>NC_137909.1:3472500-3627500 GCF_963457725.1 Sprattus sprattus | reverse complement strand
ATTGTGTATTGAAAAATTAATGGTTCTTAAGTCATAAATTATGACATGGCACTCTTTCTGCCAAGGGGGCTATCTCCTCACGAGTGGCACCTCCTTCCTCCGCTGCAGAGACTGGGTGGAGGTGCAGCTCTGCTCCTGCAGCTGTTTTGCAGGCTTGTCTGCTCTCTGAAAATGTTACCTCTTAATCCACCATGAACATTTTTTTGGAAATGATTATTTGTAAGGTATGCCTGAGCATAATGTTGGTCACAAAGCTGCGACAGTGGATGCGCCTTGGAATTTGCACTAGAGATTGGCTTATCACCATCCATGAAAAATCCCATGGAAAGCTAGGCAGCCATACAGCAATTTTTACAGCATTGTCCTTGAAATTTATATGCTGAAAATAAAGTTGTTGGAAGCAAGAGAGAGAAGGGATCATAAAGCCATTTTTAAAATCCCCAACTTTCAGTTGATTACTGAAGGATGCCCACGGCTTCTGTTGTTATTTGCCAGGTGAAAGTGTTCCTAGTCTTTTGGAATGCTTTACACAAAACTACCTTGACAACACATGTGCACTGTGCTTATATGAGAGACAACCAAAGTGTTTATCTCACATTTAAGCAACACATTAAATACCATATATTCCTGGCAACTCAGAGGGGCTTATTTGGCGTCTGCTTGCTGCTGCAGGTCTGTTTCTCCTCGCCCAACTGTACCGTGAATATAGACATTTTGTCATTTTTACCAAGCCGAATCACTCCTGCTAGCCTCATTATACATATCAGTAGCATGGAGCTAACAGAGGAGAATCACACAACACGATGATGCTAATTGACATCTTTGGAGGGTGTCAGGAAAGGCACACTAATGCACCCTACATCCACGCTCTCACATGTGCTTCTAAGAGGGCTAAACTGTCAATCTGCGCTGAATATTGGTTGATATGGCCTTCTCAAATGTGCACAGAGGAGGCGAGTGTTCCGAGCCAGCTGTCTCAGTGCAATATCAGTAAGTAAGAGTCCACCTCTACTCCCCTACCCCCAAATGCCCCTTTGTTTGAAAACCATCCAGTCTTTTACAGCTGATTGCTTAATGCAAGTGCCCACTGAAATGATTTTTTAATCTACCAAAACACTGGCCTAATAAAAGAAAGTGTTCTGATTGATACTGCTTCAGGGAGGGGAGAGGAAGCAGCTGGTGCCAGGACTAAGCTGTGTTTTGGCGTGTCGGCCGGGAGAACTGGAGAACTGGACACTAGACCGTCTCTGCTAATATGGTCAGGGCATGAAACACAGGGAGGGGAGAGGAGAGAGGAGGGGGGGGGGGGGGACGGGGTCCCTCCTGTTTTACTCACCTCTCTGCTGGACTATCCTCTTACTGTAATGCCACTGGGTAATCTGTGGCCATATCACTGGGGGCACTGAGGGCTATTAAGTCTTTCCCATAATAGGTTCAGGGAAACAGGATCTAGACAGATTCAGACTTAACTGTAAATATGGGCATGGTTATGCACATGTATGTGCGGCTGACTGGCAGTAAGCACAGGTTCATGGGCTACCCAGAACAGCCTCTAAGCATGTTGGGGGATAAGATGTTTTTCTCTGTGCTCAGGAACGGGCTGCAGATACTCACTCCTGGAGTGTTTTTTCATCAGTCACCAGAGGCTGGATAATCTTCTCAGAGGTGCTCCCCAGTTGCCCTCCGATAAGATCTCAAAGTTGTGATTCCTAAAAACAAGAGAGATAGGGTTATTTGCACAGACTACTTCAGATTCCTATCTCACCAGCACTCTCACTCTCTACTTCGCAAACACCCCCGCCCCCACAAACACATCCCAAACTTGCACACACTTTCTCTCTCTCCTTCTCCTCACTCCCCATCTTTCACTCCCCCATGTCTCTAATTAATGATGTTTGGCTTGCGAGCTGCAGCACAAACTCTCCTCTGTAGGTATCCAGTGGAACATGTCCCACCTCCAACCTGCCAGCCGGAGTGAGCCTCACACAGAGACTAATTATCAGAGAAGGTCTCTCTCTCCACACCATTGCTCTCTGTCTTTCTCTCTCCCCCGCTCTCCCCCTCTCTCTCTCTCTTTCCTTATAGGAACAGCAGCGATGCGACCTACATTCAGGTCCTGCCCGATTCAAAGACCAGTGGGTCCAGCAGACTCAGATAAAGACTGTGACCCAGCCTGGCATATCTGCGTCTGTTCAGTCCACATCCATCCCCCTGCCGTCGTCTGCCTGCCCACCCCAGTGGAGCCACCTCTGACAGCACAAGCTCAGCTCACACGAGGACATCACCCAGGTGTCTTTCCAGCCCTCCACACTAGCCCTGTGACTCATCAGCCTTGTATTATCTTCCGTGTTGTTTTTGTCCATAGCCTGGAATACATACAAAGCCTCTTGCTTGGTGTGCAGCATTTGCATGTAGTCAGAGGGCGTTATTACCTAGCCCTTCAAATGAATTAAGTTGTACTCTCTGTGGATTGGTAAATTCTCCTCACCCCATAACTTGATAGTTTTGTTCAGCTATGTAGATTTTAATACCATGCTGTAACTAAAGCACTGATCTGGTCCCCGGATTCGACACACAATGCGCCTCGCCTCCCATATCTAATTGTTGTTCCCTGTCTTCATGCTTGGAACAAAGCGTACATAAACAAAACAATGCCTCTTCCTCCTGGGCCCACATTCCGCTCACAAGCAACAGATAGCACAGCAGTCCAATTGTGACACAGCCCTGACATCTGAAATCATTTTTGAACAGAGAAAGGCACATTTTAAGATCGTTTTGCCTTTAAAGCATCAATGGTAGATCCAGCCCCTTGCATTGCAAATTTTAATCACTACACTAAAACATCTTTTGAGTCAAAACATTCAAACATGAAGATAACATCAGCTGAACTAAATGCACATCACAACACAAGAAACACTATGCTTTCTCTTTGATGATTATTCTATTATATTTGGTTTTAAATTTAACTTTTTACACTGCGAATATTACAAAGACTTTATGGATACGCAGCATCAGCATTGTGGAATCATTTTATTGTAGTAAAGCATGCAACTATTCAGTGAAGCTTTCCATGAAATGCAGTAATCTTAAAATAAAGCACTGAATGAAAACAACAAGCCGCATAATACCACAATTAATTAAATGTTCAATGAAAAAAAAATAAAAATGGACCATTTGTGTCCACAGTGAATTTTGGCTTTGCCAACAAATCCTACAGCAGAGTGATGGCATAACCACGGCATGAGTCAGTCATCGACAAGCCCATATGCCCACAGTCCACCAACTGTCTGCACCCAACACTTAGCACCATATGAGCAATCAGGGTCTGAACCCTGCCATCAACATCATCTGCTCCCATGTTGGAGAGGGATGCACAGGCTACAGCACGCTCAAGGCAGGTAGCCTGGACACATATACATACAATCACACCACACAGGACACCGCTAACCTTTTTCCATTGCTTTGTGCACGGCTGGACTGAGCTTCTTGTTAGAAAACTCAGAGCAGCTCCGCAATGTAATTCATTGAGGAGAGGCTACAGCCATTCACTTCAGAGCACTGCCATGGCCACATAAACTGTAGAAGTTGATAATAAAGCAACAAGCAACAAGCATGAGCCAGATCCCACATCAGACACCCATTTCTACTGATAGAGGATATTGCCAAGACATTTTATTCTGTCTAAACAGGCCCATTCAAGCCTCTTGCAGGCCCATAAGGGCCAGAGTGACACAGACTGTCACATGTTTAGTGGAGTTTAGTGTGATAAAGGGTTTATAAAGCAGAAGGAAGTGGTAGGGGGACATGGTGTGGGGGTGGAGGGGTGTCTTTTAAAAGGCTGTCTGACCGAGCACACTGGCACATTCCAACTGCCTCCACCAAGGAAGACTGTTGTTTGAGGTCTGATATCTGGTGGAACTCATCCAGTTGGTTGCTGAGGCACCGGGAGACGCTCTGATGTGAAAGAGAAGGCCATCGCTGCCAGATCCCCCATGTTCCCTGGGCAACCGCAGCCCTGCAACCAGAGAGAATAATGGCAGGAGGACTGTGTTCGTGTAGAGGGAGCCAGGGAGAGGGGCGACAGAGCCAAGGAGCTTCTGCTCAGGCTCAGGCAGATGCAGCGGGACGGAGACCTGGTGGTACGGGAGCAGCCAGGGAGGGGAGGCACCAGAGGATACAGGGATCCTTAAACATGTGACTGGCTGAAGCCTTCATGTCACTCATATATTTTGTATCCTGATTCCAGAGAAGGAAAATACTGGTTCCTGGTGTGAAAGTAACATGAGAAAATACAGCATTGGAGGGATTACTTTTTTCATCTCTGGAAGCTTGAGAGAAAGATTAAGCATCATGTGAATACAATCTGGTGTGCAATCACGTCACAACTTCACATGTTGTCATTTTTTGATGCAAGTGTTTCGCGCACAAAATAAGGTTGTGCTGGGGAAAAAAGCAATATGGAAAAAAACTATATATTACTCGGTCTGAGTGTTTGTTTACACATTAAAAGAATTCTACATTTTCAACTTGTTCAAATAGCACCTAGCTTTATTGCACAGCACAGGATTTATTCACAAATACATTAATGTCCATTTTGGCCTTAAGCTACACAGTGACTTCAGTGGATTCATTATCCTGTTCTAATGTATATATGGTTCTAGTAACACTCAGTATGTGAAAAGACGAGATGAATCTGCATTCAAGGTGCGTCACTGAATTGTATTTATGGGATATATATTTTAATATCTATCCATGACATTTGTATAAGCAATCTTTGTTCTCAAAAATAAGTGCACTTTAATGACACTCAGCACCACCCACCCATCTATCTTATATGAATGTTTTTTTTTCTCAAGCTTCAAATATCATTATGTAATTATAGCCTATATCTGTAAAATGTGGTTATTGCCATTGAAGTGATATTGGTTGCTGCATCGTCGCTGATGTGAATTTCTACGGTTATGTTCGATACACAACCATTTGTTTGAGACATTTAGGGTGCTGCAATGTCACCAGAAGCATAAAGGGAAATTATGGTTGTGATTTTTTTAATGAAATGAATTAATCTTCTAATGTGCCCCTGAGTGTGTAATCGCTTTTACATCAAAAGACTGTTTAAAAGTAAATATAATAGCCTATCCAGCACGGTATGGGTTGGCCTATGCATTAAGTATGAAGTTACAGATCATTATTACACGGCTCTTCTTAATGCTGTAGAATGCTCCATTCACTTGAATGGGGCTTCCCAACGTTCTGCGGTCCGTTATTAACCGATAGCGGACCGTCGCTATGCAATAATGACCGCTGTCAAGGAAAGTGGCCTTTTTGCCTCTGATTCACGTCTTTCGTAGTACTCCGCAAGTAGTCCGGTACCTTATCAATGGAATTTCAGCGGACGGTTGAGCAGCTGTGTTCTAAAGAATGTTTGAAGTTCAACGTCTTTGACGAACTATTTCTCTGCTTTCTCCGCTTTTTAATACTAATGGTAACAAATACATTGTAAAGAAAACACACTGTGTGAAGTTATTTTTTCGTGTTGGCAAGTAGCCGTATAATAAGCGGTATAATGTAGGCTATAGAACGCTTCCGCTTCGCGTCGGGGTGCTGTTCGCCCTGTCGGGGCTTATTTTCTCGACAATGACCTGCGTTCTATATATTATCACTTACATATCGCATAGAAAGTCACAGAATAGACGGATAGAACTACATTAGATCCAAGTTCTTGTTTGCGACACCGGGCTTGAGGAATGATCTGGCTGTAGGTCCAGATATCGTCGGAGCATAGGTCTCAGTCATGGACTAATTATGGAAGAATGACGACAGTATTCAGATCAAAGGCAGACCAAACTCCTTACATTAGGATTGAATATTTGCCCGTATTTCTTATAACCAACAAATGGCAATGATTTGAACCACCACATCTGACCGTTTCCACTGGGTTGCAAATATTTAGTTGGCCCATCTCAAAATTCTCACGGCGGGAACCCCTTCCCGACCAGCGCGAAGAGAGGACAATGCAGTGCGCGACACGTGTGTTTGACTGTGACCTGACCAACTGCACAGCCTTATGGCGAGTGAATTTTAGTTCATCATCTGAACAATGTTTTAAGGGCATTTGTCATTTTGTTAAAAGAGCATGATGCAGGAAGCTCCGCACTCATACAGTTTAAGCAATCAACAAATGCTTTTTTTTTTTTTTAAAGTCCCTTTGTCTGGCTGCTTCTTAATCAGCACATCCAACACCGTCAAACCAGACACTACTGCCAAAATCACAGCCAGGCCTATATGTAAATCAGACGGTTGTGTTTAACCTTTATTTAGGCCTATGCTGCGGCACCGCCATGTTCGTCTATTTCTCTATGGTCAGCATCCAAAACGAATTAAAAAAAAGCATGCTTGGCCTATGCACAATAAACATAGGCCTTGTAGCCTAGACTTTTTTCAAACACAATTGTGGATGGTGCACGTAAAATAAACTGCTAGGCCTAGTCTCGCATAAGTTATTAAACTAATCTCCAGACTGATTAGGCCTATATCTCACGCTCCATGTTTGACCAGTATTGGCTGTAAACACCCCGATTATATTATTTAGGACTGCCCTATGAATTTAAACTCGTTCCTTTAGATACCTAAACCAAACAGGAATTATTTGGGTATAGGCCTATTCTCCAAGGACACACAAATTAAACAAATAGTTAAGATGTAGTTTTTTCCCCCAGTGAATTGGAAAGCTGGACGCAATACACAACGCCGACTAGGCCTAAACCAGACCCCCCCCCCCCCCCCCAATTCAAGACCAACTATGAACCCTCCAGAGGATTAGTCTTTCAGAACCAATTTCGTCAAGTCAAAAAACGTGACAAGTTTAACTAGCGTGCTCAGGAAAAGATGTTTCCAACATTAGAATAAAACATTATGCCGGTGTTTCGGGTGGGCAAATTTAACATTAGAATAAAACATTAGGCCTGTGTTTCCGGTGGGCTAATTCGACAGGTTAGAAAAGATAGAAGCCTACATACCCTAAACTCCACAGAACCAAAGTCAAGGGCGTACCTTTTATGAGATGCCGAAAGATTGTAGGTTGCCCGAACGGAGAGGGAATGCACATCCCGGTATGGTTCATTCATTAAGCTTTTGCTGACATCCAGTGGTCATACATGACATTGTCAAAATATGTAAACAAAGCCTAGTCCGGAAATATCGAAATCCTTCAATACACACAACAAAATAAAGATATGATTATAAATAAAAACTTAACTCAATAAATTCTAGATTTGTCTTGCTGAACTTCATATTAATCAAATACATTTAAGTAGTCCCCTCAGCCACTGCAAATAACACTTGGTTGCATTTTGCTGGTGTTTAATGCAAGTAAATTAAAGAATTAAACAAATAAAATGGAATGGAAATATTTTTTTTTTTTAAATCTATACCAGACCATCACACTAGTGCTCAAAAGACAGAAAAAAAAGCTAACACAGCAATGTGACTGCCTTTGAAAAAGGATTCCTTTTATTTACATGTTAGTTTGGATTACAATAAAAATATCTGAAGGGAGCTGCCTCAGCCCCAGCAGTGATTTCACTCTTTGAGAGCTATAGAGAGACAGAGACAGAGAGACATAGGGAGCGGCGCCGGTCTGTTCGTATTACAGTGGAGAGAACCAGCAGCTTTGGCAGATGGGATTGCAGCAGTTAGTCCAGTTGTCTCTTCAGTGGCTCTCTCCCTTCTTTCCCACAACCTGAAGATGACACATGTCAGAAAGGATCGTATTAATTGTCATTCTGTGTGACGAACAGGTGCCATAGTAAGCCTCAGGTAAAGGGTTACCATACTAAAGCCAATATGAGGAGGCTTAGAACAAAATATCAGACATCTGCTAAACAATCTGAAATGGACATTTTTTTCCTCAAAAGGCATCCAGTGTACAATTTAAAGAGCGTCATCATATCAACGACACTGCGTCAACCATAGCACTGGAAGACTGCATCCTTCGCTAGATACACATAGGGCAGAGGTGTGTCGATCTCGGAGACTTTCCCTGTCGATCTCCCCCCCAAAAATAAATAAATACATAATTAATTTTCTGAAGTGTCTTATGAAATGTTTTCTTAAGGTTTTCGGAAGACTAACGCCAGAAAAGATCTCCGCCTGAAAATGGGTTCTAACACAGCTGAAGTGTTCTCAGGAGGATTCTTAAATTAAACATGCTTTTTTGTGCACCTGGGTTTACATACAGAAACACACCTCCAGCTCCTTATTAGGGAATGCAACTGAAGAGACGTGTCTGTAGAGTTGAATGTTATCACCATCACCAACGATTTCACTGCGCTCAAGAATGGGGCCTAATATTATTTAAATGTATTATTGAAATTCGATGTTTTAAACACAATATAAAATGTATAAATAGGCACAACAGACAGATCATGAGAATAATATCCTATCTTCTTTGAACTTTACAGCGTCAACAAGTTGAAGCGCTCAGTCAAGGTAACGTTCCTTTCTGTGACGATATAAGCGGAAAAATTGAGAAGTTGACAGAATGACAGCACTGGCAATGTCATACTACCGAAAACTACAAAAAATTTGCGTAAAATTTAACCCTGATTATATTAGATTGGGTTTCGTGAATGGCCTCAGAGCACACTGTTGTTAATGCTGTCTAATGAGGCGCTCAAACCTTCAAATATGAAGCGACATTTGGAGACGCCTCAGACATACAGATCCAGGAAAGGATGAAAGGTAGCCCGTTCTTTTCAAAACTGTTAGTTGAGTCGACGGACATCAGTAACACTGCATTACTGCTGTTTTTTGGACCTATTTGAATCTATTTATTTGAGCCATATTTGAACCTATTTGTTTGCATGTCTGGAGCAACACCTATTTCAATAAGGCCTAGTTAAGTGGTCTTGTTTGCATTTTTCATCACTTGTTGTGAGTGCATGCTATCTTTTGGGTCTATTCTGGTTTCATTTATTTACTTGCTTGTTTGTTTGCTGTGCACAAATAGGTATAGGCCCACTGCAAATAAGTTTGTTTGTTTCAAAACCTGTTTGCATAATGAAGCCCTTTTGACTAAAAATTCTCTGTGTGGTTTTATGTTGTTTTCTGGTGCAAAATACAATTTTGAAAGTGCAATAAAAAAAAGTTAAGTTGTAAGACCAGTCTGGAGTCTGAACAGTCTTTTCTTTTAACGCCTCAATAGGTAGATCTTGCCTGTCACCAAGGCAGAGGTCGGGCCTAAAAAGGGCTTGGTGACCACTGACGTAGGGCAAGAAATCCTTCTAGACTTAAAATAATGATGTAATTCTACAGGAAAAATTAAAGGATTGATTGATATTTTCATTCATTCAGTTTTACCCTATTGTGGTAACATCTGTGATGCCCAGTGAGATTTTATGTTTGAATACAAAAACTACATAAAACGTCTGTAACACGTGTATAAGTTGCAATGCACTTTTACAAAAAACAAAAGAAACATTCCATACCCGTTTGAAGTCGTTCATGTTTGTTGCTTGTACAGGGGTTCCAATAAAAGTCAAGTAATTCACTTTTGTCGTCTCCTCGTCTCCATGGTTGGACTTAATAAATAGCTGGAATTGCATAAAGAACACAGGGAGACATACCGTTAACAGAAATATCCGATTTCTTTTTTTTTCCTCAAATCTTCTTGCTTTACACACTTTCCACCACTAGGTGGTGCAGTTGTACATCTGAAGCCAATCTGGGCTGTAAAGTTACTGTATAACCAAGAACTGAAATCGCAAGGCTGGAAAAGAAATAGAAAAGCCTGGTTGTTTAGACTAGAGTAGGCCTGACATCAGACACCAGACACACACATGTACATGTATGGCACTTATCTAATATAGTTCCTTATTTTATACAAATCCATCAGAGAGGGGAACTCCGTCCTGAGGCAGAGATGGCAACACCTACAAAAATGATTCATGAAAATGACTGCTGGCCAAAGTTAGAATGGGAGTGGATTCATAAGTGACTCCACAACTGAGTTGACGGTTGCCTCATTTGTCTCGCTTTTTGGTAAATTACATGGAAATGGCAGTAGGCTCTGCTCTGGTATGTCACACTGCAATAATCAGTGGGGCTATATCCATATTTCATACCATTTAAATATTTGGGTCATCAAACTGAAACCAATCTGTGAATTAAAGCAATGGTGTAATTCTGAAAAGTGGTGAAAAGAAAATGTTCCCTTATACCCCTGTTCATTCTATACATCCTCAGTCTTTGTTTCAGGTGTTAGAATGGAAGAACCACAAGTCATTCAAAGGCACTGTTCAAATCTAGTAAACCACTTAGATCAGTGGTCCCCAACCACTGGGCCGCGGCCCGGTACCGGTCCGTGAGGCATTTGTTACCGGGCCGCACAGAAAGAATAAATAATTTATATAATTTCCGCTGTATTAACTATTAGAGTCTGAAAGGTGTTTTAATTTGAAAAACTACCGGATTTTCCCCAGACGTAACATTCGCCTGTGCCTCTTGTCACGTCAAGACACTTGTCTCTTTCACGTGATGCGTCACTCAAAAAATAAGCCTGCAAACTAGCGAAAAATGTGTAAAAAAACAAACGTCTTTGGAGAGCTTCTTTGTAAATCGGAAAAGGCCAACTGAGGTGCCAGAACAGGAGGCTACGACCTCCAGGAAAGAACGCTTCTTTTAACAGACAATACCAGGAGTCATACTTAAAATACAGGTTTATCGCAACAGGTGATTCTCAAGCACCAAGTCCGCTCTGTATAATATGTGGCGACAAGCTAGCAAACGAGCCATTGAAGCCTTCAAAACTGCACATGAAGACCAAGCACTGTTTCATCGTTATGGTGAGTTGTATTTTTCATGCACTTAGTGGGTGGTGTTATTTTATTTTTGCTGTATTTATCTGCCACACCTTGAAGCCGGTCCGTGAAAAATAAATCCCTGCATTAAACCGGTCCGTGGTGCAAAAAAGGTTGGGGACCCCTGACTTAGATCATGCCTTTGGGCTGTAAAATGAGACTTTAACGTTGAGAAAAACTGCAGAGAAAAGTTGTACTGAAATTCAACCAGGCGCATCATATTAAAATGGTACAGAAAACTAGTTCCATACCATCCTGAGTGAGTTCAGTGTGGTGATTATGGAATTCTATGTTGTTGTTGTGTTCTGTTTAGCTGACTACGCTTGCAGAGTGCCATGTGCACCTCTGAGGCACATAACATTTTGGACAAATCAAATCAAACCCGGTTTCAACGCAGGGACGTACAGTGACGCTGTTGACGTTCTGGAACTTGACGTATCGCAGCGGGAGGAGGCCGTCTTCCTTGTAATCCTCCTCGCTGAGCTCCAGTGTCTGCGTGGCTTCACTACGTTCAGCATCATCAAAGTCCATCGAGCGAGGCAGATTGATGAAAATCTTCACAATCTTTGGGGCATTTGCTACAGCAGAGAAAATGCACAGAGGCAAAAAAGAATGAAAGGAAAGGGGGAAAAACACATAACTATTTAGTGTGGAGCAGCAAAACAATAGAACACTCATGGTAGTGACTTCAGAGTGGCCATTTTGAGGTCCTTTAAGCATCAAAAGACATCCACAGTTCTATCAATATTGATTAGATTGTTAAAGTCGATAAACTAGGCTTGTGTAATACACTTTATGCTTAGTCAACCAATTTCAGTCATAAAACACCAACAACATGTTAACACAACTGCCCCAAATTTCCATCTCTCTTTGTTCTATCGGAGTTCTGGCATTTCTAATGGAGGACAAGTTAAAAGACAGCATCTCACCTAAGTCAGTAGCCTGGAGCTTCATGGAGAAGAGTTTCACAGGCTGATTGAAGGCCATTGTAATGAGGAGCTGTAAATAAATCGAAAGTTACGTATGTAACTACGGTTCTATGAATCACTGGATGACCGCTAGACGGTGCTTCAAGCACTGGATGATCCATCTCGCGCATGCGCAGGTTCGAGGACTAATACCAAAATTGTCACGTCGTGACCCCGATGACCCCCGGATAGTTTATATCTTCCGGTGGGGTCAGGGAAACTGTTCCTACACAATCTTCTCGCGAGAGCACGAGGATTCTGAGTGACAGAACGGTCTAGCGGTCATCCAGTGATTCATAGAACCGTAGTTACATACGTAACTTTCGTTCTATTTCATCCTTACTGACCGCTAGACGGTGCTTCAAGCACTGGATGACGTATACCAACAAAGTCACGAAGAACTCCAACACTTACCTCACTGAGGGAAGCAGCAGAGTCAGGCAACAGGACCACAGCCCACGGCTGGGGAGTGGCAACATACACCCGGTAGAACCTAGAGAAGGTACTAGGTGATGTCCATGACGCTGCCTCGCAGACATCTTCCAGGGGAATGCCCCGCGAGGCTGCCCAGGGTGTCGAGACAGCTTCTAGTGGAGTGGCACCTCACCCCGGATGGCAGGGGGTGCCCACATCCTTACATGCCTAGGTGACAGGCTCACAGCCAACGGCTGAGGAGTGGCAACATTCACCCGGTAGACCCTGGGAAAGGTACTAGGTGATGTACATGATGCTGCCTTGCAGACATCCTCCAGGGGAATGCCCCGCAAGGCTGCCCAGGACGTCGAGACAGCTCTGGTGGAGTGGCACCTCACCCCGGATAGCAGGGGGTGCCCACCTCCCCTTTGTATAGGTGACAGGATCACAGCCAACAGCTGAGGAGTGGCAACATTCACCCGGTAGAGCCTTGAGAAGGTACTAGGTGATGTACGTGACGCTGCCTCACAGACATCTTCCAGGGGAATGCCCCGTGAGGCTGCCCAGGATGTCGAGACAGCACTGGTGGAGTGGCACCTCACCCCGGATGGCAGGGGGTGCCCACCTCCTTTATACGCCTGGGTGATGGCCTCCACCACCCAGTGGGACAGTCGCTGCTTGGAAAAAGCAGAGCCCCTCCTAGGGTCACCATAGCAGAGGAAAGCTGATTCGACCGCCGAATACCTGCGGTCACAGCCACATATGCCCTCAGGGCCCGCACAGGGCACAGTCATTTCAACTGTCTTCCCCCTCAGGGGGAATAAGTCGCGGCAGGTGGATAGGTCGATTGAGGTTGACTGTGTAAACCTTCAGAAGAAACTGAATTCGGCCACAGGGTAACCCCTGGGCCATCCAGACTCCACCTCAACAGGGGCCGCTCATGGACAGTGCATGGAGCTTTTTAACGTGCTTCGCCAATGCGACAGCGACGAGAAAGCCGTCTTGTTAGAGACCCACTTTAGCTCTGCCTGAGCCAGGGGTTCAAGGAGACAACACAAGGCATCAAGCACAAGGTGCAGATCCCATGCTGGGGCGCGCCGTGCTTGTGGGGGGCGCAGCCCTAGTGCGCCCCTCAGAAAAAAGGGGGGCACCAACCTGTGGCTCCCCACCGTGTCATTATCCACCAGAGCATATCGGGAGGATAGCTGCCACATACACCCCAAAGGTAGCCGGGGACCGGCCCCCATCCAGGAGTGACTGGAGGAACTCTAAGGCGCTAGGGACCGCGCAATGCACGGGGCCCTCGCCATGCGGCAAACAGCCTGTTCTCATACTGCGCCCGGGTAGAGGGTGCCCGGGCATTCAGTATGGCATTACGGACAACGTCCAAACATCTGTCAGCAGTGGGTTGGGCCCTGCGGGGCCAGACCAACAGCTGCAACCGATGAGGGTCAGGATGCCATATCCGACCCTGTAACTGAGACAGGAGATCCTTCCTGTCGGGGAGGCGCAGCGGCATCCCGCTGCAGCCTGCACAGAAGTGGGAACCACGTCTTCCCTGGCCAGAAGGGGCTACCAGCAGCAGTCTGTGGCCCTGCTGGAGAACTCCCTGTAGAGTTGGAAAAATCAACGGGATTGGCGGAACGCAACTCCCTGGTGATTGATATGGGAGACTGTCGAACCTTGTCTGACCGCACGAGCACGTGTCGGCCTTCCAAGAAGGGCAGAAGCCTGCAGTGCCCTGTGCACAGCCCGCAGCCCCAGAGCATCAACAAGGTGACACCCTGAGTCTCCTGTGCCGGTGCTGCTCAGCGTCCAGATGAAAACTGTGAAGCCACCACTGGAGGGGGCGTAGCGACAGCAGGCCTAGGGGAACCACAGTTGCAGCTGCTGTCAGCTTCCCTAGAAGGCGCAGAATTCCGTGTAACGCAACTGCCTGCCTTCCTGAACTGGGAAAGAAGGTGTAGGCTGTCGTACAATCGCCGTGGCGATGGACAAGCCCTCATGGCCACTGAATCGAGAGTCACCCTGAGAAGAGTGTGATCTGCGATTGGACCAGGCAGCTCCTTGTTAAATTGAAGGAGATGCGTCGTGTCCAGGGCCATCTGAGCCGGGGACGGGGCACAAGGGGCCAGTCGTCCAGGTACGGCAAGATTGTCATGCCCTGCGACTGTAGGGGTGAGAGGGCTGCCGCCCCACACCTGATGAAGGCACGTGGGGAAGGGAGAGGCCAACTGGGAGCACCCTGAACTGAGGTGATGTCCCTGAACGCAAACTGCAGAACCCGTCTGTGGTGTGGCGCTATGGGTACATGAAAGTAGGCATCCTTGAGGTCTACTGACGTAAACCACTACCCCCTGGTTATTGTACGCAGAGCCCCTTGCCATGCTCAGCATGCGGAACCTCAAGACCCTCAGGAGCCTGTTGAGGCCTCTCAGGTCGAGGATGGGACGGAGTCCGCCCTCTTTCTTTGATACTAGAAAGTAGGTTGAGTAGAACCCCCCGGGTTGTGTCAGGGGGTCTACCGGCTCAATGGCACCCCTGTCCAGGAGGGTGGACCGCTCCTGGGTAAGGGCCCGGGCTTTCGCCGGGTCTTCATGATGGTCATTTTGACCCGGCCATAGGCTGGGGGCCGGCGTCGGAACTGAAGTCGGCATCAGTGGGTTAGGTGGAAAGCACCCCGGGTCCCTGATAGAAGC
The DNA here is from genome assembly GCF_963457725.1 of Sprattus sprattus. NCBI lineage: Eukaryota > Metazoa > Chordata > Actinopteri > Clupeiformes > Clupeidae > Sprattus > Sprattus sprattus. The sequence goes on along the minus strand of NC_137909.1, from coordinate 3,612,560 downwards.
AGCCCAGTAGCTGAGCTGCAGCTGGGAACGCAGACGGCCGGCCACTGGGCCTCAGCGCCTGGCCCCCCCGCCCCTAGGGGCTCTGGGGGGACGATGGGCTGCGCACGAAGCGTGAGGTTGGCCCGAGGGCTGTCGCTCTGGACTCTGAAGGCCCGCGCTTGCCGCTGAACAGGCTGTGGGCCCCGTGTGACCCCTTGGGTGGACCTGTGACTGCGAGCTGCGCCGTGGGGCAGCCGCAGACCTTCCAGGCCTAAGTCGGATCGGCAGAGCTTGATTGCATCGCTGGGCCGGGGTCATTTATATTTACATTGTCATTTAGCAGGCGCTTTTATCCAAAGCGACATACAATGTATACACATTTCTACATTTACACTGATTGCACACTGCACATCAGGAGCAATCAGGGGTCCAGTGTCTGTTCAAGGGCGCTTCGACAGGATCGAACTAGCAACCTCTTGTCAGCTGTTCCCTGCAGAGGGCCATGCAGGCCGCACAAGAGTGGTTGCTCACCATGTCTGCAACCCACGCACCACTGAGAGAGAACGGTAGTAGTTAGCCTCAGTAGGGATAATGGTCCCAACATAATGGGGACAATCAGAATAGGCTAGGTGCAGGGAGAGGTAGGCAGGAACCACTGCCTCCACCGACAATATTCACAGGCCATCAGTTACAACCCACACCTGTGCTGGGAGCGGGGAGCGAGAGCACTGCCCTCACCAGGAGAGGGGAATGGCCACACTCGATGGGTTAATCAGCATAATATATAGGATAGATATAGATGCAGAATAGATGCTGGGAGAGGGAAGCAGGAATCGCTGCCTTCACCGACAAAATATTTGCAGGCCAAACTACAAACCACACCTGTGCTGGGAGCAGGTAGCGAGAGCGCTACCCTACCAGGAGTGGGTGGATAGCCACGCACAATGAGCTACACAGTGTAGACTAGATGCCGGGAGAGGGGGCAGGAACCGCTGCCTTCACCGACCAATATTCTCAGGCCAACAATTACAAACCACACTTGTGCTGGGAGCGGGTAGCGAGAGCACTGCCCTCACCAGGAGAGGGGAATGGCCACACTCGATGGGTTAATCAGCATAAATATAGGATATATATAGATGCAGAATAGATGCTGGGAGAGGGAAGCAGGAATCGCTGCCTTCACCAACAAAATATTTGCCGGCCAAACTACAAACCACACCTGTGCTGGGAGCAGGTAGCGAGAGCGCTACCCTCACCAGGAGCGGGTGGATAGCCACGCACAATGAGCTACACAGTGTAGACTAGATGCCGGGAGAGGGGGCAGGAACCGCTGCCTTCACCGACCAATATTCTCAGGCCAACTATTACAAACCACACCTGTGCTAGGAGCGGTTAGTGAGAGCACTGCCCTCACCAGGAGAGGGTGGATGGCCACACACAACGAATTACACGGTGCAGAGCAGATGCCGGGAGAGTGAGGCAGGAGCCGCTGCCGTCACCGACAAATACCTGCAGGCCAAACTACAACCACACCTGTGCTGGGAGCAGGTAGCGAGAGCGCTACCCTCACCAGGAGCGGGTGGATAGCCACGCACAATGAGCTACACAGTGTAGACTAGATGCCGGGAGAGGGGGCAGGAACCGCTGCCTTCACCGACCAATATTCTCAGGCCAACAATTACAAACCACACCTGTGCTGTGAGCGGGTAGCGAGAGCACTGCCCACACCAGGAGATGGGAATGGCTACACTCAATGGGTTAAGCAGAATAGATCTAGAATAGATATAGATGCAGAATAGATGCCGGGAGAGGGAGGCAGGAACCGCTGCCTTTACCGACAAAATATTTGCAGGCCAACAGCCACCAATACATGCATAACACGGTATGACTGTCTGAATGTATGGCCTAGGCCAGACTACTCTGTAAAGTGTTTGAGTATTTAGAGAAGCACTATATAATTGAATTGATCAGCTGGTTGATACAGACCACACCTGTGCTGGGAGCGAGGAGCGAGCACACTGCCTTCACCAGGAGAGGGTGGATGGCCACACACAGAACTGAATAACAGTATAATACTGGGCTTTCCCTCAAATATTGCAGGGAGAACTTATTTTAATGAATCTGACTCAATTCAATTGAGGATTCAATTTAGTGCCAGGGCGCCGGAGGTGGGGTGCGAACCCAGGTCGCTGGCGCGAACCATGATATCTGGCGTGGTAACCAATGGCATGTCAGGTGGGCTAAGCATCACTGAAGAAAAAATAGTTAACTGTAGTGATATAGCCATTCACCATGCGCAAGTAATTCAGCTAGCGGAATTGCAATTGCGTTTCCTCTGAGCACTGGAAGAAGAAGCGAAAGCGCGTCCTTCCAGTGGCTATGGGTGTGGGACAACCACTATGACAATCAATCTCTTTTAGCCACAATAAAGCAATCTACTGCCAACTCCACCGCTATACTGGGCCAGTGGGGGTAGCGTAACAATCGCAATAACACAACAGTGTAGTATGGACGGTGGGAGACACGCGGACACGCAAGCCTTCACCAATTACCAAACATACCAGCGATTTGAAAATGAATTACATATTGGTACATTTTCACTTTGAAGCGCCGGAGGCGGGTTGTGAACCCTGGTCGCTCGCGTAGTAACCGGCGACTTACGCAGTGGGCTAAGCCTGCTCAATTGGCAACAGTGTAGTATACGCAAGTAATTCCCCTAGGGAATTGTAACTGCGTCTCTATGAGCGCTAGTAGAAGGAGCGTCTACATAGTATTCGCAAACACAATGAATGGTGGGGGAGGGCGAATGCAGCCGTCACCACACTTAACACAAATAATTCCCCTAGGGAGTTGTTACGCTAGTAGCGTAGCGCAAATACAATGAATGGTGGTGGGAGAGGGCGAAGCAGCCGTCACCGCGATTAACACAATAATTCCCCCAGGGAATTGTTACGCTAGTAGCGTAGTAACCGCAATACAATGAATGGTGGTGGGCAGAATTAGGGAATTACTACGATCACCAACTTCTTGCGGCAACAGCTGGCTAAGCAACGTAACTGGCTGTCTAGTGGTGGGAAGGGCGAAGACGCTACTTGACCACAAACAGAGTAATTACGGCCTTGCAACCCATTGGCACGCGCAGGCGATGCCAAAGTTGTAACCAGCGATAATAAGAGAACCAGGGTACTTATCCCACAGTCGGTGCGGCCTCTGGAGGGTGAGAAGTTCACGGCTCCGACAGTGTCGCGAGGCCAACGGCACAGGACAGGATAAGCACCAAACTTTTTTAGCTTTTTTAGCTTCCTTAGCTTCTTAGCGAACACCAAACCTGCGTAGCGAGAAGATGAAAAGGAACAGTTTCCCTGACCCCACCGGAAGATATAAACTATCCGGGGGTCATCGGGGTCACGACGTGACAATTTTGGTATTAGTCCTCGAACCTGCGCATGCGCGAGATGGATCATCCAGTGCTTGAAGCACCGTCTAGCGGTCAGTAAGGATGAAATAGAATTACATTTAGCAGACACTTTTGTCCAAAGTGGTGTCCAAAGGAGAGAACAATCAAGCTACGAGCAATAGAGACCTAGTGTTACAATTAATACTACAAAAAACAGTGCATCAGGAGGGTTCCATACTTAGAACTGAGGCAATGAATACACAAAGTGATCATGTTTACTGTCATTCAGATTGCCTTTTGCTCATTTACCAGATGTCATTTACAGTACAGGCAAGATATACCAGTTTAGCAGTAGGTGTGATCCCTTATTGTAATACCTGGGCCTGTGTTATTAGATTCTTGCTTGAACCTTGAACACATCTACACAGGATTGCATGATTTGGCATGATCCTCTGTGAGATGTACATATTAATTAATTAATGGCATGCGTGTATAACATAGCCTGTGACACAACATCTTAATCTAACAGAAGATGAAATAGAGTGAACAGATCACTGTACAGATGGGAGCAGTACATTTAATTCAAAAGCAGCTAAGGATAAATGATACAGACCTGCTCGTCACAGTCAGACTCCAAGAAGGACGAGTCCTTGATTAAGCAATTGTCAAAGCCGCAGTCGTCACTCTCATTTAGGCACTCGCACCCGGCTTTGTTTACAAATGGCATGAGGTCCATCTGAAACAAACAGTTCATTTCAATTAATACACGTATGTGGCATTCACGGCTAAATAAGCACTTGAGACCGTACAAGTTACTGGAAAAACTCTAGGTTAACTCCGGCACTAAATGGACAGAAGTTTGAAAAACAGAAGAAAATACACTTTAACTTCAATTCAATTGTATTTACACAGCACCAAACAATAAAATTCTCAATTATTGCCTCAAGGGAGTTCTATCATGTTACTAAAGGACAATCCATTTCTAAGGTGTGGTTGCTAACACAGTAATGCAATTTGACCATGTTACAATCTAACCTGCATCAGTTAGAATGCCTGAACTATTAGAAGTGACACGGATGAGTGCTGAATTTCAGGCAAAAGTAGAATACTGGAACTTGCTTGATGTCCCTCATTCTGCTAGTGAACAACTAACAAAAGAAACCCTTCTGCTTCCAGCTCTAGCCCTGCCTGCTGGTCCTTGTGATGAGCCCTACACTGAAAAGGCTTCACTTGGACATGTTGGACAAATACATCAATAAGGGGCTGGCTGACCAACGTTCCTTCTTCTACGACTGCGTTATGTCAATATTGTACAGACAATCGTATGACTATCTCCTATTATGTGTTAACCTCTGATTCCCACCTCATGTTGTATCAATTTCTGTAATCTAGTGCAGTTGTTCTGAAATACTGGCATTGTAATCTGTGTTGGAATACTCAAATGATAGAAATGGTAGAAAACTTGGTAGGCCTACATACATAGGAAACTGTATTGTAAAGCAACTCAATGATGTGCTGAATCTTACACTTATATGTGCTGAATCTTATCATATATAAATATCATGAGCTCCATGAGAACATAAAAAAGTGACCAACAGACAATTTTAAGAATAGCATAAGCAGTCGTAACTTCAATACAAAACTTGTAAACAATCTCCATCCAAATACTCACATATCCTTTTGGAATGTCGGAGTCCTCGTTACTCCCCGGATCATTTTCCACATGCTGTTTTATTTTCTCCTCCAGTCCGGTTGCATCAGCTCCCTGATACTGATCAACACGTACTTTGTTTCGGAAGAACAAAAATGTAGGAGTTGCAGAAATATTGTTGGCAGCAGCAGTGGCCTGTAAAATTTGATTTCATTAATTGTGCACGATTTGACAAAACACTTTATCTTTTGTGGCATAAAGGCTAATTTTTGTGTCACAAAGGTTAATTTCCCCTCAACATACCTGACAGACGTGAACATCTACTTCCAGAAAAACAACTTGAGGGTACTTGTTGCTCAACATGTTGAAAGCAGGTGCTATTCTTACACAAGGTCGACACCTGAAATGAAAGTAGCATGAACCTTTGAGGACACATGGTGGTAAGATTAATTAATGAAGGCTCAGTTGGCATGCCGGTTGTCCAGATAATAAAACCTTGTCCAGTGTATCCAGTATAATTCAAGACACTGTCATTGCAACTGCAATAATTATCTATGTGACTCATTTCTATAACGTGGTTCTTAACCTGGGTTCGATCGAACCCCAGGGGTTCGTTGAGCCACTCTTAGAGGTTCGGCAGGGGTCAAGACACACACAGTATTGCCCGGTTCACACTAGGAATGTCGTTTTGAAGAAATCATATTTTATTTTTCAAATTACGAAGGGTTCGGCGAATGCACTGATAAAGCTTGCAGGGTTCAGTACCTCCAAAAAGGTTAAGAACCACTGGTCTAGAGGTTGCACTGATAAAGCTTGCAGGGTTCAGTACCTCCAAAAAGGTTAAGAACCACTGGTCTAGAGGTTCCAGCAGTTTGACATCATGTGGCTTTGACTTAAAAATGAACATGAAATACGTTAGCCAACTTCGCAGAAAATACGATATATATTGTGATTGCCATCCGACCTAAAAATACCGAAATATTAATTTTGGTCCTTATTTTAAACTTTAAGCTATTGAATACAATATAGCTTTGGTTATAATACGTGCGTCTAATTTAGATCACTACGGCAATGAATAAAGGCATATCACAAGTTAACTTCAGAGTGATTCCGAACTTTGGAACTGTCCAGTTAGCTAACGCTAGCTATAGAAAAGGGGGTAGTTCACTTATACCTAAGCTACTCACTGCTTGTTTCAGTAAATATTTCAAAATGACACAACTGACTTGGTAGCACAGCCAAAACACAAGCAGATGTTAACATGCCATGTATCCTGGGTTGGTTTACAACCTGAAAAACTATACAATGGCTCTCTTCAGCTTGCTATTAGCTAGTTAGCAGACTCGCTTGCCATTTTGCTCCGTCATAGCCAAAAATCGGGTAAGATCTATCAAGCTAGCTCACTTACTAGATCATCTACAAAGCTAACTGGTAAACTTAGCGGCAGCCAAATATATCTTACTTCACATAGGTAGACATCAGTATTTATTGGCTAACAAGTAACATACGTTGGGGTTTTCGCTAATATTGCTAGAAATGTAACGCTTCTTGCTGCCACACATTCAACTCACATAGCTACTAACAACTGAAACACACCCTGAGACAAGCTAGCAAGATAGCTATTTACTAGGCCTGGATGCAGATTTTGAGCCTTACCCTGCCTTAGTGAATTTGACCACGGCGAGTCTGGAGCCGGCGCCTGTTAATTCAGGCTGGAATTCTGAGTCATTACCGATTACTTTCACACCAACCATTTTAAAATTGAATGTGCAAAGTGACGTTCCTGTGACGGATAAAATAAAATAACGTATTCCTTGCAATTTGCTATCGCGATTTTCCAGTAGCTAATGTAGCTAGCTATGTACAACACTACACAGATAATCCCCCTTTCTCGAATCCTACGCTCTCGTGAAGACTTCTGACGAGTTTCACCAATGAGCCAATCAAAAACAGACAAAACAAAAACAGGCGCGGTTTAGCGTTCTGACGTCACACTGAGAAGACTCAAATGTGTGCGGTTAATAAATGTTAGTGTCGTAAAATGGTGTCGTGATGCATTTCTATGGAAAGCCAAAAATGACATAATTAAAAATAAATACATATGTAAAAATGTGAGTCATAAATAAATAAAATGACTAAAAATGCACCAAAGAAAAGCATTAGAAAAAATATATCATGCAGTTATGTGAATGGAAATGGAAAATTAGTCCTTTTTATTTACTGTTACATTTATTCCCAAATACATTTCTTCCTCCTTTTATTTTTCTATTTATTTACACATTTTTTACCGTACTATTTCCCGTACCGTATTTATTTCTTCTCGCGCCTTTTTACATTTCTTTCTCCTACATTTACATTTCTGGCTGCATTTATTTCTGGCTGCATTTATTTCCGTATTCATTCTTGTCTCAGTATGCAAATGAGGTGGGCTATCATTGGCCAGCGCACCGTTTCGCTCATTGGTCTCGCTAGGCCTCTGGCCTAAGTGTTGGTGAGAACTGAGAAGCTGTATGGAGAGATCGGAAGAGATTGAAAGCTATTTTGATGCAATTTGAATCACAATTTTTTTGTAATGAATCCACCGATCACTTGGAGTATGGTGGCGAGGGAGCTTCGAGGCTTCGCAGAGATGGCTGAGCGTAATAGGATGTCTATGTGGCTGAGACCTTGACTCCAGATTTCTTACCCTGCTCGCTCGCTACAATACGCCATACTCAAACGAAGATCCCCGCTACCTGTTGTGCAGTGGGATAGCAACAAAATAGGGGACGCAAACGTCTCATTTTATAGCTTTGGTGTATAGTACTTTCATTGTAGATGCACGACAGTTCATTTCCACGAGGGATCAATAAAGAGACTATCTATCAACTTTTTGAGAAAGTTAAAGAGCTGCACACATTGCCTTAGAGTTATTACAATCCTCACGTTATGTGTGGCCTGATTTCATGGGTTTGGGTGACAAATCCAGCAATTTCTTTCTCACTTGTCATTAGGGGGGATATTGTGTTGACAAAGCTCTGCAAAAGCTATGTATCACGTCCTGCAGTTCACGTTACAACCGAGCTGACGAGAGCGGACAAGGATCTCAACTGCTGATGTGCACTGGTTGTGGTTAACTTGCTTAGCTTCTGTTAGCTAAACTAACGGTGCACTGTTTAACTTGGTTAGCTTCCGTTAGCTAAACTAACTGTGCACTGCTTAGCTTCCGTTAGCTAAACTAACTGAACCATGGCAAGCAAAACGATAAACCTCATACGTTAAGGTTGACAGCTTGGGTATGATCAGTGTGTGTGAAGGTGATATGTGTGTGTGAAGATGACTAACGTGAGTTAGCTGGTTAGCTTGCATAGCTTTGGTTATAAGAATACAGAGCTAGGGGAGAGTGGGGTAAGCAGCTCGACCAATGAGAGAGACGGTGCGCTGGCCAATGATAGCCCACCTCATTTGCATACCGAGACAAGAATGAATACAGAAATAAATGCAGCCAGAAATAAATACAGCCAGAAATGTAAATGTAGGAGAAAGAAATGTAAAAAGGCGCGAGAAGAAATAAATACGGTACGGGAAATAGTACGGTAAAAAATGTGTAAATAAATAGAAAAATAAAAGGAGGAAGAAATGTATTTGGGAATTAATGTAAGCGTAAATAAATGTAACAGTAAATAAAAAGGACTAATTTTCCATTTCCATTCACATAACTGCATGATATATTTTTTCTAATGCTTTTCTTTGGTGCATTTTTAGTCATTTTATTTATTTATGACTCACATTTTTACATATGTATTTCTTTTTAATTATGTCATTTTTGGCTTTCCATACATTTCATGCAACCTACAGAAAATAAACGATTTCAGTTGTACCGAAAATGTACCAAAACATTAGCCTGACGATGTCATACTCATAATTCTAGTCAGAATATGAGTCTGATGTTGAGCCATTGGGCTGTGATTATGGGGCGTGTTTCAACAAACCAGGAAAAAAAATGCCTCTTCGCTCAATTGGATACCTACAACTAATCAGAGCAACATAGTATGACCATCTGATACATTAAAACTTTTACGAAGGACGGCAAAAACATATTTTCGATCGCCAATGCCTTGATTGCGTTTCTCTGTTCCTCTTTCAAAATGAATGCGCTGTCAATATCTGTGAGATATGCCTGCTCACGTACTTATTAGCATCAAGGCTATAGCTAGCTACCATTTGTTTCAATGGAGTTTTTGTCTACGCGTTAGCAATAACCTATAAATAGTGGTCTAGAGCGCTTCAGTTAAGACCTACAATCCTCAGCAACATTCGTGTTGCACATACACAACTAACCGAGTCAATGTAGACATAAAAAAGTCGTGTAGATAGCTTAAATATAAAATATGTCCCACTAAGCTCCCGAGACGGCGCCATCTTTGTTCGATGTATAGTCTATCTATCTAATCAACTCAAGCGTTGGTTGGTCATCTGTCCATCAACGTATAAAGCCCGCCCTTACAATTTGATTGGTCAGATCACTTTTCCGAGGCCTTGAATCTCTCCCAACTAGCTCAAGTCCAGACTGAATCTCCCAGACCAAACATTTTGTGGGCGGAGTTCAGGCTGGTATCCAGGCTACCAAAACATGCAAATGTGTTAACTTTCTCTGAGGAAATAAAATATTTTCAAAATTACAATATATAAATTATATCTACTAATGAAAAAAGGAACAAGTTAAATTCACAAGTTTAAAAACTGTGATACGGAGATTAGATTATTTACTCAGTGATGCTCCACCTCAACATGTCCCTTTTTTCCATTATTTAAAGCAAGACAAAGAGGAAATGTCCAGACACAGTGATGAATTATATGTGCTGGTATCAGTGCTCGAGGTGTCGTAAGTGTAAAATTTGTAATTTGTAGATTGGCAACACCAACAGGAACTGATTCAAGCACTTACTAGAGGAAAACTTTGGGATTTTTCAACCTTGGCTTCATTTTTTTTATCTTTTGATGTTCAATTTTGCAGATAGACCAAACCATGTGAGTTGAACATAGGAAAACATGTTGTAGGGACAACTTATGGCTGATGAAATTGGGTAAATAGCTTCTATATGCCATTCCGAATGAGCCTACACAGTTTCAGTAAGATTGACCATCCACACAGGCATGTATTGGCTGCTGAATTTTGATTAGCCATTGGCGATTTTGTTAAGTGAGGCAAATAACGCTTTTAACGGAGATGTGGGCAAATGTAGGTAAGTGCAAGTATACTAAATTTAAAATTATTAGCTTAAGCGTTTCTTGAGATATTGAAATGTGTCAATCGCTCTATGGACGAAATTTCACGATATTTGGCATGAATCCAAGGAATGTGGTAATGATAAAGGGGTTCAAATTTTGTGAAGTTTGTGAACATGACAAGATATTGGCTAGTGACATTTGCGATGAACATTTTTCACACGGTTGCACCACTCCACAAATTAATCATAATGAGCTAGGGTAATCTGCCTCCTAGAGGCAAGCTTGTCATAAATATTTTTAATTTTTGGCATTAACGTTATCGTGAAATTGCTCAAGTGCTTTCACCCTTCCCCACTTCAGGGGGCGCTTGCAAGAAGGAAAACAGACACCTAGGCACACAAACCTTCTATTCCGTTTCAGCCACACAAAACCAAGTCTGTTGTGGATTGGCCCATTGGGCCTCATTTTCGACAGCAGTTGAGAAGACTTTCAGAAGGACTTTCTTCTGATCTCCACTTCGGTGAATTTAGGAAAACATTTGCCATTCTCCATAGTTTTCTCATGCGGGATTTCTTCTGAACTTCAGAAGACTTTCAGAACGCGAAAAAGCAGTCGTAACTCTGCCGGAATCTTCCCAAAAGCGATTCCTCAATGCGATTCATCAAATAACCACAAGATGGCCCCGTCAAATAAACACTAAACCCGATCTCTAAGGACTGTGACATGAACTTATTGTATTTTATACTCCTATTCGTGGCCAGTCTTCATACTTTAGGTGGCTAATTTCACTGACAGCACTGACTGCATTATATACTCCTACTCATGACCTGTCTTTACACTTATGGTGGCTATTCAAAAAAAAAAAAGAAACAAAAAGTGACTTCTTAAATGTGTTTTACGGACTTCGGAAGTTCAACCACCAGATCTCCGCCTTATTAATGAACATCTGTTACGACGAGTTGCTTTCGTGTGGATTTGGGAGATTCCGACAGCACACTTGGCTATGGCTGCGTGCCCTAATAAGGAGCTGACGGGGCGTGTATGTATGTAAATCCACTTTCACAAGAACGAACATCAATTTAAGAAACTAATCAGAGGGAACACAGCTGAGAAGACTTCGGCTGCTTATGAACGCATTTTTAAGCGTGCGGGAATGCAGCGGAAGCGTTTCCCTTAGGTTGTTTTTACGAAGTCGCGTAAGAAACATTTCTGAAGAATTACAGAAAATGATCGAGAATGAGGGCCATTGTTAGGGAACATTGTTGACAGCTAGTGCATCACACAAAGAAGAGTATGCGCCCGCCGCACGGCATTAAGGGGCGACTATGCCGGCACGTCACAGTATACATCATTATTTGTTAAATGTAACTATTATGTAGTTATCAAGTATTTTGGTGTATTTGGACAGCCTGACATACTTTTTTCATTCCAAGACGCATAGCTCTTGATCAGTTAAATCATGTCTAATTAAACTGGCTAGCTCGCTCACACTATATTTATAGTGTTGTTGCACTAGCTATTGGCTTTATATGCGCGCCACTATTTTAATCATCTTTTTTGTATAATGTAAAATAAAGAGACATATCATTTTTGATATAGCCTACCCGCCTATAGAATGCTCAAAGAACTATGTGACAGGGAGTAGGAAAACTTTCAATAATAAGGTACATCTTTTCTTCTTAACTCAACTAAAGTACCGGGGCAATTCCCGCATTCATTAACGTTTTCTTATCTGGAATTCATTCTAGGCTAGGAACAGGATATAAGGATTTACCTTTGTCCTTGGCACGTTTTTCTTCTTCTTCCTTTCTTTTCTTCTTAAATTGCGCCCCAGATGGCTTTAGCCTCTTCATTATTTCATTCTTCGAAGTTTCTTGAACACACACACACACACACACACTCTAACCAAACGCCTCACTGTGCTAGCATGTTCTGACGACACCAAGGACGAACGTACCCCTTCCGTTTCGATTTTTGGCTCATTTTACCCTAACGTTAGTTTTATTTTTTAATGTAAAAATATTGGTTGAGGATATAGAAGGGGGCGCAAAAAAAACTCTTGCTGAGTGGCGCCCTAGGCGACCGCCTATACGGCCTGTAGGAAAGGCCGCCCCTGAACACCGGTGAAGAGGCATGTAGTGGCGGAGGTTGTTGTGTCTCAACCTACTCATGCCCATGTGCCGGAAGAAGGAGCCCACCACTTTATTTATATTAATCCTGGACTTTTTTAGAATTTTCTTCTCTTGAAAAACTCATCTCTGACAAAGTGTTAACTTAAACAGAAACTGACACGACCTCTGATCAAGGTAGGTTGATTTATTTGCATTGCAATATACCTCAGCTGATTACCGTTACAATAAGCAAACAGCAACCTTTCCTTTCACCTGCGCTATATGATTGGTTATCCCCCCTCCCCAATGTAAGACCTTCCGTTTTAATTCCGTGACAGTCTTCTTACTAGTAACAAGTAATGTTAGCCCACCGTAGCATAGCCTGCCCTCAAACACTTGGATCAAGGATCAGGGTATCATATCATGTATAATAGTCAACATTCATTTGACATTCAAAATACAAACTTATTTTTTTCTGTTTGCCGATTTTCTGTCAACGATTTCCGGGACACTGAAACAACGGGGTGCACGACATTTGGTGGGCATGTAGCCCCACTAGATTAGCGTGGAACCATTGATTTTCGTTTTGATCCGTTGCACCCCCGTCGGACTGTACCCCTTTTAAAGAGGGTAGGGCGATTCAGTTTTCTGTGAATAAGTCGAAAACCGTAGGGTCTAGGAGTACCACATTTTTTTTGTATGTTGGTCTTAAGAGGCCACGTCAACCATTCCACTACCACTTATTTCATGTATAGCGCCACCTAGTTACAAATGAAAAAGCAAAAATGGAGTGTTGTAAATGTTAATTGTAAGTTGACAAGGTCAGGACTGCACGAAATCGGAGGTGTGGGATCATTATGACACCTTCTGATTGCACGTTAAGTTTTGTGGAATTCCGTTCACGAAGGGGGCATGCAATAAATTGATTTATATGGTTATACACCAACTGGCCTGTAGGTGGCGCGACACAGTTTTCTTCGAGTATCCCGAGAACCGTAGGGCCTAGGAGGGCCAAATTGTTCTTGTATGTTTGTGTTAAGGGGCCATGTCAACCCATACCATAACCAGTCAAAAATAAGGTGTTTTAATCGCATATATGTCAAAGTGCTCGAAAAATTACCAAATTTGCCAGGGACATCAAGCCTGTAACTGGCCATCTTCGGTAGAGTTTTTGTCCATGGATGGGGCAAAATGGCTCTGTAGCGCCCCCTAGAACATTGCAAAAAACCCTGTGCATTGGGGTTATTTTGGCGTAGCTTGACGGAATTTGGTACACGTCTTCATCATGCTATGCACTCTTCGCAACTCCAGTCACTTGTAACTTTTGCATATTGTCGAAAGTGCACGAAATTGAACAGTTCGGCGGTCATATTTTGTAACAGGGATTAAAAACGAAATATTTTTTATTTCGTTTAGTTCTGACCAGAAACGTTATTTTTCTATTCCGTTCCAGTGTTCCTATGCTTCTCTTCATATTATTAAACTGTTAGAACCTTATAAAAGAACGGTTAATAACGTTATTTTCAAAAATGGGGTGGTGGTGCGCGTGCTTAATGTTTGTCATTATTCGGGTGCGTGCGTGTAGCCTATAGGCTAAATGCAAAGCGCCATTTTCCAACGTTGTGGAAACGGAGTTTGCCTACAACTTATAATAAATAATGAAACAACATTAAATCACCTTGCAGTTCAATTTTATTTGTTTCCGTACAAAAGGTTCCTCCTTTCTGACAGTCGGCAATATGAAATTAGGCTGCAGGACCATTTAAACGCAAACATGGCAGTGACGTGCGGTGAGGTTCACAGCTGGTGAGGCACAGAAACCGGAAGTGATTTCGTCATTCCGATCTCTAGTTGTTTAAAAAAATAGAAATGTATACATCATACATGTATATATGCTTATGGTTTAAAAATTGTCATCTCACCAGAACTGAAAAAACGTTGTGTCTTATTGTCTAATACTATTACTTTTAAACGATTATTATTACAAGAAGTTATGCGGCTCAATAGTTAACTGACTTTTACGACAGTTAAACGTACAATCGGTGTGGTAATTGAACTTTTACACCGTGTCAAATAAGATATTAATCGTTACAAGGAAGCTTATGTAGCCCTCCCACCAATGATATGGCTCATTTCAATTTGTCTAGGGAAAATATAACCTTTTACACAACTCGGCAGTGATGGGCAGTAGCGTCACTACATTTGTCAGTAGCTTGGCAGTAACGTCGCTATTTACAAAACCAACCAACCAACCACACAAACATAGGCTACGAACACACGAATTTCATCCATTCAACCGTTTTTATCTGACTGACAGTTGTGTTGATCCCTAAAATTGCATTGACTTGGCATGCAGTTTGTTTAACTGAAAGTAGCTTCTAATGTATCAAACTACTTTTGACAGGTTTATGTAACTTAGCTTGCTACTTTTTTTTTGCAACTCGGACACTTGAATTCGAAGTTGACATTTACATATTTATTTACACAACGTATTAACAAGCAAACAGTTAAACACCACAGACATAGCACACAATACCAAAATGTTCTACTGACCGGTAGGCCTATAATTTAAAGTTGGTGCACTGCACTCGCAAGCTCCTAATCCATTCACGGCTCTGTCAAGCTAAAAAGGCACCGGATGCCTAAAAGAGCCCGGGTGATGTAATGTTGACTTTCGAACGACTCTTGAGTGACAGTTGCTATGCCAACGCCAATACGTCACCCGGGTCTTTATCGCTCATAACGCGATTTACTTCAGAGCATATTGCATTGAACTTCGCTACCTGAGACTGGCTTGCTTGTATTTGACCTACAATAAACCAACCAAAACAACCATGTACTTGATGTTTGACTTTGGTAGGAAAGTTGTTGATTCGCTAGTTTATATAAATCAAATGTATGTATCAAAGTAAGCACATTCCATCAGCTAGCTAGCTCGTGCTAGTGTCTTGTTAGCTTGAAGCTATTCATCTGTTGTTGTGCTTAAATTAAGACACTCCTTAATGTGTTGTGATTTTTAGACATATCTGACGGCACCCACAGTTACATTTGAACAAAACAGGGCATTGTTTGCACAACATTTTACTAAAGAATAACGGGGGATTGCTAGCTTTGATATGCTAGCAGACATTGCTAACTTACAGAATACCATCAGGCAGGTGTAGCTAAAACTTTTTAGTCGCTTAATATTGTGCCTAAACGGACACTTTGTACCCCGACACTTTTTGGCTATCAGTCAGAGAGTCTCAAGAGTTGTTCGAAAGCCATCAGCTACTTTTTAGTCGCTTAATATTGTCGCACAAAAGGAGGAATTGCTATTAGCAATATAGATGCGGGGTACGCGGTGACCGGCTTACGTAATGCTAACGTTGGCATAGAAACTGTCACTCAAGAATCAACATTACGTCACCCGGGCTCTTTTAGGCATCCGGTGCCTTCTTAGCTTGACAGCTCCACTGCACCTAGCAGCCTTTAGCGAGGTTTGTGTTCTGCATGAATATGTCCCGTTGGAAAACATGAAACACTCCAATGCAATGTCAATACCTTCGGTCCCGTCGTTTTGAAGCAAACATTTTAGCTCCGCCATTGGTCTCCCATTATTAATCATTTCACGTTTGGACTGCAAGTCCAGTTTTGAGAACTGCTTCAGGTTAGCAATGCAATCTTCCATTTTCGCCGTCAAGGTCAAGTAGAAGTGTGTAGAAGAGGTCCAACGTCCGAGAATTGCGCTCATGCTCGCCCCCTTCACTGAATCCGTGCTACTGCCTGCCTCAGTAGCAATATTTTTCAATGCATTTTGAGCTCAACTGCGCTTGCGCACGCATGCGTAAAACCCAGTTTGGAGTGATTGTGCAATCCCTACTGAGGCACTGGCTCAGCTGTCCATAGACAGCAATGCATTTGCCTCAGTCCACGGCACGTCTATGGCTGATCACTGTCACTGGGAACCGGAAATGCTCAAATTCAGCGAGTTTGATAATAAAAATGCTCGAAATGATCGGAATCATGCAGAAATGACACTCGTAACACAGACAACTAGAGAAATATGAATATTTATTTTATAATACATAAATATATATGGTTATTATAATTAAAAAATATATATATATTTTTTTAATATATTTTTTTTTTTACGTTTCAAAATGACAGGTGAGGCTCTGCCTCCCCTGCCTCCTATGACTGCACGTCCCTGAAACATGGCCATGTCTTTCGAACTGAAGTCCGATCAAAAAAAGGAAAGCAAGAAAATGCAGCAGCTTAGACCCATGGCTATTCAAAACAAAATGACAACAAACCCAGCCGGTCACATTTAGGCCTACATTCAAATTCGGATGCATCTCCAACAAAACGTTCTCCATTACGCGCAAAATAAACACAACTCATGTCCATAGCTAGAGGCCTATGCCTACTCTCTTTTATTAACTCGAGAGCTAACCAATTTGATGGACAACAGATAGCTTACATACCAAATTGCTTATTCAGTTAAGGAAAAGTATGTCCTCCAAAACAATCTCCTTCAGATTGCTGTGCAAAGGAGACAGGATATATTTGAGAGACGAAAAGGCACGCTCTACACTGGCCTGGGTAACGGGCACAGGCAGCACACTCATTGCAAGTTTGGATGGATCTGTTAGGCTACTCGCTAGTGCCAACAGTAGTTTCACTTCAGCCAGGCGGTCTGGGTAACATTTAGCGGGCAGGTAGCCAAGCCCATCACTTCCGGAATTAAACTTTATTTCAAGATTTATTTTAACAATCATTTTATTTCCACAATATTTCAAGAAAGGTTATTTGGAACGAAAAATAACGTTATTAACCGGTTATTTAAAATTGAAAATATTGTTTTCACTCCGGAACAGCTGACATAGTTTTTGTTCCGATTACGTTCATCACAAAATTTCGTTCTTTACCGGTTTTCGTTTTCGTTCTTTGAACCTTTTCTAATCCCTGTTTTGTAACGCTTTGCGTTATGTCTAGGTACACACTTCAACCATTTGAGGGGACGACATCGAAACCATCTGTGTAGCATGAACAATAATATCACTCATGTGCCTCAAGGCTTGTTTGTTTGTATATAATTGATCAAAGGTAGGCTATATTTCAAAAGCCAGCCTTGAGGCATATCGTCAGCCTCATAGCATAACTCCTTTTTTGGCCAAATTGAGATATCTGCATAACTTTACTCTCCTACCACTGCTGCATCATCCTGCATTGTTGCCTATGTCCTTGGCCAATCACAACACTTATTATGATCCAAAAACACTACCTGCCTTAGTCATCTCTTTGACTTAGGCAGTTTTGATACAAACAAAATGGCAGGAAACGTGAGGAAGAAAGCTTGGCTGTCCACAAGTGAAGTAGTAGCTCTTCTCTTTGATTCAATTTCATCTGGTAAGATTTCTACATAACAGATCATATTTCTTCAATTTTCTTGACACTAATTTCAGTCAATCAAAGGGATTATGAACCGTGTATTTAAACTTGAAATCACATTTTTTGCTACAAGATAATGAAGTAGCTAGCTAACACTAGCAAAATATTACACAGCTAGCAAATCTTTACACTTAAGAAACATCTCCATAAAAAGACATTAGGGCAATTTTAGACATTTAAGCAGATAGATTTGTAGCAAATAGTATAGCAATAAGCAAATAGCAATAAAAAAATAGATTAGAAATGAGACATGCTGGCTAGAAAGAAGAAGTATTTGGTAAGATTTAGATTTTTTGCAGTGAACCTTTAACATAGTTTACTGAGTTAAAATACTCATCACTTAATTTTCGGCTTTATTGTCAGGAAATGAAGTTCACTTAGAGGAGTTAGAGGATTTAGATGAGAGTAGACCTGAGAAAGAAGGAAATGACGTAGACATGGGACAACATATTGAAGAGTAAACATCCAGTGAAGTCTCCAGAGCTGAATCAGATCCTGAAAGTGAACTCGATGACACTGTCTTGGATGAGGACTATAGACCTGAGAAAGATGATAGTGACCGCCCAAATAGTGGTAGTGATACAGACACAGTTCAACACAGTGAAAGAGAAACAGGAGCTCCACTTGAAACTTCTGATGTTCAACGTCATAGGCGCCCAAGGCCAGTTATGTGGAAGCGAGAGGTGATAAAAGAAAAGCGTCTTAAGGGGGAGAGTTACAAGAATAAAATGGGACAGGAGAAACCACCAAAGACCATAGGCCCACATCACAGCACTGCTTAAAGTCGAAAAAACGAAGTTGTGAACTACTGACTGAAGAGGTGAGAACAGATATCTTTAACAATTTCTGGTCCTTGCCCTCCTGGGAGACACGCAAGGTGTATATCCAGACTCTAGTGGAAAATGTGCCCATAAAACAGAAGACAGGTGGTGTTCATCATGCATCAAGGAGAACAACATCCCTATCATACCACCTGCAACTGGCAGACAGATATCAACTACCTGTGTGTAAGAATCTTTTCTGTTCAACACTTGGCATCGCCCCCCGAACCATTGGATCATGGTTAACTGTGGACAAAACTGCTCCATGTAAACCCAAGATCAATAAGACTGGTCCACATGTGCCCATATCAGATGTTGACCAGACCTTCCTGAAAGAATGGCTGTCTGGACTGCCTACAGGCCCATCCCATTACTGCCGTCAGGTTCCCTCCTATCAGGATAAGAAGTTCCTGGAGCCAGGAGCAGTTCTAAGTGATCTTCACAAGGAATATCAGAAAGCTGCTGGTGAAAATGGAATGCGTGCTGTGAGTGAGACATATTTCGGAAAAGTGTTCAGTGATCAGAATTACTCTGTGTTTATACCAAAAAAAGACCAGTGTGATGTATGTGTCAGCGCCAAGGTAGGAAATACAGATCAGGATACCCTTAATACTCACTTGAAATTAAAGGCTCAGGCTCAAGCTGAAAAAGCTATGGATAAAAAGGAATCCAGTGACAAACTCTCAATGTGGACAATGGACCTTCAAAGTGTTCTTCTGTGCCCCAAGACAAAAGCAAGTTCAATGTTTTATAAAACTAAATTACAGATGCACAACTTTACTTGCTTTAACATGAACAACAAAGATGGGTATTGTTACGCTTGGGAGGAGCATGAAGGCTCCCTCAGCAGTGAGGTTTTTGCCCATATGCAGTCCAATCACTTTGAATCAATCCTAGAGGCCAACGGAAACATCAAGAAAGTCTGATGGCTGTGGATATCAAAATCGATGTGGTACCATCAGCAACGCATACCTTCATCTGGCCATGAAGCATGGTGTCACCATTGAGCAAAAGTTTCTGGTTGCAGGGCACACACAGATGGACCGTCAAAGATATCAAAGTCAAAGTCAGTCAAAGTCAGTTTTATTGTCACACAGCAGGACCCACAACACCACACACATGCATTTGGCGGTGACACAGGACACACACACACGCATGCTGATGAGGTCGCCGGTGAAATTGTCCTTCTGCTTTTAACCCATCCTGTCCAGGGCCGTGCAGAGACCTTTGGAGGGGCAGGTGCTCAAAGTTAAAAAGGGGGCACATGTAGCACGGATTTGTAAAAATGTATTTATCTAGGCCTTTTCTATAGCCTATGTCCACTGGTGTGATGGTCATTTCCACCAGTGTGACGCTGAGTTAATTTCACACTATAAGACAGTGTTGTCACAAGGGGTTGGTTTATACCCCCAGACACATTACAGTGTCTCCACAGCTGCCAACACACACACACACACACACAGACACACAGACACACTGACACACACACACACATACACACACACACACATACACACACACACACACACACATACTGTACATCCATTTCTCAAACAGGTGCATACTCATAGGTTTTAAATGAGCGGGGGAACTATATGGGAACAAGGCCTTTAAACTATAATTTTACAGGCAGCAAGTACTGTAGTAGACAGCTGTGTTTCACTGTGAGTATGAAAGTTGTCAAAAGGGTGCAATGTTTATAGTCAATGTGGGTCCATTTCAACATACAATTTTCAATGAGTGAGATGGATGGAGAGAGAGAGGGAGGGAGTGAGAGATAGAGAGAGTGAGAGAGGGAGTGAGACGGATGGAGAGAGAGAGAAAGGGGGGGAGAGATCCTGCTCAAAACGGATTGTCTGCACTCAAATACACTGTTGCTTGCAGAAATGCCGTGTTTCAGTTTAAGTTGTCGCACTCAAATACACTGTTGCTATCAGAAATTCACTGTGTTTCAGTTTAAGTTCTCGCACTCGTCCTCTTGTTTCTTCTGCTCAAAGACTTCTGCTCGCTCTCGCTATCTGGCCCTCTCTCTCTCTCTCTCTGATTGATATGAAATAACGTTACCAAAATTCACCAACCAATACAAATACGTGAAATGAACGAAAATGCTCTCAGATTTAAAGACCACGCTGTATATTAATCGATACAAACTTCATACATTGAGAAGTTTATTTACGGGAGTAAATCAACTATTTTTGGCTCATATCTGCATGCAGTCATTTAGCAGACGCTTTTGTTCAAAGCGACGTACAAGAGAGAGGCATATAAGCCCCTATAGCAAACTTTACACCGAGTTATTCCCGAGTCATCATGGCACATCTGGCATCACAAGGCTACTCGGCTTACCTAGAAAACGGGAGCTCCAGAGAAACTTATCCGAGGCGTCGGTCAGCAGGGCACGTCAGGGCAAAGTGAGGGCACGTTGAGGATCATGTGACCGACCAAGGTAGATCTAAATTATTATCATTTCGTTACATTTATTATTATTTTGGGCCGCACAGACGGATTTTCACACACAAATTAAAAAAATAATAATAAAAAAACACTCTGAGAAAAGGGCACTTTGGGCATCAAAGGCAAAAGGGGCAGGTGCTCAAGCCCCCTTAGCCCCCCCCTCTGCACGTGCCTGATCCTGTCCATCCTCAAGGGGCTCCAGGAGCAGTGGGCAGCCTTTTTACGGCGCCCGGGGACCAGGCCAAGTGTTCAGTCCAATCCTGGTCAGGGACGGAGGAGAGCGATCTTTCTGTTCTTTTGCATGTTTTTATGTTTGGGTTTTTATGCGGAGGAAACCCTTGTGAACACGGGGAGAACATGCAAACTCCACACAAAAAGGCCTGGGAGATAGCCCACCTGAGCAATGAAGGTCTGGGGAGGACCTGCCCCCAGAGCCAACAGCGCCCCATGTGGGAATCGAACACATGACCTTCTTGCTGTGAGGCGGCAGTGCAAGCACCTGAGCCACCGTGCCCCACTATATATTATATTATACACACTATATTCACACTCCACGTGATTACATTGTCATCTTTGAGACTGCACGAATTAATCCATCCCCATACAAGGTGACTCAGCTATACCACAACGACTTCATGATGTTATCTGAGGCCTATGTCACTACTATTCGGCCAGGTAGAAGAGTTGGTGACCCCACAGTCCATGACCTCCGAGCTCTCCAGTACTTGGCTGATGGTCGAATCCGGTACAAGGTGGATTTTGAGCGTGGCTGGGAGGACCTGCCTCAGCGAATCAGCATCCCCAAAGAACCATTCCACTGGGTCCCACTCTTTCCTGCCCAATTTGCCAATTACTCTCAGGAAATTCAATGACTTGCAGGCAATGAAACCAGTACTACCACAAGTGGCACACCATTACTATGACAACCTCCCTCATCAATAGACAAATGTGAAAATTCTCTCACTCACTCACTCACACACACTCTCTCTCACACACACACACACACACACACACACACACACACACACACACACACACACAAATACACCCATGCATACAAACTACACACCAGAAGAAAATGCATACACACACACACACACAGTGCACACATAGACATTTTTTGCTCCCATTTTTCTTACACTCACACACACACACACACACACAAACAGACACAAACACACATAAATACACCCATGCATACAAACAACACACCAGAAGAAAATGCATACACACACACACACACACAGTGCACACATATGTCAGCATATTAGGACAGTCTAGGTGTTGTAGTGTACAAATATTGTGTGTGTGTGGTAACCTTTATTACTTGCTGTGATTATGTATGCACTGTTCACGTTTGTATTGCCGTGATCCTTTTCTTGCATTCACCGTGTGGAATTGCACAGACTACTCTGCTCACACAGACTGCCTATGAGGGCTAGTTGATTACTTAATCACTTTCACCTGGACTAATTACCTGGACAGTCACGTGAAGTACCAACCTATCAACGGGAGCGAGGGGCAAAGAGGAGGCCTTTAAAAAGAGGAAGCTGCAAACACACGGGGTGCCCGGCTGGGACCCGCGGAACCGTGGCGGACGACGGACGAGAGGAAAAGCAAAGCAAAGCAAAGCAAAGCAAAGCGCAACGCAACGCAACGCAACGCAACGCAACGCAACGGGACGGGTAGACGGACGGACGGATGGGTGGAACGAAAAGAAAGGAAGGGCGAACGAAACCAACCAAAACGGGCTGTCATGGAGGAAGCAGGCCGGCACATGCCATCACGGGGAGCTGTAGGCTTATTGGGATAATCGATGCTCAACGTTCCCGAGCCAAGGAACGTCTGCTGTTGCCGTTACCGGAACCGAATAAACGACACCGACGAAGAATTAAAGACACCACGGAGAACCAACGTTATAGACTTTCCAACGCTCGCGACGTCCTACGTAAAGTTTGCTGCATGTGAAGGGGATCCCAGGGAAGCCCTTCGTCGGGACGGGGCGCCGCCCACGACGCCATACACTAAGCTCCACACCAAGATCGCGGCTGGGTGGACTACAACTAGTCCACTGCTGACCGACGGCTTGTGACTGACAACGTTGTGGAGATTGTTTGCAGTTAAAGCTGCTTTTAGAACAGAAATGATATCTAACGTTTTAATACAAAATAAACTATTTTTATATATATCTATTTTGTGGTACTTCTGTGTCCTGGGCATTCGCAAAACTAAGGAGGGGGTCATACGGCTGACACATACAGACATTTTTGCTCCCATTTTTCTTACACACACACACACACACACACACACAACCTCAAAGTTACACATCTTGGTTATATTTAGGTGAGTAAAACAACTTTGGTTATGTTATGTTTGCATTTATATGTAAGAGAAAAAATGCCTAAGTCAAGTCATTTTAATTGGTGAAGACAATTGATAATGGGTCTTTTTCTTTTTGCATACTTGTTCACACATCTTGTTGAATGTACTGTTCAAATATCAATAAAAAACACCAATGTGTTTTTTCTTGTTTCCCAAAAACATTGAAATATGACTTAGGCAATTATGCTATGAGGCTAACGATATGAGATACATCTATGTTGCACAGTTGGTTTGACATCCTGAGGTCAATTGGTTAGTGAGCATAATTGATTTACTTTTTTTATCATAAAAACTTAAGGTATATTTAAAAAACTAGCCTTGTAACATGAGTGGCATTAGTTTATATGTTGCACAGTTGGTTTGACGTCATCCACTCCACTCAAAGGGTGGAAGTGCGTAAAAGGTTCATATTTTGATTGCAAATCAAAATATGCAAATCATGTCGAACATTAAACTAACTTACTAAACTTAAACTAAACGTACACCGGTGGGTCAAGGAGTGAGGTGAAGGGAGTCATCACTGGTGTTCCCTACCAGTTCCAGACGAGGTAATGAAATGACGTATGGAGGGAGAGACACAGGTGAAGGCTATTCACTTTAATACCAATGCAAGGGGTGGGAGGAAAGAGCCAAAACAATATGACTTTGCTTTAATGATGAACAACTTCCTAAAAGGGTAATGATTGATTTTGATAGCTATCTGGTCAGGCCGTACGTACCGGCCCCATTGTGGTGCTTCAAATGCCAGAGATTGCGACAAGTAGCGCCATGTTTGGTGAGGTTCACGATTATGGGCCGTGTGGAGAAGGAGTTGATCCAGGGGCGTCGTCAGGCCTATATTGCTGGGGCACGTAAAAGTCGGCAATCAAAATATGAACCTTTTACGCACTTCCACCCTTTGAGTGGAGTGGATGACGTCAAACCAACTGTGCAACATATAAACTAATGCCACTCATGTTACAAGGCTAGTTTTTTAAATATACCTTAAGTTTTTATGATAAAAAAAGTAAATCACAGCCCAGGGGGGCCCACAAAAACCCAAGTAGCGTTTTATGTAGACTTCCCTTTCTATGACTAAAGTATTATGTAAAGGCCTAACTAATACTCATACTAATGCATCAGAGTTAAAACAAAGCCACGAAATCAAGCACATTTTTTTTTTTTTAAAGTTTCTATTTTCCGAGCAATAACTCCCTTCTTTAAAACATGGTTTGGCCCATGGATCGCTCTAAGCGGGCTTGGGTCAGGCTGGACACATCAGCGCGATAATGCATTGAACATTACAAATTTAAAATATCTTAATAAATAGTGAAGCCAAATGTCTGATTCACATGACGCAAAAGTTCGTTTTTGAGAATAAAATAAATCACATTTAGGTCATACATTTTAGGACAACAGCCTTCTTCCCGTGGCGGGAATTTGTTTATGTCCGTGACAACACGATAACAGGTGACAAAATGGCATCACTGAGAAAGTTCAAGAGAAACTGTCATCTGGAGTGTTTGAAATGATACTAAACGAAGGAAAGTCTACTGTATGGAGATATTTCTGCTTTGTAGACGATACAGATTCTGGCTGTTGGATATGTCCAATGTAAGAAGTGTGAAGTTTAATGAAATATGATTGATTCAACTCTCGTTCTCCACAACAACATGGATAAAATCCCGATGGTTGGATGTAGGCTAGATAGTTTCAGAACGAACGTCGGAGTGCTAAAAGATCTTCAATGGTAAGACTTGTCTGTTGTGCTTCCGTTTGTGTAGCATAAAACGTGAGTTTTATTAAAGCATATCGTGTGTTATGTGTAGCTATTTCATTCCGTTTGTTAACCTTCCCTGCTGTCTGTCTCTGAGATTGCAGGGGAGTAAAATGCTCCACGGCCGAAGTAGATTACATGTTTTCGGGGTTAATTCCCTTTCCTTTACGTCTGCTGCTGGTTAGTAAATACAGACAGAAGGAAATGTTAACAAACGGAATGAAATAGCTACACATTACACACACTTTGCTTTAATAAAACTCACATTACTCGCATACTGGTTAACACTGTTACAGCACATAAATGTTTGTACGTGCCTGTACGTGCTCCCCTTAAAGGAGCCGCACCATTTTACTAAACGTTCTTGCGATGTGAATCATTTAATTTAAATATGCTTATTGGCCTTATTGTGTACGCTTGCGCGTTGATGCCCCAGTTTAATAAAGCCATGCTATTCATAAAAAACATACGTCAATGTGGCATTAGTAATATGAACAGTTGAGAAATTGATTCCGTTGGGCTCGGTTACTATTCTGTCGGACCGGGCCGGGCTCGGACTGAAAAATTTGGCCCGATCCATGCTCTAGTCTAGTCAGCAGTGTAAATTAATCACCTGACAAGGCTGACCTTACAAATGTAGCCACTAAATATCATCCACAGAAAATATCAGTAAGGTTATAATTCGCCAAACGTTATAATACGCTCTCAAAAAACTCCAGTAGCAGTAGGACACAATTTTCCATATAGCCTATTGACATGAGTCTTGTTAATGTTAAACATTGGCTAATCTTACAGCTTGCCGTCCTCATACAATACTAACGCATCTACGCACGCACAAGTCTACATAAGTCACTGTCTTTGCCATCTACAGAGCCAGGCCCCTCTACCCAACAAATATATATCAGAAACTAAAGCTACTACAGACAGTGAATGGGAGAGTGAATAATAATAACAACATGACATAATAATACCCAGTGACTCTTTTTTGAGTGGTTAATTGAAAAAAATAAACGACTTGGGTGCATTGCATCAGGCACTGTCAAGAACAAAGAGGAACAGAAAAATAAAGAACAAATTATAATACATATAATCTAAAGAAAAGTTAGATCTTTGGCGATGAAAAGTCGGGGGGGGGGGGAGGGGGGCCCACACCAATATTCTTTCAGGGGGCCCAGAATTCCTAGCAACGGCCCTGCAGGCAGTAGGCGTTAATAGCATGCTAGGTCTCGCTAGCATGTATGTGGTAAGGTTAGCTAAGAAGCTGCCTGTTTGGCACTATTAGTAGCCTGTCTTTAAGATTTGAGAGCCCTGTAAATGTACAAGCATTTGTTTTGTGAAGCTGTCCTGTGATTAAACATTAGCCCTCTGCACAACTATTCAGATGGACATCAGGAAATTCTTTGAAAACACAGGCAGAGGGAGAGGAGCAAGGAGAAATGAGGAGGTCGAGGGAGGTAGGCAATTATAATTGCCCACATTAACGTTAACATTAACATTTATAATGTAATAGCCTACAGTTGAAAGTATGCTGTGCTGTTTTTGATCAGTTGATTAATGGCGAACTTAAACAAGTTTGCTGCATTTGAAAAGGTAACCTACAGTGTCACCTATATCACTAGACGTGTGTAGGCTTTAGTATTAGCGATAAGCTACAAAGAACCAGGATGACTACAGTATATGACCGTACAGTAAATTCAATTGTCAAATTACAACCTGTAAGAGACTATCTGACTGATTTGCCATGGAGGGAAGTACATTTATATTTTGCCTATTCAGTTTTGTCTATACTGAAAAAGGTGAACTTCCCTCATGTTAAGTAGGAAAGACTATAAAATGCATGCAGTGAGTTTACTTAGGCCTTTGTGTTTGAATGTTGCTGGCTAGTGGCTGCTAGAGAGAATGAGGGGCAGAGTGCTGGAGCAGGAGGAGAAGAAAATAAATAAATAAATAAAATAATGTTGGGGCCTGTGCCCCAGTAAAGCTCTAGGTCTAGCAACGCCCCTGAGTTGATCCCAAGTGTTGCAACTGTGGAGGGTTACATAGTGCAGCTTATATAGACTGTGTGATACAGCAGAAGGCACAGGAGATACAGAGGGAGAAAGTTGTAAATCAGGTATCGTATGCTGAGGCTGTAAGAGAAGTCAAGCAAGGACACGTCAGCGCCAGTAATAAATCAAGATAGAGGAGCAGGGCAGCGGAGACTCTGACCTGTGGAAATAGATGCTTAGGTTAACCAGGGGGGATGTTTGTGAAGAATGGTCTATCATATAGAGAAATAAGAGTGAATGAGGAGAGTGAACATACACCAGGTGAAGTATGGTGTACAACACAACAGGGAATAGTATTGAAGTCATTCATTTTCATAATCCATGTAAGGATCTTTCACTGGAGTGTCCTGGGGGACTAATTCAAATCAAGGATATGAAGGTGGTGTTGTGTGTTGATTTGAATGCTCATAATATCCTATGGGGCAGTGGGTCCACTAAAAGAGATGGTGTGGTGAAGGAGGAGTTAATGGACAGTCAGTCATTAGTCTGATTGAATGATGGATGGCGTACAAGATTCAATGTTAGCACAGGGACACTGACAGTGCTGGATCTTATTTACGTGTCTAGCTCATTAGCTGGGCCATGTCACTGGGTCATACTGTATGGGAGGGCGCTACAGTAGGGAGTGACCCTTTTCCAATAATATGTCAATAGGAGTAAACATCTGTAGGTAGGTAACCAGGTAGATGTGGCTGGACACATTTCAGATATGTGAAGTATACATGTACGACATGTTCAAGTATTGGAAGCTGTGAAGGACTCAGTAAAAGCCTCAGGTGACATGATGCTAGATGCCTCTGCAGTGACTGCCACGAAGCTATTCAAACTCGCAATTAGGCATGTGGAGTGTTCCGGAGGATGCTTACCTCAGAAAAGGTGCTGGAATATTAGAGGACCAGAAGAAGGGACCATTAAGGCAGCAAAAAGGAAGTGCTTGAGAGAATATTGCACACAAATAGGAGAATGTATACTGTTAGAGGTGTGGGGCATGATTTAGAAGATATTGGGGCTGTTTATTAACTAAAAATGAAAAGTATTCCAGTCCTAGTGGAAGGAGAACATGTGGCCATATCTGCAAAAGAAAAATCAGAGATGTTGGAGAGTGCATCTGCAAAGGCCCATAGCTCAGCTCATCTGGGGAGGGGGGGGGGGGGACAAGCAATGAGGCTGTGGGAACATGTGACAAATAGTTTGATAGTGCTATGGATAAAAGATATAACTTAAACTAAGTACTTCTGACACGTGTCCAGGCCAGGATAGAGTGTGTAGCATTGTGCTGAAACACTCTGATGTATTACTGTTCAATATATTTAATAGAATATGGACTATGGTCTCAATCTTGGAATCTCAATCCCAATTTACCATTCAAGAATCTCAATTCTTCTTCAAGTCTTAGACTGGGACCTGCTGTTGTCAACTGTGGGTTACGGTCACAAATACCTGATTTCATATTTTTGAACAAGCATTAAAAGTCCTCAAGGTCTGCACTCAATTTTATCTCTTAAAGGTCTTTCAAGGCTGGGACCTGCTGCTTACAATCAGAAAAAACTCAATTCATTTTCAATAAGCTGTTATATAAAATACATGATATATATTATAATCAATTCATTTTCAATAAGGCTTGATAGTCCTCAAGAACTTCACCTGATGGTCTGACCCTGTTTGTTAATGCTTGCAGATAATTCTCTCTCTCTATCTCTTTCTCTCAGAGCAAGGCCTTATGATACACCTAAACAAATTGGGGGTGAATGGCAAACTATATAACTGGATTTAGTGTTTCTCATTTGGATGTAATATACAGGTCTGGGTAGGTGATGACCTATCTGGAGTGGTTGAGATGGAAAAAGGTAACCCACAAGAAAGCATGGTTAGCTGTTCTGTTCAGTATAATGATTAATGAAGTCTTCAGAAATGTAGCTTCAAACATACAGGTATCTTTGCATGCAGATAATGGAGCCTTATGGAGGAAGGGAGGGAATATTTTATCAATCAGTAATGGCAAGCATGCTCTTTTATGCTGCAGTCTGCTGGGGAGGCAACATGTCTAAGAGGGACACTGGGCGGCTGGACAAGCTGGTCAGAAAGGCGGGCTCAGTGGTGGGGCCGAACCTGGACTCACTGGGGACTGTGGTGCAGAGACGGATGTGGGGCAAGCTCTTAGCCATCATGTGCAATGTCAACCACCCCCTCCACCATGTCCTGGCAGGAGAGTCCAGCAGCCTTCGTAGCGTGCGGCTCAACACGCTACGTTAACGGATTTAGCGACATAGGAGGTCCTTTGTCCAAGCTGCCATAAAACTATAACTATAACTATGCACTATGCACTATACATCCTACATCCTACATCCTACACTGTACATAGCTGTATTGTATTGTTTGTTTGTACTGTATTGTATTTGTCTGTTTGTATTGTATTGTATTGTATTGTCTGTACATATTGTTTGTAATTATTGTAAATATGAGAGAGCTGCAAGATACCAGAATTTCCCCAAGGGATTAATAAAGTATTTATCTATCTATCTATTTATCTTTCTATCTATCTTTGTTCATTTGGTTGTCAGTCAAATCCAGCAGGCCATCTGGGAAGGTATGTAATGGGCAGTACACTGGGGGTGTGGATTTTCTGTTGTAAGTTAAAAAAAAAAAACTAGTAATGTGAAGTTATTCTGTGTGCATGGGGAGCCACTGGAAAGTGTGGATGTTAGATATCTGGGACTATGGTTTGATAGAAAGCTGACACGGAGAGTACTAAGTGCAAAAGCGTTACGTAATTAGGTGTTTAAGTGGGCTTGACTGGGGAGCAAATAGATCGTCCCTGATGATAATGCATTGTGCTCTTGCGCGTTCAGCAATATACAAAGGATGCATGGTGTATGAAACAGGCTCTGCTACACAGCTAAAGGTTCTGGATAAGGTTCATACATGGTTGCTAAGGCTATGCAGTGGGGCACTTATGTCTTCGTCAGTGGTAAGTTTACAGGTGGAACTTGGGGAGATGCCTTTGGCTCTAGCCTATGGGGTAAGCTTGGGAGGTCATGAAAGGGGACCATACACAGGTAGTGTGCAACCATGTTGGGGGTATACAGTTAAAAGGGGTCAGGGGTTTGGATGGAGAGTAAACACCTGGGTAGAGGAGATGGGCTTGGAAGAAAGAGAAGTTGGCCCAACAGTAGCCATTTCCTCAGTGCCACCATAGCTTCTCCCACAGCACAGCAGTAGATATGGATGGATGGATCGGAGTATGTAGTGAGTGTTGTAGGAGATAAAGTGAGTCAGGGAGGCTAACTGATGGAATGTCTCTACACTACTGAAGTAGTAGCCATTATCAAAGCACTGGAGTGGGAGATACGACCAGACAGGTTGGTGAAATATAAGTTTTTTCAATCATTCATGTCATGTAGAATGGACTTAACTGAGATGTGTTTGTCCTTATGGGATCCAGCTCATGGTTGGTCATTGTGGTCTGGGATACAGGGCTATTTTCTTGAATTTAAATGTGTATGGTAGGAGTTTGTGTGTAAGGTGTTTTGTATATTTTTCCTCCCCCGAATAGGTAGTGGTATGTGCTGCTGTTTTTTCTCCCCCCAGTAGGTGGCGGTATGTGCTCTTCTTTTTTTCTCCCCCCAGTAGGTGGTGGCATAGACATAGTATAGATACTATAGTATCTATACTATGTCTATGGGTGGTGGTATGTGCTGTTTCTCCCCCCAGTAGGTGGTGGTATGTTCTGCTGTTTCAGATGCAGTAGGCAATGAACAAACAAGAAGAAAGCAGCAGTGCACCATAGGCCAGTCCGGTGTAGGGATGGAGCTGATGGTTTGTGTACCTGAATATGTTTAAGGTATTTTATTTTACTTAAATATGTTTAAGGAATCTATCCCACAAGCTTGACGAATGGAACAGCATACACGTCCTCATTTCAAGCCTATGAACTTGAACCAAAGTTTTGATTAGCTTATGTCACAAAATTACCATATGCATAGATATACTGTAAGTGTTAAGTATAACCATATATGTATGCAATTTTTTGTCCATATTATGCATTCATTTTGCCATTTTTAATAATTAAGTGATGTGTTCTGTACGTCGCTTTGGCGTCTGCTGAATACTTCAGCTTAAATTCACCAGCTTAAACATCGGTGGTTTTCTGTTGAGGATGCGTCCAGCTATTGACAGTGCAGGGGAACATCCACAAGTGATTGGAGTTTTGTCTTTAGATAGAAGCTTGCAGGGACGTGCACAGGAATTTTGAAGGGCAGTTGCTCTGCCCTGGAAAAAAGGGGCAACACAATATTTTTTTCACCACCGCTGCCACGCCCCCGTCATGTAATCGCAAATTTTCACAATATCATTTTAAACCTGCACTTACCGCGGGTGCCACGCCCCCGTCATGTAATCGCACATTTTCACAATATCAATTTAAACTCTCACTAACTGCCGCTGCCACTCCCCTGTCATCTGATCGCAAATATATACATATTTCCTTCGGAGGGGCAACTTCAGTCGAAGAGGGCAAACGGGCAGTTGCCCAAGCAACCTTAGCACACTCCTGTGCACGTCCCTGGAAGCTTGCCTGCAAGATGTAAAATCTTGGATAGCTAACAACTTCCTGCTCCTCAACTCTGATAAAACTGAGGTTATGCTTGTAGGCCCCTATCAATTGAGAACTACACTATCTACCCATCTACCCACACTCAATGGCCTCCCAACACCCAACACTAACATCAACCAAGACCTCCTACTTGACTCACACATAAAAACAGATCTCAAAGACATCATTTTTTCATTTAAGCAATATTGCCAAAATTAGAAAGGTCCTATCCCTCCAAGATGCAGAGAAAATAATCCATGCATTTATTACTTCCCGCCTCGATTACTGTAATGCTCTCCTGTCCGGATGCAGCATCAACACAATAAAGAGCCTCCAACTTAATAGAATATTAATAAGCACGTAAAGTTGAAGAATGGACCGGAGGCAGAGTCAGTTTTCTGGAGGTTGTATTTCAGCGTGGAGACCCCTCTCAGCTGTTGGTTCAAGAAAGGTCTAACCTGATAGCAGAACGCAATGCGTTTTATACATTCAGGTTACATTACAAAGGGAGAGGGGAGGGCCACACCCTTTTTTTCACCTATGGGGGGATGGGGATGCCAGGACACAAGGCCTCTAGCAGGAAGAGGGGGAGGAGGGGGTCACATGTCATTTGCATTTGGATCTCAGTGAGAGACAGACCTAGTACACATTTAGAGTGAGTTGTAGATACAGAGCAGTACATGTTTACCTATAATAATAACAATAATTCCAGTTCCATCAAACTTATACAGAATGCTGCTGCCCGTACACTCACTAGAACTAAAAAATATTAACACATCTCACCGGTACTCGCCTCTCTGCATTGGCTCCCCGTCAAAAGTAGAATTGATTTCAAAGTACTCCTGATAACATATAAAGCCCTAAACGATCTGGCTACAAACTACCTCAAGGAATTAGTTGTCCCCTATTGCCCTCCAAGGCTGCTCCGTTCCCAGAGTCCAGGCCCCCTGGTAATTCCAAAAACCACAATAGGAGGCAGAGCCTTTAGCTACCGAGCCCCCCTCCTCTGGAACAATCTCCCTGCCTCCATCCGAGATGCAGACACCGTACCTATATTCAAATCAAGACATTCCTCTTTAGTGCATTCTATAGCCACAAGTAATTGCCTCGACAAACCCATCACCTGCTGTGCCAGCCACCCAGACATATCCGAACACAAAAAATGTTCTAATAAAAATAAAAATATGTGCTACAGACAGCGCATGTTGTACCGTGTAGGAAGGCCTTCACGGATCCCGGGAACAGCATACGGCGCGTGTTGCGACTGTCAGTGTTATACCTGAACGCGTTCATTGAACGAAAGTTCATGAACTCGTTCATAATTTTGGTGGGCGTGAACTGAACGTTCTGTATTATTGCCTGATGAACGATACTGTGAACACGTTCATTCTGGTGTCTGTGAACAGCACGTTTACTCTTTTTAATTTCGTTCAATAAGGTGCCAGATTTCTAGAGACTTCCAGGCGAAAATCACACATTTAACAGTCCTGTTTCCAATCGCTGCCTGTGCTTTCTTTTACTGTCAATGCCTGGCAAGTGTGAGAGCGCCGAAGTTGCGTAGAGGCCGAAAGCGGTATTGCAGACATATAGAGCTTTAGAATTATTTTTTAGCTCCCAACTTATTGAAAAAAAGAACTGATCTAGTTCATTTTTTGGAGCTGTGAACTTAGTTCAAAATTTTGAATTATGAACTATAAACTGAACTAGTTAATTTTTTTAATTTGTGAACTATGAACTGAACTAGTTCATGTAGAAAGTGAACTTTCCCAACACTGGCGACTGTCACCAGCCAATTGGACACTGCTGCCCTGCAACCCTAACAAAGCTTACAACTAAAATCTCCATATATACCAAACCAAACAAAATGCTAAATGCCAGCAAAACTAAACATATCTAAACACATGCAATACCCCCCACAAAACTGGGCTATATACAGCTTATGTTGTACCGTCTAAGAAGGCCTTTACGGATCCAGGGTACAGCATACGCCGCGTGTTGCGACTGTCACCAGCCAAATGGGCACTGCTGTGAACCCTGCAACCCTAACAAAGCTTACGACTAAAATCTCCATAATGTACCAAACCAAACAAAATGCTAAATGCCAGCTTTACTAAACACATCTAAACACATGCAATCAACAAAACTAGGCTACAGACAGAGTATGTTGTACCGTGAAGGAGGGCCTTTACGAATCCCGGGTACAGCATACGGCGCATGTTGCGACTGTCACCAGCTAATTGGGCACTGCTGTGTACCCTGCAACCCTAAAGCTTTCGACGGATATCTCCATATGTATACTACCAAACAAAATGCTAAATGCCAGCATTACTAAACAAATCTTCTCCCTTTCTCGCTCTCTCTCTCTATCTCTCTCTCCTTTCATATTATATTGCTTATGACTATAATAACACTGATAAAATAGCCATATTGCCTACTGTTAAATTTACTACCCAAAGGTACCTCCCTATAACATGTTCCAATTGCTGATGGAAGTGGAAACATTGCTCCTCACCCCCACCACTCCTCATCTACCCATATGGACAGCTGAACTCTACCCACTCACTCTCTTCCTGTTCTTTCCCTCCTAATCTAGACTATCTCCGCCATTGGACGCTGCTGTAGTCTCTCCACCTGGTCTACCTGTAGAAACCCTCGGCCAATTGCACCCACCGCCACCGCATTGCCGTACACTTACTCTACCCCATACCCTATGCTAGCATTTATATACAATATACATTATTGCCACCACTGAAATGTTTCTCTGTCCCTACATCCCTTACCCCTGTAACAGTAACCCTATGAGTACAGTATATACCCACTAAAATGGTCTTGCCTGTATCATGTATTTACCACCGGATGTCTGTATACTATGTACATCGACCAAATGCTGGCTGTGTACAACCCCTGTTGTTTCCCTTCTCCTTCTGCCACACAACCCTCCCCCTTCCCCCCTTCCTATCTCCACCCGGCCGACCTCAAGCAGATGGGTCCCCCCTTATGTGCCGTTGCTTAAGGTTTCTTCTTGCCTAACAGGGAGTTTTTCCTCGCCCCTGTTGCCATTGTGCTTGCACTAAGGGGGATCAGTCTCTGGGCTCTGTAAAGCGCCTAGAGGCAATTGTATTGTTATGGCGCTATACAAATAAAATGTAATTTAATTGAATTGAATTTTTTCAAAACAAGTTACAAATGAATCTTGATCGTTTATAGTATTTCATTGTGTGCTTGTTGCATCTATTGGGGTGGAAATGTATGTAGAGCTGAATTAAATGGTTAAATTAATGTAATTCTGAAACAGTATTCATTGAGTTGGATATGTTGTGGATGATCTGTAGATTTTTGATAAGGTAAAAACTCTTCTTTTCAGATCTGGAGAAAACTCTTTGTTCTTGGCATTCCGGAAAAATCTTCAAGAAACTTCAGA
Source organism: Sprattus sprattus (assembly GCF_963457725.1). NCBI lineage: Eukaryota > Metazoa > Chordata > Actinopteri > Clupeiformes > Clupeidae > Sprattus > Sprattus sprattus. The sequence continues at coordinate 3,577,305 of NC_137909.1, read as the reverse complement.
AGTCAGGCAGAGTGTGGAGGAAAAAAGGTTTATTGTGCCAGTATAATACAAACAGCATAAACCTGAACCTAAAGTCTTAAGACTATAAAGCTTTTGCATTCCCTTTTTATAAACCGGATGGATCGCTCTTATCTTTCTAGATCGACCTTGAACCTTCACCCTTCCCCATGGGTTATTCGCCATTCAACATATTCCTGTCATATTTGGTCTTTTTTATGCACCTGTCTCTAAGGCTGAGGCCCAACTGAATAGCTGCTGGGATACTAGAGACTAGCTCATGTGAGCAACAGGAAGGGTCCCCGGTTACAAATGAATATCCTCTGGGAGACAAGTAGGGAGCTCCCAGAAGACATGCGGATAGTTCCCCTGATATGGCTACATCCAAGCCCAACTTAATACACTTCACACATCATGTGTATGTTTGTTATACTTGATCGACGTTTAAACATAGAGTGCACATAATCTAATTCATTTCAATAGTGTTAATCAGTTCAGTAGTTTGTTAGACTACTGTAGGTAAAATGGGTACCATTCTCATATGGGAGTACCAGATTATGTAGGTATCTTACCCAGTGAGCAGGCGCCGGGTGAATGTGGGTGCAATTGTGTATGAATTGTGATATTGTCTCCACGAGGGCCACCAAGACACACTGGTGCTGTCCTTGCAACAGCAACAATATGTTGGTAATCTCACCCGATTGGACAGGGATCAACCATTCAATACAAAGGCAGATCAATTAAGTTGATAATCCACAAATCAGTCTCATTAAATATATCAGTCTCATAAAATATATTATACTATCAATTTGGAACTCTGATTAATAATTAAATGAATAACTACAAACAAAGTTACCTTATTAATAGTATGGTTGAAGGTCATTGGAGTTCTGAATAGAAGAGGTTGACAACGTCCATTCTTGTGTAACATTAAATAAACCAGCGTATATAAATCAAAGTATTTATTTACACAATGATAAGAGAATAACACACAATTTGTAATCTAGCTAAATGTATCTAACTAATGCATTGAAGGAGTATATGTATGTGTAAGGGAGAGAGGGAGTGTGTGTGTTTGCGAGCTAGTAAACTCGGTGTTGCGCTTTTAGGAGCGCGCCTGAAAGTATGTGTGTGTGTCCCTTTGTCTGACCACGTAGTTCCGCGTGCATGTGTGCACGTTCGTGAACATGTGTGGTGAAAGAGGACGAGCCTATATTATGCACCGCGAATTTTGATTTATGTGCTTCGCGTGTGTGGCTATATGAAGGCCAATGTATTTGTAATCGTATGTGATTTAAGATGCCATGTTAGAATAAAGAGATGGTTAGTAATGCATGCAAGACTCGTGTCAGGTCAGATAAGCTATCCTAACGATTTCCCTTGGATGGTGTGGCGAAGCCAACTACCAACTAATAATGAAAGTATAACAGTTATGTTTGGTAAACAAAACAAATACAATACATGAACAATGGCATATGTAAACAGTCCTATGCTTAGCCAGGTTGTGAATAAATAGCTAGCTGCCCAGTCGATGTTACCAGTCCCTTGGAAAGAGTCGTGCTGGCGTATCCGACGCTGAGGAGGCAGAGAAGAGATGATGCTGTCCGGAGATGGAGAAGTTGTCCTTGCTGTGATGTCGTCGGTATTACACTGCAGTTTAGATCGGAGGATTTTGATCGCTCGGAATGTTGCAGTTTCCGTGAGTTCTGTTGTGCTTTGTCCCGGTTGCAGAGATAGCTAGTTAGCAGGTCTAATGTTAGCTGCTTTGCTAAACTTACTTTGTCTCAGTTAGCGGGCAGTGTTTGGCTAACGAGAGATTGTCTTTGTTGAGAACAAAAGAGTAGGCCTTCACCAGTTGATGGTGGAAGGACGGAGACGCTCCTTGGCCGACGCCAAGAGATAGAGAGGTGTGAGCTGGCCAACGCCAGAGTAGAGAGAGTTCGCAAAAGAGAATGAATGTATCATTTCAACGCAGTTTATAGGCAAGAGTACGTCACGATTTTAACACCTTGTTTTCAGCCAATACTTTCTCTTGCAGATAAGACTTTAGGTGATAAGGGAATTGTGGGTAATGAAGTCTTTTGTAGGACTACCGACACTACCATGGTGCTTATACTTATACTGTTGATTTTCTTCACACACAGATTTTTTTCATTGACATGTTTTCCACCACAGCTCCTCCAAACTTTAATGCCATAAATGTCTTGCGTGCAAGAAAGGTGGAGGCGTCACTACTCCGCTTGATGATTCTTTTCCAATGCAAGCCGTTATCTTTTGGTGACTGATTTCACATCTTTTGGGGATCTCGTGAGTGATCATTAGATTCATGATCAAGCAGCTGCTACTATGACCACCAAAAGTTGGCCAATATTATATCCAAAATGGTAATTTTATAATGGTAACAAAGGAAAGGTCCCCACTCTGGTATTGCTGAGACACCTGGGGTCAGGAAGCAAACTGAGGTGTGAATGACTGCAACCAATTTTAGAAGGGGAATGGGGGTAGGCCATTTAGTACCATTTCAGGCAGAGGGTCAGAGAAACCTGGTTATCATACAGAACAACAAAAGGTTGCCAGACCTGTTTGCATTAGAAGCCTAGCTCATTTACATGAAAGCATAGGAGGTGTCTTTAACAGTATACAGTATATGGCTAGAGTTGGAAATGCCTGTTGTTCAGATCTGTACCCTGAATCTTGAGTATGTTCCATGTGCTTCGTTGCTGCACTTTAATAAAGGAATAAAGACAGATTGCTTCATCAACCACAAAATAAATTTCTTTTCCTTACACAACTTACCATGGTGTCTCGGTCATTGTACCCTCTAGCTAGAGGTTTTGTGCTATACCTTACCTATACATCTGCAGAAATGCTTTCTGACATAAATAATTTACACCACAGGATATAAAGTAGGACCATGACTGAGGACTGGCATGTACATGTGGTTTATTGTTCTGTGAAGTGCAAGTCGAGTCGAAACTGCTTTCTGCTTAGAAAAGGTTTGTTAAACTGTGTGTGTGACTCACATGGGTCTCAAGTAGCAAACATAATGCAAATAAGTTTGGGCAAACTATGCTTGGGATTGCTTTGAGGGTGATTCCCTGGTTGAGAATGCTAAAATCATAACATGACCTCTTACTGAAAAGAAGTGGTCAACATAGGAAGTCAGCAATGAACATATATGCTGCTTATTGGAAAATAAATCATACCACATTATACCCAATGGAGTGAGACAAGGTTAAAACTTCTTGAATGCTGTCATATGCTGTGTCATCTACAATAACTTGTATACCAGAAATGTCAACATTACAAAAGGCCACCTTGCTTTTGCTTTCTTATGTCCACACCTAAAAATTTAAATATTTAGTGGTATTGAAGTTATTTTCTTTTCTCTTTGGTAAAACAAGACCATGGGCCTCATTTATAAAACGTACTTACGCACAGAACTGATCTTAGACTGTGCGTGCGATCAAATCCACGTCTGAGTACAGATTTATAAAAACCGTCTTAGACGTAGAAAAGGACGTATCTCTACGTCTGGTTTCAGTTCGTGTAAGTACATTTCCTTGCGGCAATACTGGAGTACTGCAGGAATTCAGGACTCTCCGAGCGCAGACAGCCGACACGCAGTTTCATTTGGGCTAATGGTGAAAGGCCAAATGAATGTTTCGCTCAATAAAATCAAATAAACTATTAGAATAATTTACACATGAATGAGATTCACATCTTATAGGTATTCCGTTTTAATTTCACAAGTGTAAAACATTTCGCTCAAACTTATAGCCTATAAGAAGACTAATAGTGGCTTAGTTTTCAGTAGGAGATATGGCTGCATTGGCGTTGTTAGAGCATATTGCCAACTGCGCAATAAGGAGAGAGAGGGTTTTTTTTGTGATCGAGCAGACTTTTTGACACAGGATGATGTATGTCTGATAAGCAGGTACCGCTTGCCGAGAGCGTTGTGCCCAAATGGCCTCTCGTCTAGAGAGGCGCACCAGAGTCAACCAGGCCATACACGTTCAGGTATTGCCCGTTCTTGGATTCCTGGCTACAGGAACGTTCCGATGAGAAATTGGAGACCAGTCGAGCAATCCCCGTCATCATTAAGCAGAATTTTTCCCGATACTATCCCATATGCCCGCAATTTATTAGATTTCCATACAGTGCCCAGCAAAATGTGAAAGAGGATATCCTGCGTAAAACAGGGTTCCCAATGTATTCTCATCCAGATTTCGCACACTCAGAAAGCCTAGAAAGCCCACTTCAATACAGCACAGGTCGGTAGTGGAGCGCACCAAAGCCTTGGTGCTGCTGCAGATGCGGCTTCTGCTGCTCGTGCCGCAGGTGCTGGTGCTTCGGAGACGTGTCTACTACATGTCAAATACTTTGCTTTTGCCATTACGCCACCAGACAGGCTTTCAAACGATGTTTTGGCCCGCATCTGCTGTTCCATCAGCAGAACGTCGATGTCAGCTTCACTTTAATTCTTCTGTTTACATGTTTTTTTCTTGCTTGCCACTGTCACAGAGAGTTTGTGCATTGAGGATGCGCTCTGTTTGTGCATTAAAAATATGCTGATTAGATTAAATAGGGGCGTTTTGAGGGCGGAGATTCAGTTGCGCACAATTTCACGACCATTTGTGATTTATAACCGAAGGATTGGCGTACACGTGTTTTTTGTGTGTAGAAACCATCCTACATTTTGTCTAAGACATTTCCTGAAATGAGAGTAAGTGAGATCCACAGAAAACAGACGTACACACAAAAAACACGTGTACGCCAATCCTTCGGTTATAAATCACAAATGGTCGTGAAATTGTGCGCAACTGAATCTCCGCCCTCAAAACGCCCCTATTTAATCTAATCAGCATATTATCAATGCACAAACAGAGCGCATCCTCAATGCACAAACTCTCTGTGACAGTGGCAAGCAAGAAAGAAACATGTAAACAGAAGAATTAAAGTGAGGCTGACATCGACGTTCTGCTGATGGAACAGCAGATGCGGGCCAAAACATCGTTAGAAAAGCCTGTCTGGTGGCGTAATGGCAAAAGCAAAGTATTTGACATGTAGAAGGCACGTCTCCGAAGCACCAGCGGCCGCAACTGTCGCACTGCTGCTCCAGCATCGGAGTCTCGCTGGCCATCGCCACCTTCCCTTAGGCATGCCTTTGCTGTGCTCCACTACCAACCGCGCACGGGCATGTGCTGTATTAAAGTGGTCTTCCTAGGCTGTTTGAGTGTGCGCAATCTGGATGAAAATACATTGGGAACCCTGTTTTACGCAGGAAATCCTCTTACACATATTGCTTTTCCTGGGCACTGTATGGAAATCTAATACATTACGGGCATATAAAGTGATAATACTGCGAAGAACATCGGGCAAAATTCTGCTAAATGAATTCCAATTTCTCATCGGAGCGTTCCTGTAGCCAGGAATCCAAGAACAGACAAAACCTGAACGTGTATGGCCTGGTTGCATCTGGTGCGCCTCTGTAGACGAGAGGCTATTTGGGCACAACGCTCTCGACAAGCTGTAGGCCTACCTGCTTATCAGCCATACATCATCCTGTGTCAAAAAGTGTGCGCGATCACGAAAAAACCCTTTCTCTCCTTATTGCGCAGTTGGCAATATCCTCTAACAACGCCAATGCAGCTATATCTCCTAATGAAAACTAAGCCACTGTTAGACTTTCTATAGGCTACAGATTGAGCGAAATGTTTTACACTTGTGAAATAAAAACGGAATACCTATTAGACGTGAATCTCATTCATGTGTGAATTGTTCTAATAGTTGAATTGATTTTATTGAGCGAAACATTCGCCCTAATGGTGACGGTGGTGCACGATGATGATAATGAAACTGCGTGTCGGCGCTTTGAGTTCTAAATTCCTGCAGTACTCCAGTATTGCCACAAGGAAATGTACTTACACGAACTAAAACCAGACGTAGAGATACGTCCTTTTCTACGTCTAAGACGGTTTTTATAAATCTGTACTTAGACGTGGATTTGATCGCACGCACAGTCTAAGATCAATTCTGTGCGTAAGTACGTTTTATAAATGAGGCCCAACGTTTTATAAATGAGGTCCCATGTCTCTTTGAGCAGACCAACATAAGTTCACAGAGCTTGCTGAGGGAGTGCAGCTGCCTTGTCTTTTTTGATCATTCTAAGGGCCTCATTTATAAAACGTTGCGTAGAAACCAGTCAATGACTCATCAACCACCACATTCTTGGCTTTCTGCCGTTTCAGGTAATCTGCTTATGGTCAGCAGCAAGTGTACTTGATGGAAAAGTAGGCTTACGGACAGCAGCAAGTGTACTTGATGGAAAAGTAGGCTTATGCTCAGCAGCAAGTATACTTGATGGAAAAGTAGGCTATTTTTAATACCACCACTCATATTGACTGTGTGCCTGAACCGAATTCAGTTAAGTTTTTGTAAAGTAATTTTTCTCACCTTATCACTTTTGGTATGGCTTTAGCGTTGCGTTCTGTGTAAATATTGTTCCAGAACATCTATGAATATGTATGCACTTGGCATTAATATCAGGAGAAAAAAACACAACCTATTAGTGTCTAGAAACACCAGACCAGCGCAAGTCAGACAAATACACTTTATTGTAAAATTCAGTGTGTCGTTAGTGCAAAAGTATTCAACATTTATGCATTTTAATCAAAAGTAGCTGATAGAAGTGACAGCCTACAATATTGTCACTCACAATGTTAAGAATGTATAAAGGAAACCCAGGATAGTCCTGAGCTTGTCTTTTTAAACAGATAATGTGGTATAAAGTATGACATTAAACTGACACTGAAATCTTCTTCAAATGCAGCACTAAACGGTGTGGTCACTTTGTGTGTATGGAAAATAGTTTTAAGGTATAATAGCTGGGCTGTTTGAATATTTTTTCACATTTATGCATTGGGTATGCAAGTAGTACATCGGGCCAAGCATCTAACACTTCGGAATCCTGAAAAGAAGAACTCTAGAACTCTGACCCAAACAGCATGGCACATGAAGCATACAGAAGTGTCATCTCTCATAGGAGAACATTTCTAGCTTTTGATGGACTACAAACATTACATTTGTAGCCATTCTCTTGCATATGGAGGAATATGGTTTGTGTTGTCTCTTAAGATAAGGAACTAATAGCACTTTGGATGCTTTGATGGATACTTAGATGTACGTAGATGACATTCTGTCATAATAGTCTGAAGCTACTGACATGGAACATTCATTGTGACACTACAGCAGCTACCGAGAGCGACACCACATTCTATATTTGCAACTGGGTGCGCACTGACTCAGGCACAGAAGGTGCCTATGGACCTGAGAATATCCACGCATATACCAAAACCCATGGTGTTTCACATCACACATCAACTTTAACACACATTATAAAACTGAAATAATCCAAATCAAAAGATATACAAAGAGAGAACATTCTTGAACTTGACTTCATCACAAAAAGTAACAAGGAGGATGTTGCTCTGGACTATGTGCTTTGCGTCTCTGAACAGATGGATATGTAACTACTGTCAGAAAGAGGCAGAGAAAATTGCAAACCGAACCACTCAAGCAAATTCCAACAAATTGATTAACTGAAACAGAAAAAGATATGAATTGAAAACGTAATTACATTAAAAAAGAAATGTATCTTCACAGACTGTCCAATGACCTAATCTAAAGGCTACGCAGCATATCCTTTAGCTATACAACAAATATGAGAAAGATCAGTCGGCCTGCATACCATGGCCTTACAAGCCAGGCTTGCCATGTTTTTTTTTCCTCCTAGAAAAAAATCAACGTTTTGGCCTTTAAGATGAAAGGTCATCATATCAGGAACAACACTAATCTACCCAACTAGTCTTGCAAAGCCCCATTCAAACCAGATCAGAAGAGAATTCATAGAGTAAATGCACAGAATTCTGCCGTAGACGTGGCAAAAACCCAGACATTGCCTTCCCCAGCAGGACTTCATTCCCAAGGGGAGACAATAAAGAAAAAAAATCAAAGAAATTAAAATTGTATTGGTCCTGTCCTTTTCATTTGTTTGATATCAATCAAGATCATCTTTTGGGAAGAAAATTAACTGGGTTGAAATTAAACAGGATGGCTGATCACAGCTTGTAAAAGGTTACCAGTGTTTTGTTTTTTTCAAGATAATAATAATAATAATAATAATAATAATTCATTTTTCTATAGCGCTTTTCTAAATACCCAAAGACGCTTAAAGAAAAGCTCTTAAATTGACATATAGGCTGGCAGCTGATGGACAACTGAGGTATGCACTGTTTCATTCATTCATCACACAGGAAGGCCCAGTTAACCATCTACAGTGTCCTGCAAGCGTTTGGACTCCTAATTTAGCCCTATAGTTACTGTCTGCTAAATGACACTGTACTGAATACATTCCTCATGATATCACTTGATCTTGAAAGAAGTTTCTTTGGCGTGGCCTTATATTTATCACACAGAAAAGAGAAGGATGGAGGATGGATGGAGAATGATGTTTGACGCTTGACTGCTTAAACCGGGCAGTTATCTCTTCATAAAAGTCCTCTGAATAATTACGAACTAAATCTGCTATAAAACACTATTTGATAACAATCATGTTCAGTCTGAATCATCTAGTCAAAATAAATATTCACTTCTTACAAAAAGGGAAATAATCTCAAATAAAAGTATACTAAACAACTCTATTGTACTTCTCCTTAATAAGTGCAACAACAGATGCTGTCTTCACAAAATGGTTTGTATGGCTTGGGACACAACCATAGACCATACTCACTCTATGCAATCTTCTTCAATATGCAGGGAACATTAAGATTGAAACATAGAAACATCACTTCACACAGCAAACAGGAAACTGGAGATGGCAATTAAAAAAATACATAAATGGGTGAGCCAACCTCAAAACTTTTTCAAAATGAGAAAACACAGCAATGTATTTACAGATATTTAACATATGCAGAATGGCACAGCTGAGGCCTCACACCATGTGATGTAATGACAAATGATCAAATATACTATTTGGCACCACCACAGGTATCTGTCATTGGCACACACCCTCAAACATTGACCTTTGCACTCCTGTTCAAGCTCGCTCCGCTTTTAAAGGGGTCATGCCAACATAGCTGCCATTTTTGTCAGAGAAGTCCTCTGTTTTGTCCGTCACAGGCGAATAGATTGTATCCTCCTTAGCGGTTGTCTATGGAGATGGAATATATGGAGGGGTGTAAAGGCCATGTAAATTCAATTTAAAATGTCTAGGTATTGTATGAGCCACCCTTAAAAGTCTCTAAGAATTAATTTCACTCAGGAGTATTTATGGTTTCAGATAATTACAACCAGTGACATGCAAAAGTTTATATGTACAAAAGAACATGAACTGCAAGTGCTGTTAAGCAAAGAGGGGCAGAGAAAGTGAAATTCACATCACCAGTTGTCAAATGTTAGACACACGGTTAGGACTTACAGGAAAGTAACGGTAAGCCTCGGATAAAATCAAAGCGTTTCACTTCACTCTGAAGGGACACAGGGAGCAACGTACCATCATCAAAACACAACTTCTAGACGAGGGACTAAGTGACAGTTAGTACACAGGGGTTAGTAATAGGATTGATATGCTATGGAAAATTGTTACAGTTATGTGAGAGAGTGTTATGCAATAATGTTAAAATACTTCAATCTAACTGAATTGGTTATCATAGATGAAAATGAATGTTTAATGAAAGAGCAATTAAGCAGTCATGATTAAGCATATCTGGCAAACAAGACAAAAGCCTCTTTTACCACTTCCACTTACCAGTGTGATTGCAACCTAACATACTCAAAACACCCTCATTCTTAAGATGTGCAATAAGCAATATTAAAATTCTAAACTGCCTGCAACAACCGAAACAGAAAATACAACAAGCTAGACACTAGGGGGTGCTGTTGGTTCAAGTTATAAAAAGGTGATCAAATTCTATCCAATACTGTTCAAGACCTTTCCAGTAGTGACTGTGTGCTCTGCATCAATGGTCCAGTTTGGTATGATACCAAAATATGGGATCTGACACTTTGTCACAAATGGCTGCTGGGAAACACACTCAGTTGTGGGGTTTAAAAAGAGAAAAGGCTTGGGACAGCTAGATATGCTCACCTTCCTCTTGCGGAGACGAATGATAAGGACGAGGAGGATGACGAGCAACAACCCTCCAAGGGCGATGATGAAGATAGGGAAGTTGGATGCGATGTTGGCGATCAGTAGCAGCCTGTGCAGCCTGGCCGCTGAAACGTCATCAATCACCACAGTCTGGACAGAATGAGCAGGATTGATGGAAGTGCACAGAATCTTAAAGACCTTGGAGACTGAATGTATGCCCCAAGAACACAACAAGTCACCGCAGAGAGCAGGATATGTGCTGCATGTGTGGAAGTGATCCTACTGTTTCACAAGACAATGCAAGAGAATGAAGACAAAGGTGTGACAGCTACTTAAGTAACCTACCTCGTTGAGGAAAAACAGTGGGAAGACTGTTTGGTTGAGTCCTTTGGTTATGCTGTGAGAGGGAGAGGGAGTGTGACATTAGAGTTAGAAATGTCAAGAGCAGTGGATGTTGTACTGTGGGAACAAATACTACCCCATGCTGGGCCAGGTGTCAGTGTATGGGCCACTTCAAGAGCTCTCTACTCACGAGAAACTACTCAGTGTCTCCAGAAGGATGTTGAACTGGGCCCTCTTGCTTGCACGAATCAAGATTCCAGTAGTCTGCAGACCCACACAAAACCACCCAGACATACAACAGAAAAGTTAGGCACAACGAGACCATTCAAACCTTTCCTTTTCACTAACTTAAGTTAATCATTAACACCCATGAACCATAAAGAGGGCATCTGAAAGGCACATTTGAAGGAAATACAGTCAGAGAGGTTCACAGCGATAGCATGTCACCGTGCCAGCACTAAGCAATCTTTGAGCTGTTCTTCAGTAAACAAATATTTACATATCCAAAGACCTCCATTGCATTACTAATAACAAACTACTAGGGGGAGTTAGTCGCTTTTTCATCCAAGTTGGGCTTCTTCAGGTTCTAATATGGAGGTCAATAAGAGGTCAGAGGTCATACCGGATTGAGGTCCACGTAGGTCTGGTGGTGCTCCCTCACTGGTGAGATCCCATCAATGGCATTGATGTAGTCCGTCTCCCCCAAGTAGAAATGGGGGAAGGAAACAACTACTGGGGCACCTGGGTGAACGCAGGCAGAGCACACTTAGAAACCCTACAACCTTCAGGCAAATGCAGAAATAAAATACATTTCAGACGTGGAAATTAAGAAATAGAGAAATGCAGAAATGTTAAAACCACAATAAGTAAAGGGGTGTGACAGACATTCAAAACTAAAATCTGTAAAGAATCTTGGTTACCTTTCAACCTTTAGCCACAATATTTATGTTCCTATGTAAACTGAGGTGGACTGATGGAGCAAACCAACGAAACCCTATAAATTCCTGTAACATGCTATTTTGTGTTCTTCCATGATATTAACTCTTTAAGTCCGGCCATGCAAATATCAGTACCACAGTACTGATGACGTAATGCCGCTGTTTTATCATAACCTAACATAGAAAACGTAAAATAACTGTTGTATTGTGTGACAGAGAGATACGCCAATGAGAAAATGTCTTCTATCTGTGTTTGAATGGTACACGAGATGGGATTGGTTGAATTATATGTCAGTCTCGCATGACAGAACTTGGCACCCGTAATTTCAAAATGGCGTCTTTACCGAAACGAGCAAGACCATCGAAATCATATACTTTGGACGAAGTTTTAGATATTTTAGATGATGACAACAATAAAGAAGAGCCAGACAGTGAACCAGAAGGGATGTCAAGTTGTGAAGAGAGTGAATTAGACCATCAGTTGCTAAATTATCTGGAATCGTCCGAAGAATTTAGCAGCTGATGGTCTTATTCACTCTCTTCACAACTGGGTGCCAAGTTCTGTCATGCGAGGCTGACATAAACTGCTTTCAAGTTTGGCACAGTGATGAATATCATAAACAGTTGATAATTGAAAAACAACTAACAAATGTAGTACTATAAGAAATTGTAAATGTACATATTTAGCTAATAGTAGTCCATATTGTCAGATTCAACTATTTTACGGCATAGTGACATATGTTCTTTAAAAGTGTCCTGTGCCAGTTCTGGTTATTGAATACGGATGAGAGCAATAAAGTGCACTACATGTCAATTTAACTTTTTGCTTTCAAATGTTTGGGATTCACTACTATTTTCTATGTTCTAGCCCTGTTTTATTGAACATACGTGTATGGAATATGCTAATTCGGTATATATTTGCATTTTATAAATATAAAATCTAATTTACCAAATATTAAATCCCAGTTGTCATGGATTAAAAAAAGTTGAGTATGACCAATTGTGATTAAATGTATTATTGATGTTTGAAACAAGATATCCATTTTCTAGCAATTTTGCCTCGGACAGGAAAGAGTTTAAGAGAAAAACAGACTCCCCTTAAGGCTCTGTTGACAGATGCCCTAAGTGATACGGTAACAACGATTATGGATTTCCTACACTTCACTTTTCCTTCCTGAACAGATAAGCAAACATCCAAAGCCAACTTCCACAATGTACACACCCACACTAACAGTTTTTTTTGGCTGTATGGAGTCATTTAAACAGCATGTGATGGGAAGCGGAGGGGGACAGAGGTGTGTGCGGCCCAGCCTGGCAGATCCATCACAAGAACAACAGCAGGTCCCCTGCTTGCTGTTTTCCCATAACAGCAGTCACGCCATGGGCTGGCCACCGGTTCCGAGCGTTGTGGTGTTTGAGACATTCCAACCTCGCAGCCTGTGACCTTTAGTCCAGAACAGGCTGGATCAAGGCAAGATCAAGCTGTTTGAGGGTTACTAAAAGGCACTATTCCAGTGTGAAAAAAATATGTGATTCTTTTGTTTCACCCGTTCCTTTTTTTAATTAAAGGAACTGCAACTGAATATGGACAGTCACCAGGTCCATGAGACAGTTTCTAAATGAAGAAGCGCTTTCCAGAACATCAAACCTGAAGGTCAAGGTCACGTCACATTGGCTGTTCCTGAACGTTTGTGTAGCCTACATTCACAAACTAATGCCTTGGAGAATGTTCTTCTCTCCAACAGATTTGGTATATATTTGGACAGTTACTCAATACTGCTTGGATACAGCCTTCAAAGAGCTCCAGGTGCTGTGGGGCTCCACAGGCTTGCCCTCTGCTGGGCATCTTCATACCTCCACCAACACAGGTGGGGAAAGTGGAACAGAGGTGAGAGCTTTCCCTCCTGCTGTGTTTGGCAACACCGAGAGGGTGGAGGACAATGTTGTTGGTCACCTGAGTGATGTTTCCGTGACAACAGACCACAAATACTGTCTGGTGGGAGCAGCCATACCCCTAAACCCACATCGCAGCGATTATAGAGGTCCCAGAGCGTGGCTCAGATCATGTGATGGGGCTTAGCGTATTGGGCCTGAGCCAGAGGGGGGCTGGTCAGTTAGCTTCGGTGAAGAAGGGACCAGTTGAGAAACAACTGGTACCTACACTCAGAGGAGCTCAAGCCAAAACAATGAAATCACAGGTCCCTACAGTTGTTCACAAGGCTTTTCTTCTTCACTGGAAAGGAGAAAAAGGTTTGTGGTGTCAGAACTTGACCTACCTTTCTTACAAGCTGCCACCTTGAGGACACCCGAGCCCAAACACTTGTCGGGTGGGGAGCAGAAGCCCTCGTTGTCAGGGTTCTCCACCACACTGGCCAGCACAGAGCGCGGAGGAGTGAAGCGGTAACCAGGGATCCCCTTTACGTCCACATCCTTCTCAAACTCCATGTAGATGGACCTGGTGCCAGACACAAGAGGAGCCAGTTAAGAAGCGACTATACCGTTACTGTCTGAACAGAAAACATAACAACAAAACTGAACATACAGTACATCTCCCATGTGCCCTTTCCCATGTGGCAAAATGAACACACAACGTACGCACATCATTCTGCAGATCTGTTTAGTTTTCCTTCTATGAATACTCACTTGTTAATCCATTAAGAGAGAGGGTAGTCTTAAACATACACAAACAAGTATCTGTGGAACTGCTTTTCAAAGGGTGCCAAATCTACCAATGATCTACATCTACCCATAAGCCAGGCAAAGGTGTAGATTAAAGCAGCAAAATGGAGTTCTGTTCCAAAACTAGTGAGCTACAGTAACTACCCAAAGAGCATGCAAAAACCTTGTAAATACCTACAAAAGCCCAGCTGAAACTGATAGAAGCTTGCAAACACACCAACTGGTGTATTTGGGCAGTATAGCTGGCAATGTCATGCTGTGAAAGCTTTCTTCCATTTTTACAGGGTGTTTAAGCCTGTAACACAGAACCTCATAGGCCATATCCTGGATGGCTGGAGGGAAAGACACAGGTGTTTATCTTTCCTTCATATGACCATATCCTATCAAAGTGAATTTGAGGATGGTACCAAAACTAGTTGCCTATAAAACCATACCTCAAAAATAGTCAAGATGTTGCATAGTGTCACTTTAAAGAAAACAGAGGAATGGACTTTGAGGATGCAAAGTGTGCCTCCTCGAAGCACTCCCATAAGACCCAAACCCCCAGGGCAGGTCCAGGTCCATGAGGAGAGATGTTTGAAAAGCCATTTACTGCTACGTAAAGCTCATTATTAGATTTAATCTGCTACACTGCATTGCGTTGCACTTTTGAGAAAGACACTCTATTTGTCACACACACTATTATCACAGAAACTATGCCTTTTGCTGAGTGACTAAGCATATGTGGCTTATGCCAAGAAGTGGGTTCACATTGTGTGTAAAATATCAAAACAAGGGGAAAAGTTGTTCTGTACAACGGTCAAATATTTTGCAATGAAATTGTGTAAAGCAAGAGCAAGGGTGAACATGGAAAGAGGAAATCTAGTTTTCCCAACGGCAGTTTGGCTGATGACCATCCTCTGAGTGTACTTAAGTAGGTCAAAGGGCTTGGGGGAGAGGGAGGGTAACACTTGACCAGCATCCAAAAAGAGCAAATATGTCTGCCATACCAGCAGAGCAGATGCTTTCCACTAGGAACAAAAGAGGGAGGGTGTGTACGTGATCATAGCATTCACAGTCTTTTAGGTCAAAGTTCCCCCTCAGAATAGATCCCATCACCACCCTCTCCATCTGACCAATAACAACAAGAACCCCTCTCATGTAGGTGAAAAGTCACACATAGATGAGAGGGAGCGATTACATTATGATCGTTGGACAAGGGGCACGTATCAAAGTGAACTCATGTCTACAAACTCACACAGGCACCCAATCAGGAATGAGGCTGGCCCCTCACAAGCACGCCATCTAAACAATTACCGCACATGATGTCACCAACCTGTTTTCAAACAGGCAATGTTGTTAGGGGTCAAACTGTACAAGCACCGCTACTAGTTTCTGATAGACTAGCAAATTGATTCATAGCCACTGGAGATGCATACAGATATACATCCTAATTATGTGCAAGACCACCGCTTCACTGTGAAGTCTTTATGAAAAATACTGTATATACATTAACAAATGTTTATAAAATATATGAAAACGGTTAATACTGATTATAAATTTGAAGTTCTTTATATGGACACTTTAAAAAGGTAAATTCTCTGGAAAGAAATGATTCGTTAAATGTTGCAAAAATTCTGATTCAAGTGAATCCCTATGTCTTAACATAACGGAAATTGGTTCAGGTAATCAACCAGCTGAAGCTGTTCTTGGGAAACTATTTCAAGTCAGCCAAAAAGAAGCGAATTTCTCACCAAGGACCGATGTCTGCAAAACCATGGGAGGCTTCACAGGACGTTTCGGTCCCAAATGAACACGGTCATACAGTATGTCAGTTGAGGACAATCAAGGCAAGATGAATTGGGCCACACTTGCAATCCCTGGCTTAATGTACCAGACACTCTTCATGTCTTGCTTCACATTGAGTAGTCAGCAACTTCAGTTTGAATTGCATTACAAAGTCCCCCAAGCCCTATAATAACCACAGAAAATATATTAGTGAGGTCTATTTACTTGTATTTACAGTTTGAGTTGAGTTTACGTTGAGGTCCTTCACATGACTGATGCCTTATTTAATCCCGGATTAAAGATTCATGAATACAAGTATGTATCAAATATTAAAACATCTCAAAGCAAGAAGCAAGCAAGATGCTTAAAAAACGTGTTGGGCTAAGGAACCATTACATTTTTGCTTAGTTTAATTTTGAACAACCCCTGCTTACTACAATTTAAAGGTTGCTTAATCTGTGGTGATAATTTATTGAATTTGATAAATATTTTTGTTAAAAATATTCATGCAGCCCCTCTTAACAAGAGTGCATAACAATGGTAGTTACATCTCACTGGCACATTCCCAGCCAGGAGATGCTCTGGAACTGGCTGTTCTCTCAAAACTCTCACTCTCGGCTGCTCCGGATAACAAACTGCCCACCTGGCAAAATGTTAAAGAATTCATGGGAGGCAACCGGCATTTGGCCTTCAAATATCAAACTGCTGCATCAGACAGCAAGTGGAAATCCTGGGAATGACCTTCAGAGTAACTTCAGTAATGAGTCTATCAGATGTATTTTTTGTTAAGTATCGTTGAAAATCCCAGACCATGACACGTATTTTGCCTAGCTCAAATTTACAGGCGTGCAAAAACAACTTCCATGAGTCAGGTTTATGTCCTGTTCAGGAAGATTCAAGAGACAATCTACAGACTATCCAGAAAGTATTCAAATAACTCCCATGCCTCCAACAAATGTATCCATCTCAGGACAAGGGAAAGAATGTTTACAAGAAACTCAATTTGTAGAAAAGAATGTTCACAAGGACCTCACTTTGTAGACCTACCCTTGACCCCATTCCTTCAATCACCAGATCAAAAGTTATTTCATCTCATGGAAACCCTGTCAGAAAGAGCCGTCAGTAGCTATGGTGGCTGCTGATGTGGAAGAGCTGGATGAGGCTTTTAAGACACAAGCAAATATAAAACTTCTTCCTATTTATGACATTCACTATTGCCATCAAAAATGAAAATAAATGTAGAGTATATGCAGTATGTTGATTAGAACATGTCATTTACTCATAATCACCCCCACTGATCTGGACAAGCATCACAATGCTACTGTTGGCTTGAAACGCATCACATATTGTACACCTGTATGAATGCTAAATATGCTAATCTCTCCTCTAGCCGCCAACTTTCAATTCAATTCAATTCAATTCAATTCAATTCAATTTTATTTATATAGCGCCATAACAATACAATTGTCTCAAGGAGCTTTACAGAGCCCAGAGCCTGAACTACCTTACGCTGGGTGTCCACGGTACATATGTCTTGCGTTTAATTACTATGCGACAAGTCGCCTGAGGGGCGTGGTCAGAAAATTCAGTTTGGCTGTAGCAATGTTCAAGTATATGAAACTTATTAGCAGCAAACTAGCTAGCCACTATGTGCTACAATGGGTTTTCGGTTAAAGTTTTCGCGGCAAGCTAACAGTAATAGTTCAGAGTTCAGTTAAGATGTGGCGCTGATTACTTTAATTTATAATTTGTGTATGTATTCTATCTAAAATATATACATCTACCAGTTCAATCACGAAAACGTTGTATGTAACTTATTTAGCAGCTAGCTAGCTACAATGTGTTTTCAATGGGTTTTCTGTCAAAGTATTAGCGGCAAGCTTACTAATAGTTGAGAGCGTAATTTAAGACCTAAAATATTCTGTTGGACCTCACAGCATTCATGTAGCATATAAACAACAAACCGAGTCGATTAAACAATAAAAAGTCGTGTGGATAACCTTTATTAACCTTTATTCACATAAAATATGTCCCGGTAACTGAGCCAGAGACTCCGCCATCTTTTTTCGGTATTTTTGATTATTCCCGCCCCTATGAGCTACGTTGACTTCCAAATCACACACACGCCGAACTGATTGGCTCTCAGCAGGCAGCAAGTCGCCTTCATTTGCATAGAGTAAAAAAATCCTCAACTTTCAGCAGGCAGCAGAGATGACTTTTTCCTCAGCAGGCGACAGCAGGCGACAGCAGGCGACAAGTCGCCTCCATTCTATCCCAATGAGAGCGACACGATGTCGCGTCCCGTGGACATCCACCGTTAGTGCAAGCACAATGGCAACAGGGGCAAGAAAAACTCCCTGTTAGTCAGGAAGAAACCTTAAGAAGAACCACGGCACAAATGGGGGGACCCATCTGCTTGAGGTTGGGCCGGGTGGAGATAGATAACTTCAACCCGGTTCCAGAAACCTTAAAGATCCAGTTCATATCCCTGCTGCATTTTTAAAATGTGTCATTGCTCAGTTTATCAAGCATCAATTTCAGACATTCGCATCTGATGAACTTGATGAGGATATGAGCCAGACCTAGATCCGTCCTTCTGTTCTCTATGTGAGGATACAAGCAAGACCTAGATCCTTCTAGAACCTTCTGTTCTCTAATTGAGCAGGTGTATGAGCCCCAACACACCTGCACAGGTCAGGGGTGAAGATATTAAGGCGCTCCTCCTTGGTCAGGAAGGGGTGAAAGGCGCTGCCATCTGAGCCCTGGATCAAGTTGCTGTAGTTTGATGACCAAAATGTCAGCTTCCTGAAACACAGACAGAGGCAGAGTCATGTAAAGACATATGGAATCAAGTGTGATACTACTCACTTAACATTATACAGTCAATAACCCCTAGTCAATAAAAACTAATGAAATGCATGCTTTATTTGCCACATCACAATGGCTGCAAGCCCTCACATAGCTTTGAACCACTGGATAAAATAATACTGGCATGTATAAGAATATATAACGGGCAAGGCTACCCACATAAGGGTCAATAAACATCTCTGAAATCAGAGGGAGGTCATCATGGCTCTTCATGTCTCTTAAACCAGCACAGGGTGTCTGGCTATCAACACTTGCCTTGCACGCATGTAGAGAGTGGTGCTATGACCACAACTTAAGGACTTTTGGCCTCAAGAACATTAGAAGCAGAGTCATGGGAAGCAGCACTGATCCTCAAGGGAAACACATTCCACTCTGATTTCATAAAAAGATTGTTTCCCAGTCTGGGATCTGAGTGCAGTGCAGATGTTAAGATGCTTAGACAAAAAACGAACGGTCATCACCTTTCACCTTTCCATGTGTCTACACGACCGTAGTCCATATAGTCTGCCTCTCCAGTGTGGTACACAAATTCTCCATCATGGCTGCCATTTTTCTGCAGAGAGTGATTTAAATTTACATTTAGTCATTTAGCAGACGCTTTTATCCAAAGTGACGTACAAAGGAGAGAACAATCAAACTACAAGCAATAGAGACCTACTGTACGATAAATACTACTTTACATAAGAAATTTAAAAAAAAGTGCGGAAATGTTACTACTTTGAGTGCGAGTTAAGCACTCTCCAGTGTGGTACACAAATTCTCCATCATGGAACCATTTTTATGCAAAGAGTGAGGACACGCCACACATTGTGCAAAACAGAAGCCCAATGGATCAGAACACTTTTAGGTAATCCTTAAACACCATACTTTACTTGAATGATATTCATTTTACGGGCATTTTTATCAAAGGCTACTTGCAGTAGAACTAATGCATTTCCAATATGCGCCTCCAACCGTCATTCCTCAGTTGGGAATAAAGATCGCAAGTCTAAAGGCTGAACTTCAGGAACAGCCTTGGGGTGAGATCTGTGGGTAAAAAACTTACATTTATCATGAAGCCGAAGTCCTTCTCAATGCTTTTCTTGAAGCCATTGACCTTTTTAAGAAGTGGGTCTTCATAACCCCACAAAAGATCGCTGACAGAACGTGTTGTAAATATTCCGCCCGCAGTCTTCATCCAAGCCCTGACCATTGGGGCGAATAAAAAACTACCCTGCGCTTTGTTCATCACAGCCTATTGAGGAAAAGAAGGCAAAGAGAATGATCAACAAGCACAAAAAAAACGGGACAAAATGCGACAGAAAGAAAAATATCAGGAAGCCATGAAAGCATGCATGCATACATAAAACCACATATACACAGTTTAGTTCAATGAAGCACGTCTTACCAAAGCTGGCACATTGACAGTTGTAACGAGGTCATCAGCAGGGTCCCCCACTGATTTCTCCCGCACAAACACAAAGGTTTTGGGGGTTAAGGCTGCCACCTTGGTCCCGTTCTCCACAAACGTCACATTCTCTTTGGGCCGATACTCCCTAGTGATGAAAAGAGTGGGAAACTATTTGGAGGCGCCAAAAGGGAGGAATGTTTTTTGTAATATCCTTGAGCGACACAAAGAACCAAACCATGCAAGGCACTTGAACTATTTACAAGTTTATTTAAATACATCTGGTTAATATGGATCTTTGGTGTGTAAATATAAAAACATTTGTATGTTTTCCACCAGGTACTTTTTTCAAAAAAGTGCATCAAGGAAACAATGAGTGGAGTGGTCACATCTGTTTAGAGTTGTGTCATAAAGCTGGAAATGAAATGTTTAAGGGACATGCCTGGAGTTATTGAGAAAAGCATGTTGCCTGCACCTATAAATAAATGAAGATGAGCTAAATCACACTGCCTAATCAACCTCTTAACAATAGTAAGCAGCCAGCACCAGGAATAAATGGATTTAGAGACGGGTCATATTGCATTATGTGTGCTGGGATGACTCACACTCACGCCAAAACAAAGTTAGAGGAATGTACCATCACCACTTAAAGCAGAAAGTAAACAGATACTCAGGCCATGTATGGAAACGTGAGGCATGAACCTGTACCCCAAACAGTCATACCTCACCTAACTCTTGGCTTGCATTTTCTATATACCAATCACTTATGTACACAAATGTTCTACAATGCTAGTCCATCCTCTAAAATGCAAAATAGCGGTGTAGATTTGTCAGAACTATTTCCAATAACAGTCTTCCCTCAGCATGTTCCTGTTGGTGTTCACCTGAGGCCTCAATGACTCACACAAGCAAAGCTAGAAGGAAGATTATGGCTGTAATCCCCTATATAAGACGGCTTTGGCAGACAATAGGCCTGTATACATGTGTCAATTTAACCCACCCAAATCGCATTTAAGCCGGTAAAAGCTTGTAACTCGCTTATAATTGGCTCATGTAGCTCACGCCTAAATTTAACCCGCTCATTTTTCCGGCGATGTCTGTGCCTTTCGAGAGAGGTGGCCTACGCCGATCGATGAGCTCAAACAAGGCGGGTTAAACAAGGCCGATGTAACATGGGGCTAGTGGTGACAGGGAAGCCACTGATAGGGAGTGTTATGCGCATGCGTGCCTATGTGGCATTAGACCAGCAGGCTGCAGACTGTAAATGTAAATATTAGCAGTAATTAATCAACTGTACTCATATTAAATGTACTACTAACATGCCATTCTCAAATTAAAGCCAGTGACATGAGTATTTTGGTGGAGTTAGCGTAAATACCGACAGTTAGCATACCTAGCTAGGTAGCATTACCATTGGATCTGAATGGCAGTTATGCTAAGCTAGGTGGCTACACCCAGGCAGGCTTTTTTGTCAGCCCGACGAAGGAGCACTTTTTAAGGGACACTTCACTTGACGAGCAGGGGCAATCAGTATCGGCTTTGGAAGCTGCCTGTAAGTGCTATTTTCATATTGTTGTTCAGATATAGACATTATATCATTTAGATTCATATTTAGTGATTGTTAATTACAGTGCCCTCCGCAGTTATTGGCACCCTTAGTGAATGTGACCAAAACAGGATATGAAAAAATATTTGTTTGCTGTTTATCCTCTTGGTCTTTCACTCAAAATATTCACAAAAATCTTACCTTTTCATTGAAATAAAATTATAGATAAAATATTTTATTTTTATTTTCATTATTTAGCGCACCGTTAAAAGACGGGGGAAATTGCCTGCAAGTTACTGCCCACCATGGAGATTCGAGGAAGAAAAAACTAAGGTTCAGCGGAGAGGAGATAGATATATTGGTTTACGTTCGCTCAATCATTGAACCTGATTCAATGGGTTATATTGTTGTTTTGCCCGCCATCACCTACAGCGAGATGTTTAAAAGAACACGATTATAAATAATATGCTATTGGTGGCATTAATGCATAAACTGTCTATTATAACAATATAGGTGTGTACATGGCGAGATTAATACGTTCTGGGACATGGGTTCACTACAATATATCCCCACTGAAACAAATACATTTACCAAGTAGCCAGGCCTCTCCAAAATCACCGTTGCTCAATCATGAATAGATGGCACTATTCCGGAAGATAAAACTGTCATGGACAGACCACTACCACGTAAGAAATGGTCATGTTGGCATCACATATGACCTGGACATTCATTGAATATGTGTGCTTTCTGTTTCGGTAAACGTATTCGTGGATTGAAGGTGGGACTGTTTGCATGTGGGTGCAAGCAATGGTTCCAATTATGTTCGGAAAGTTTGCGATTTAAAAAAAAGTCCTGTTTGATGTCTCTAATTTCAGCTATGGCAGTGGGGAGATGTATTGACCAGCGCACCGTAGCAATGCGTCGAGTACCTGGGTGAATATTTGGCTGAGTGAAGGCTGAGATATACCAACTGCTGATGATATAACTGTTTGAAATGATCCGATGCCAATATTTGTAATGTTGTCCTGAGTTTAAGAACTGATGGAATGGAATGTGATCTCCGGTTGGAGGCTTCGATGTCTCTGATCTGGTTCAGACGTATTGCGTGGCTGGTTAACCTGTACCGTCTAATGATTTGTGGATGCTTGAAAAAGTGTTATACGAGTTGAAAAAATATTTCTGTGCGCTGTCTCTGTCTATAACTTCGCCTTGCTCTTGTAACTGGTGCAACATCAACGTTTTCAGACTCAATGAAAATGTGCTTCCTGGTTAAGACGTGCTTTTAGGAGGCGGAGAATTATCGACAGGCAGTTTTAGTAAATACCACGCAATACATCATTAGGCGCACTTACCTTCTCTCCTCCCATTAAATTGCGCTCCATGCCCACGTTCCACCCAGGTTTCCACCCACGTTTCCGTGCCCTCCCCTGTTCACACCCACAGGCGTTAATATGTGGTGCGCCCCCTTAGTGAATACCGTTTTACGTTTACGACCGCTATTTTACGCCTGAAATGGGCGCAATCCTGTTAGTAAATCAGGTCCTGAGTTCTTTTGTCTTTCCCATCTTGATGAATGACTAAGGGTATTTGGCCTGTGTCACCTCATATTTACACCTCTGTGAAGCAGGAAGCCATGGTTGACCACTTAAGAGTTCTTAATGAAACAGGTGAACTCAAAGAAATAAAAAACATGACTGGTAACATACTTCAGCTAGATTTTACTTATAGGATTTTCAAGGGGTGCCAATAATTGTGGCACCCATGTTTTGGAGAAAAATATTTTATGTAATGTCAAAAAAATAAATTCTTTCAAGAATTTTACTTCGATGAAAAGGTAAGATTTTTGTGAATATTTTGAGGGAAAGACCAAGATGGTAAACAGCAAAGATATTTTTTTTTTATAGCCTGTTTTTTGTCACATTCACTAAGGGTGCCAATAATTGTGGAGGGCACTGTATAGTGATAGCATATTTGTATTTCTAGTTCACATTTAAGTTTAAAATACGTTTCAGTGCTCATGCATTGCATTGCTTGGAAGCTCGGGCATTAATGAATCAACTGTCACATTTGTTGCACTGGTCAGAATTCAGTAAAAGACGGGGCAGTTTTCTACCTTTGTTGAAACACATACACGCGTAGACTCGTTTTCTTTCCGTCTGAGAGTGGTTATTCAAAGACAATTTTAAGAACTATCTACTGATAGAAAGAAGGGAACTTTTAGCCACTACACTGTCTGTGCACGATGCGGATCCACGTTGATGTTGTTAGTAAACAAACAAGGTGAGAGCACATCTCCGTCGTCTTTGCGCAAGCCCAAGGCAAGGTAAGAGGCTTAAATTCCGGTCCATGTATACACTTACCAACAAGAGCCGTTTCCCTTAAAATTGTTCACACCTACTCACGAAGACGATTCCGTGATTTGGGTTAAATTGGGTGGGTTAAATTGACACATGTATCCGGGGCTACTGTACATCTCCACTAGAGGTGTGAGAAGAAAACTAGACATTATATCAAGACAGTGGCACCAAGTATCGTGATACTTGTTTATTTAATATTATGATTTTAAGATATCAATTAGTTGAGAGGCTGGTTGCCAGTGACTACGATGACTCATATTTTGTCCTGTGTACCTGTAGCAATAAGGTCCAACCTCCACGACACGTGGCTTCTCCGTTCCTTCAAGGAATGCTTCAGAGTTGGTGACATTGAAGAAAAAGAACTCCATGAACACAGGGGGTGGAGGATTCTTCCAGCTGTCAAACACCTTACTGCCTTCAGTAAGGGTGATCGCCTTTAAAGAATAAACAAACAGACAAATAAACAAAACAGGCCAGTGGCTGTATCCTCATAGTGCCAAGTCCTTTAATCCAGTGGTTCCCAAAACTTTAATGGCATGTCCCCATTTGACAATGAGAAGACAATTAGATTCAGAGATGTAGAATGAATCTGGAACTTTTATCTTAATGTGGCCTGTTATGCCTAGCAAATATGCCTTGCCTACGTTTTGTAGGCTAATTTCATCTGTAACCAAATGGTCTTACCAGCTAATTTAAAAGCATTTTTCTGGAATTCTTGTTAAATAATTATAATTATAATAAACATGTGTATGTTATATATACAGCCGCAGAAATAATTAAGAGACCACTTCAAAATTATCAGTTTCTCTGGTTTTACTATTTATTGGTATGAGTTAAAGTAAAGTTAACATTTTAGTTTTATTCTATAAACAACTGACGACATTTCTGCCAAATTTCAAATAAAAATATTGTCATTTAGAGCATTTAGGCTATTTGCAGAAAAATGACAATTGGTCAAAATAGCAAAATAAATGTAATGTTTTCAGATCTCGAATAATGCAAATAAAACAAGTTCATATTCATTTTTAAACTACACAATACTTATGCTTTAACTAAGGAAGAGATCAGAAATCAATATTTGGAATTTGAAACATTGCATCTTTTTTGTTATTTTGACCAATTGTCATTTTTCTGCAAATAATGCTCTAATTTTTATTTGAAATTCGGTAGAAATGTTGTCAGTAGTTTGTAGAATGAAACAAATTCTGTGTGTGTGTGTGTGTGTGTGATTTCTAGACTAAAGTGACTCGTCTCATCACCATATGTAAAGGCTACTATGCTACAGGCTACTATGCTCAAAAAATGCCACCAGGAACATGACCTTTGTGGCTTTATAAATGGTTATAAATGGTTTGAAAGCCAATTAATCAATATGTTCAGTACAGTCTTGAACATGTATTGGTAAAAAACACTTGGCGAACTTATAAAGCAGTATCTATCAGTAACTATGTAAGCAGCATTGATCAGTAAGTGTGTGATTATGTGAATGATCGAACAAATCCAAGTGGCCTGCCTCAGTAAGTGGCTTAAAGGACAGTGCTGCAATTGCCATGGCAAAGAAACACTCAGAACTGACCACTTGCAACTCACTTCATAATCTGACACAAACTACTGCACATGTAAATATATAACCTACAAAATACAAATACTGCAACCAAAAATGTATCAGAACTCTAAAACTTGTATACTGAAAATTCCATAATTGTTTAATTCTCATTTACCTCTCTCCCACTGTCAGCTGAATATGTGGCATGGCTTGGGCTCTAAGTTTATAATAGATGTATGCTGGGAATTCTATAGGCCTAGACCTTTCCCCCCACACAGAGAGCCCTTTATTGTTAAAAGAGCAGTTCCTTGGGGCTAAACAGCTTTGCTTCAGGCCTGGAGGATGACCAAAAGTTTGATGGAATGGAATGTGATCTCCGGTTGGAGGCTTCGATGTCTCTGATCTGGTTCAGACGTATTGCGTGGCTGGTTAACCTGTACCGTCTAATGATTTGTGGATGCTTGAAAAAGTGTTATACGAGTTGAAAAAATATTTCTGTGCGCTGTCTCTGTCTATAACTTCGCCTTGCTCTTGTAACTGGTGCAACATCAACGTTTTCAGACTCAATGAAAATGTGCTTCCTGGTTAAGACGTGCTTTTAGGAGGCGGAGAATTATCGACAGGCAGTTTTAGTAAATACCACGCAATACATCATTAGGCGCACTTACCTTCTCTCCTCCCATTAAATTGCGCTCCATGCCCACGTTCCACCCAGGTTTCCACCCACGTTTCCGTGCCCTCCCCTGTTCACACCCACAGGCGTTAATATGTGGTGCGCCCCCTTAGTGAATACCGTTTTACGTTTACGACCGCTATTTTACGCCTGAAATGGGCGCAATCCTGTTAGTAAATCAGGTCCTGAGTTCTTTTGTCTTTCCCATCTTGATGAATGACTAAGGGTATTTGGCCTGTGTCACCTCATATTTACACCTCTGTGAAGCAGGAAGCCATGGTTGACCACTTAAGAGTTCTTAATGAAACAGGTGAACTCAAAGAAATAAAAAACATGACTGGTAACATACTTCAGCTAGATTTTACTTATAGGATTTTCAAGGGGTGCCAATAATTGTGGCACCCATGTTTTGGAGAAAAATATTTTATGTAATGTCAAAAAAATAAATTCTTTCAAGAATTTTACTTCGATGAAAAGGTAAGATTTTTGTGAATATTTTGAGGGAAAGACCAAGATGGTAAACAGCAAAGATATTTTTTTTTTATAGCCTGTTTTTTGTCACATTCACTAAGGGTGCCAATAATTGTGGAGGGCACTGTATAGTGATAGCATATTTGTATTTCTAGTTCACATTTAAGTTTAAAATACGTTTCAGTGCTCATGCATTGCATTGCTTGGAAGCTCGGGCATTAATGAATCAACTGTCACATTTGTTGCACTGGTCAGAATTCAGTAAAAGACGGGGCAGTTTTCTACCTTTGTTGAAACACATACACGCGTAGACTCGTTTTCTTTCCGTCTGAGAGTGGTTATTCAAAGACAATTTTAAGAACTATCTACTGATAGAAAGAAGGGAACTTTTAGCCACTACACTGTCTGTGCACGATGCGGATCCACGTTGATGTTGTTAGTAAACAAACAAGGTGAGAGCACATCTCCGTCGTCTTTGCGCAAGCCCAAGGCAAGGTAAGAGGTATGAGTTAAAGTAAAGTTAACATTTTAGTTTTATTCTATAAACAACTGACGACATTTCTGCCAAATTTCAAATAAAAATATTGTCATTTAGAGCATTTAGGCTATTTGCAGAAAAATGACAATTGGTCAAAATAGCAAAATAAATGTAATGTTTTCAGATCTCGAATAATGCAAATAAAACAAGTTCATATTCATTTTTAAACTACACAATACTTATGCTTTAACTAAGGAAGAGATCAGAAATCAATATTTGGAATTTGAAACATTGCATCTTTTTTGTTATTTTGACCAATTGTCATTTTTCTGCAAATAATGCTCTAATTTTTATTTGAAATTCGGTAGAAATGTTGTCAGTAGTTTGTAGAATGAAACAAATTCTGTGTGTGTGTGTGTGTGTGTGATTTCTAGACTAAAGTGACTCGTCTCATCACCATATGTAAAGGCTACTATGCTACAGGCTACTATGCTCAAAAAATGCCACCAGGAACATGACCTTTGTGGCTTTATAAATGGTTATAAATGGTTTGAAAGCCAATTAATCAATATGTTCAGTACAGTCTTGAACATGTATTGGTAAAAAACACTTGGCGAACTTATAAAGCAGTATCTATCAGTAACTATGTAAGCAGCATTGATCAGTAAGTGTGTGATTATGTGAATGATCGAACAAATCCAAGTGGCATGCCTCAGTAAGTGGCTTAAAGGACAGTGCTGCAATTGCCATGGCAAAGAAACACTCAGAACTGACCACTTGCAACTCACTTCATAATCTGACACAAACTACTGCACATGTAAATATATAACCTACAAAATACAAATACTGCAACCAAAAATGTATCAGAACTCTAAAACTTGTATACTGAAAATTCCATAATTGTTTAATTCTCATTTACCTCTCTCCCACTGTCAGCTGAATATGTGGCATGGCTTGGGCTCTAAGTTTATAATAGATGTATGCTGGGAATTCTATAGGCCTAGACCTTTCCCCCCACACAGAGAGCCCTTTATTGTTAAAAGAGCAGTTCCTTGGGGCTAAACAGCTTTGCTTCAGGCCTGGAGGATGACCAAAAGTTTAAATAAATCCTAAAAAGCTTCTAAGTAGAACCAAAAAGATATTTTTCAACAAAAAAGAACTGCCTTAACACATGACACCTGGACAGGGGATGACTGAGACCATAGGGGGGGCTATAGAAAACAAACATACATAACAGTAGGCTGGTACATTTTATAGCCTTCTCACCTTATGTGTCAACAGCCCGAGGCTGGCATCTAATCTTCAATGCTAACCCTAAGGCAGTGCATGTGTTCATTGAGAGATTGGCCAGCAAGATCATACAGTGGGTACGGAAAGTATTCAGACCCCTTTACATATTTCACTCTTTGTTTCATTACAGCCATTTGCTAAAATCGAAAAGGTTCATTTTTTTTCCGCATTAATGTACACTCAGCAACCCATCTTGACAGAAAAAAACTGAAATGTAGACATTTTTGCAAATTTATACAAAAAGAAAAACTGAAATATCACATGGTCATAAGTATTCAGACCCTTTGCTGTGACACTCATATTTAACCCACATGCTGTCCATTTCTTCTGATACTCCTTGAGATGATTCTTCTCCTTCAATTGAGTCCAGCTGTGTATAATTAAACTGATTGGACTTCTTTAGGAAAAGCACACACCTGTCTTTATAAGACCTTACAGCTCACAGTGCATGTCAGTACAAATGAGAATCATGAGGTCGAAGGAACTGCCCGAGGAGCTCAGAGACAGAATTGTGGCAAGGCACAGATCTGGCCAAGGTTACAAAAGAATTTCTGCAGCACTCAAGGTTCCTAAGAGCACAGTGGCCTCCATAATCCTTAAATGGAAGAAGTATGGGATGACCAGAACTCTTCCTAGACCTGGCCGTCCAGCCAAACTGAGCAATCGTGGGAGAAGAGCCTTGGTGAGAGAGGTAAAGAAGAACCCAAAGATCACTGTGGCTGAGCTCCAGAGATGCAGTAGGGAGATGGGAGAAAGTTCCACAAAGTCAACTATCACTGCAGCCCTCCACCAGTCGGGGCTTTATGGCAGAGTGGCCCGACGGAAGCCTCTCCTCAGTGCAAGACATATGAAAGCCCGCATAGAGTTTGCCAAAAAACACATGGAGGACTCCCAAACTATGAGAAATAAGATTTTCTGGTCTGATGAGACCAAGATTGAACTTTTTGGCGTTAATTCTAAGCGGTATGTGTGGAGAAAACCTGGCACTGCTCATCACCTGCCCAATACTATCCCAACAGTGAAACATGGTGGTGGCAGCATCATGCTATGGGGTTGTTTTTCAGCTGCAGGGACAGGACCACTGGTTGCAATTGAAGGAAAGATGAATGCGGCCAAGTACATAGAAATCCTGGAAGAAAACCTCCACCAGAGTGCTCAGGACCTCAGACTGGGCCGAAGGTTCACCTTCCAACAAGACAATGACCCGAAGCACACAGCTAAAATAACAAAGGAGTGGCTTCAGAACAAGTCTGTGACCATTCTTGACTGGCCCAGCCAGAGCCCTGACCTAAACCCAATTGAGCATCTCTGGAGAGACCTGAAAATGGCTGTCCACCAACGTTCACCATCCAACCGGACAGAACTGGAGAGGATCTGCAAGGAAGAATGGCAGAGGATCCCCAAATCCAGGTGTGAGAAACTTGTTGCATCATTCCCAAGAAGACTCATGGCTGTACTAGCTCAAAAGGGTGCTTCTACTGAATACTGAGCAAAGGGTCTGAATACTTATGACCATGTGATATTTCAGTTTTTCTTTTTTAATAAATTTGCAAAAATGTCTACATTTCAGTTTTTTTTCTGTCAAGATGGGTTGCTGAGTGTACATTAATGCGGAAAAAAAATTAACCTTTTCGATTTTAGCAAATGGCTGTAATGAAACAAAGAGTGAAAAATGTAAAGGGGTCTGAATACTTTCCGTACCCACTGTATCTGTTTGCTCCAGGCCTGCTCCTAATGATTATAAAATGACTGATTCCAGTTAAGTGTGTACCTCAATAACATAGCTGTGAACTTCAGTTTGGCACAAACAAACATAGCTTATTTTAAGGGCAGGTGGACTGTACTGTATTCAACAGTGTGGTCCAAAATCCAAAGTTTACAAACTTGGGGGGGGGGGACCTGGCACACAATTAATCAAATACAAAGTAGGCTAACCAAACATTGCAAAAGCTAACATCATTTCAGCAGATAATGACCAAATAGAGTGGACTTCTTGCAGTGGCATGCACACGTATTCAGCACATGAATGGATGGATGAAGAGATGAGTTTTAACATTAAACCCGATTTAGTGATGGACTGGTGAAGTGAAGTGACCGGTCCAACTGATGAAAATTCAAACCCCAGTTTACCTCAGACTCAAGAGTTGTATACTGTAAGTGTATTTATTCAACAACAACTGTCGGGCTCACTTACAGCTGAGAGTGAAGCAATTTCACAAACATAGCAAAGGGTGAAATACGTTAAGATTGATCTAACTCTGACGCCATTATTATACATGTCAGCAGAAATAGACACACATGAACTAAGGGCTCTCTGTGCCATTCCGGCTGCTTTCTGTCACACCAATGCCTTCAGTAAAAGATGGCTGGACAGGCACAGAGTGGTGGCACACAAGTGGTGCCAGCACTTAAAAATCTAAGTTACACAGAGGAACACAGAAAAGCCATGTTCCCACACACAAGCACATTATTCATACAAAGGCATTCATTAATAGAAGCCAATGATTAATACATTCTTTGATCATGAACAGTGTTTCACAATTTTATCTGTGCAATTCAGAGGTGTGCCCTTGACTCTTGAAGTGAGTAAGGCTGCCATGAGTTCACATCGATCACAGGGGCAGCTCACTGGGCTACTGGGCAATAGGCACTGTGAAACTGGGCTAAAGACCAAACGTTGTGCCACACAGTGCACTATGTGACTGAGTTTTGACTGAATACTGTGAACAAGTTGTGCTACAATTAATATGCTGTCTTCATATTCACTGTCATAGATTATGCACTGACAATAATGCTCTTTGCCACATCGTTCACAGTTATACTGCACTGCAGTTAAGAGGTTCCTGGAAGATGCCTATGACGCTGCTGTTTCTGTCATGCCACGCTTTCTGATAAAACACATTTTGACCAAATGAAAGTGAAAGAAAGTGAAAGTCCTCTCTATGGCAGAGGTGGTGTAGACACACACACTCTGAAATTAACCTCTGCATTTAACCCATCCAGGGAAGTGACACACACACACACACACACAGTGAAGTGAAGTAACACTAACCCGGAGCAGTGGGCTGCCATTGGCGGCGCCCGGGGAGCAGTGATAGGGGTTAGGTGCCTTGCTCAAGGGCACTTCAGCTGTGGATGTGGGCATGGGAGAGCAGTGGTCTACCACTTCCCCCGCCCACATTTTTCCTACTGGTCGGGGATCGAACCGGCCACCCTTCGGTTTCCGGCCTGAAACCCTAACCAGTAGGCTGCCCCTATGCAAAAATGCATGCATTACATAGTTGTACCTTATTACATTACATACTGTATTAGAGAATGGGATGTGATTGGTTTAAACATTTATTGTGTTCCACTTTGAATTCAAAGTCATTCATTTTCAGAATTTATAGCCCCGAGAATTTGAGTGATCTTACTTGCAAAACGACTTCCAAAATAACTACTACTTAAAGTAACAGTACGCAACAATTTTCCACTTTTTAAGGAGTGCTTTTGCTTTTATAGACAACTAGCACTGGTATCATCTTCAAAGCCAAAGTCAAAGTCAAAGTGTTTACTGTTGCATGCACCAAATTGCTTCAGCTTAGCAAAATTCTTAGGACTTGGCCAGCATCATCATCATCTTCCAATGAGCTCTGATGGTATATGGTCATATGAAGGACACACAAACACAATTTCGTACACTTAGCAAATTCAGCTTCAGCTTTGACAGGAAGCAATATCTTCCTTCAGCCACTTTCACCTCCACCAATTCCATATTTGGTGAACTTTGACCTGCAGGCCAGGGAACTTAGCTGAACAGGTTTTTGAATAAGGCACTCATATACTGTATGCAGGGTGACTGAGAGTTGAGGGGGGAAAAGGAGGGTAAGAACTAACTTGGTAGAGTACCGTTACCATCACACCTTGCATACATACTAAAACACCCAGGCATTCACACAAATAAGCATGCTCTCAGGGTTCTTAAATGTCACAGCAGCATTACTCTATATACCCGTATTGTCCTTAGATCATATGACATCACACCCCACCATTCCGTGGGAGAAAATAGGTTGTTTTAGTTTGCTTCTTCCATG
Source organism: Sprattus sprattus (assembly GCF_963457725.1). Classification (NCBI taxonomy): domain Eukaryota; kingdom Metazoa; phylum Chordata; class Actinopteri; order Clupeiformes; family Clupeidae; genus Sprattus; species Sprattus sprattus. The sequence goes on along the minus strand of NC_137909.1, from coordinate 3,544,743 downwards.
TTATAGGCTAATCTCGGAAGGGAAGTTTGCCCAAACATTTATGTTTTCTCTGTTCTCTCATTTCCTAAATGAGAAAGTAAACAGAGCCATAAAAAGACTGTAATGACAAAGAGGGCACAAAGAAATCACTGGCACCTGTGTCGTGTTATTTTCCCAAACCCCAAACTAATTCTTTGAGAACTCTCTGACCCTCTCATGACCAGGTTGGCAGAGTTCAGCTAAAAGGAAGGTGGCACAAAAGCTGTTGCGCCACCTCAAATGAACTTCAATACAAAATGAAAATGTTAGTCTGGGGTTAACATGGGAGACTACATGCCTGATGGTATAGCAAAGAAAAGGGCAGGGTTATCATAAGTGGTTAGTTTTATTCGTCACAAAGATGGAAGATTGATTTATAATGGGATTTAAAAACTGCCCATCCTGCTTGGTCGTGTAAGATGCAACGGTGAAATAAAAATGCAACATTGTGTGAAACAGACGTGAACAGAAGCATTGACGATTACACACAAGATGGAATAAAAACCATTTTCCTCCATTGGGACACTTCAATGCAAGCAACTCTCTCCCAGAATATTACAAAGCAAAATAAGCTGCATATATATACAACCTTGTTGCGTTGACAGTATCAAATTGACGGAACATTTCAGTCCATAGTTTTAGTCTCTTACAGCAGGGGTCTTCAACAGGGGGTCCGCGGAGGTACTGCAGGGGGGTTGCGAAATCTTTGGTTGATAAGACAATTTTTTGTAATATTTTAAAAAAATAAATAAATAAATAAATCAACCAATTTTTTTCCCCACAAATTTAAATGTCTTCTGAATCAGAATTGTATTTATTCCCTTTAAATTTACATAAACATAAATCCAACATATTGTAGCGAACGTATAAATTGATCGAGAAGACGTTATCTTTCAGTCCAATCGACACATTCAGCTACCCACAGGAGCTCTCTCAAGCTGGGCACCGGTTCACTCACAGCACCTTTCATGCAAATACCACAGCACAGGCACTAGCCAATCAAATCGCGTTTCTGCTCAAGTCTAAAGAGCGCGAAGATCAAAAATAAAAGATGGCGGACCAAACTCCATAGCTGGTCTTGTTTGTACCTATAAATTGTTAGTTTGACATTTTTTTGCTTAGATTTAAAAAAAATAAATAAAGAGAAATAGATACTGTACAAGGTCAAAAAACTTTAATTGTAACTGAAAAATAAGTCTGAGAGGATTTGCGTGGTGTATGAGCCACCTAGCTCATGTTAGCATGCTACTACCTACAATCTTAACATCTTGCCAGCGTTGTGATTGGTTTGTTGACCTGTCAATCTCACTATAACATCTATGTTGTCAACACAACTTCATGCACCAGACTCCTCCTCCGTCATCTGTTGGATCGTGTCAGTCAGGAGTTATTGAAAAGAAGATACATCTCACTAATGTGTGAGGATGTGTGCCATCGACAGATGCTTGAGGATTCACTGTCCCTTTTTTACGTACGATGAAATAAAAACATACAGTATATCTGTGAATTATTTTAATAAGTTGTTATTAATTGTTAGCTCAGAGTTGTTTGCAAGATGTATGTTTATAAATGGCAGTGGCCCGGCCACCCTGTACCTTTCATGTTGTTAAATGTTAAAACTAAATTCAATGATAAAAAATGTTAAGTTAAACTAGTTCAAAAATGTTAGGCTCAATTCAATGTTAAAAAATTTAAATGTTAATGAATATATTAACCTTTGTATTATTTGAATAGCTTAGTATTGACAATAACAGGGTAGCTATGTTTATTTGGCACCATTATAAACAAAATGTTATGCAATTTATATAGTAGGGGGTCCCTGCTCATCTCGCCATCAGTTTGGGGGTCCCTGGCCTGAAAAACGTTGAAGACCCCTGTCTTACAGTATGAGTCCTATGCAATAGTCATTGAGCATCAATATGGTTTTAACTTCAGCACAAGGATGCATGGAGACAAAACAATAATGACTATCCTTACTGTACTGAAAGGGATATTCAAGGCTTAAAAACTTAGCGTTATCGCATCATTGGGACCCCACCACAAACGACCGATCAAACGACCGATCAAGTAACAGAAATCTGCTTAGCACGTATTGCACGGGCAATACACCCAGTGTGAATACACAAAATCAATAGAACTAGACCAGACAATAGTTATTCATGATAAAAACTAGACCAGACCAGACCAGACCAGATACATTCATGAAAAGGAATAGAACTTAACCAGAAAGTGGATATTTAGTTTTATGAAAGCAATAGAACCATCTCTAAACTATGTGGCGAGAGCAGGTATAGAGTTTCATACACAGGCGTATCTCAAGAAAGTAGTTACACGGATACAATGCAAAATGCTAAAATACAACTATTTATCTCTACCATTTATCTACCGAAGACAAACTGGGTATATATCAAGCCACTCCTAGCTAATCAGCAGACTAATTGATGTTTAGGACGGCTAAAAGACCGTGGTAAAGTTGGTTGGAAGTTGGATATTCAACAGACATTCGGACACCCGTATGTTTAGGGACCATCAACAAATTACACATTTAAAATTTCAAAAGTCAATAGCTTTTCAACAACATGAACTAAAAACATAAAAATTATGTTGAACTGTTCAAAATGTATGCATACATATTGCACAGCCTTTATTTTGCATAACAATGCTGTGCAACATGTATACATAGTCAATGAACACTCTGAAACTAGTTTGAGGATGATTAGTCACATGACCAAAAAGCTAGTCAAGTTTCAAACTTTCAAAAATTCACTAAAAATAGTGTGAACTGAAAATGAAAAAACTAAAGGCTGTGCAACATGTATACATAGTCAATGAACACTCTGAAATAGATTTGAGGATGATAAGTCACATGACAAAAAAGCTATTGAAGATTCAGACTTTCATAAATTTACTGAAAATAGTGTGAAGTGAAAATGAAAAAACTAAAGCCTGTGCAACATGTATGCATAGTCAGTGAACACTCTGAAATAGATTTGAGGATGGTAAGTCACATGACCAAAAATCTATTGAAGATTCAGACTTTCATAAATTCACTGAAAATAGTGTGAGGTGAAAATGAAAAAACTAAAGGCTGTGCAACATGTATGCATAGTCAGTGAACACTCTGAAACTAATTTGAGGATGATAAGTCACATGACCAAAAAGCTATTGAAGATTCAGACTTTCATAAATTCACTGAAAATAGTGTGAAGTGAAAATAAAAAAACTAAAGGCTGTGCAACATGTATACATAGTCAGTGAACACTCTGAAACTAATTTGAGGATGATAAGTCACATGACCAAAAAGCTATTGAAGTTTCAGACTTTCATAAATTTACTGAAAATAGTGTGAAGTGAAAATGAAAAAACTTAAGGCTGTGCAACATGTATACATAGTCAATGAACACTCTGAAACTAATTTGAGGATGATAAGTCACATGACCAAAAAGCTATTGAAGTTTCAGACTTTCATAAATTTACTGAAAATAGTGTGAAGTGAAAATGAAAAAACTAAAGGCTGTGCAATGTGTATGCATACATTTGAAACAGTTAAACATAATTTTTATGTTTTTAGTTAATGTTGTTTAAAAGCTATTGACTTTTGAAATTTTAAATGTGTAATTTGTTGATGGTCCCTAATCATACGGGTGTCCGAATGTCTGTTGAATATCCAACTTTCAACCAACTTTACCACGGTGGCTAAAAGACAACCCTCGTGATCAAAGCATAACAGTTCGCGAGTAACATTAACACAGTATGACAACAAGGATGACCAACTGGTTCATTTCAAACTTTCTTAATCCTATTGAAAATACGACCAAATAAATCAACAAGCGAGGTAACGTGGCTATAAACGTTTGTGTTAAGATGACTATCATTTAACATACATTGGGTCCAACCTGTTGTTCAGTCTGCACAGTGCACACACATCATACGTTTAAGAATATTTAAGTCAACTTACCCCCTTCAGTTGCTTGGTTATTAATCGTGGAAACACATCTGCGACCATCAGAGCAATACCAACAATTAATAAATGAGCAGCAATAATTCCGGTCGCATAGATGCCACAAGACTTTCGCGTCATGGTGATAAGAACAGTTATTGCACTGACTATCGCACGCTCTCAGACAAGCCCCAGTTAACGGCGTCTCACAAGCTATGCTTACAACGTCTCCCGCAAGAAGTGAATAACGTTATTAGCTCTATATGTTTGCTTTGGTGTTGAAATGATGGTGGGAAAGGGGAGCAAATAGTTACACCACGGATCTGGAATAACTCAAGCTCAAGTCCACGTTGAACTGTAACAGTGATTTAAGTGAGTAAACAAATTCGCCTGCCGAATGCTTTGGCGCCAGAATCAACCAAAAACTATCCTCTCTGTCTAACTTCAGTAGCTCCTCTTTACTGAAATACAGTTAGCAAACACAACCGTTTTGTTCATTTACAGACTGTGGGCGTGAAAAACAATGCGACATGCCTATGAGTGTCTTTAGTGGGCTTCGAAGGTCATATTTTCAATCGTGTGAAAGTCAGACTTTGATTGGACGGGACGGCAACTTGGTCCCTACCCCCTGAGCCCTGTAAACGCGTACATTCAGTCAATCATCTCTTCAGCCTACAACTTTTTTTGCTAGCGTTGTTCACAGTCAATATTCAAGTGTAAGTAATTTTACAATTGAATTTAGCTAATTTTAGCCATGGATATTGTTTTATATAGGCTTCTGTAAGGAGAAATGAATGGTCCTCTAACAGGTGTGCTGTTAAACAAGACCGTACAAGGGGGATACACAGGGGCTCATGCGGTTACGCAGCGTTAGAACCCGAACAGTCACCGGGCATAGTAACCGCATATTTCATTAAAATGTAATGTCATAGTAAATCATTTAAAACTAAATTTAGAAATAATTAGAAACAAATCCCTGCCTAAGGGCACTCGTGCCTAAATGGCATGTGCTTCAGCACCTGCTGGGGGTCTATCTGAGCACGTGCCTGCTGTTAAAGTCAAGTGCCAGTGATTCAGTAGCTTGGTTAGAAAAACAGCAAAATACAACCATAAATTAATACCTTAAGCCTACCTTCTGTTTTGGTGAAACAAAATGAAGATCAAAACATCACTCCCCTCCACCCACATGCTTTAACAAAAATAACTGAATTATAATAATAATAATATAATAATAGGCTGCAATGTATAATGTGAAATATATTGTTTGTATTAGGCCTATATTGAAAAATAGTTCAGATTAGCTCTGTATTGATAGATTCGCCACTTTGAAATTTGACTTCCTGAGAACATTTCTGCATGTCAGCATTCTAGATAAGAATAGACTCTTCTGCTTCTCTGTATGCTTATTAATGCACTGCAGGTCTGCATGAAAACACACGGGGCCGAGACAGTGCAGATAAGGTTACATCAAAATACCAGCTATTAGAGTAATTTATCGGCAAAAAAAAGAAAAGATTAGTCAGTGGTCTTACAACGGGTTTTCAATGTAAGCAGGGTTTTAGGGACACGAGCAAGAAAGAACGGTAGACATATTTGTCCTGAAATATTCATGTTTTTACCAAAAAAGTACCTGTTCAAAGCAACAAGTTGACTTGGTGTGAGGTTGGATAGAACAAGAACAGTCCATACAGAACAGTCCATACAAGTTGACTCTTGAGGAAGGCTATTTGAATGATAAGCAATGTTTCACTCCGTCTACACTAATGTCTCTGTCTTGGTCCGTTTATTTTTAGCATGTAAGGCGCACCATCAAGGACATTCTCAAAATATGACTGATAAAAGTTTTCCTATCCCTCTCATCGGTTCCTAAATATGACTGATAGAAGTGTTCCTATCCCTCTCATCTGGTATACTGATATCCAAAATATGCAACTTGCATCCTTATCTTAATGATTCCCTTATTTGGACCTCTTTGAAACTCCCCTTTCTTCTCTGATGGAAGTAAACATTCTTGAATAAAGTCACTGGACTGTAGAGGACTGAAAGAGGAAAAAGATTACTTTTTATATGTCTTTGATTCTAGACACTTAGAAAATGTGACATTAGGATTGAATACAATTCAGAACAGAATTTCAACTCTCACCCATCTGCCTAATGCATTTATAGTTTGTGCAAACAGTAAAGAAGAATGAAGGAACATTTGTTGTTGGTAATTAATAGAGACTTTGGTCAGTACTTTATCTAAACCCCCTCTTGGAGAAAGAAGAGATCTCAGTTAAAAAGAAGACTCAAAATGATCTGTTTAGCTAATTCTTAGTAAACTGATTTTCACTTTCCTCAACAGTTACATTGTGTTGTTTACATTAAATGGCAATGTATTAACAAGTTCTTAAGTCTGTGTGTGTCAGTAAGAATCTGTAAACACTGAGAGCCTATGCACAGGTGTTGTCACAGAACAATTCAAGTCATTTAGCAGAAAGAACGGGTATACAACTGTTTATGCTAAATGTAAGCCTTCATAACCTAAACCCATATCATATCCACCTCCTACACTTCCCCAGTGAACCCTACTGATTTGTTCTGCATTCCTTGCACATCTGTGTAGTGTATAGCCCCCTAAGCATGAGTGAGGGGTATCTCTGTGAGCCTTGAGCTTTAGGGTGTCTGAGCCATCATCCTGGAATCTTCTTTGAGTCCAAGTAATCCACAGCCCCAAATATACTGCAGATAGATACAGTAAGATGACAGAATATTTTTGAGGTCACAGTTGTTTAAACCTCTGTTTAAGTTTCAGTTTTCCCATCAGTGTAAATCAGGGTGTGGACACTGTATGCCATTTCCAATGTTCATGAGAAGTATTAGTCATAGATATGACAATGACAGCTATGATGATGAAGCAGACCATACAGCTATCATTAAAACCAACCCATTAAGTGCAGTTGGCTAGTGTATGTTGAGCTGAAAAAAAAAATGACTGGAGAACAGCAACATGCAGATAGTGGAATCTCAGTATCACTGTCCTTTTAAATATGGAGAGCAAACACATGTCTACACACACCCCAAGATTCACATCTGTTCGTCCAAAGCTAGGTACTTGTATTACCCTGCGGGAACCAGAACAATATCTTGGAGAGCAACAATTTGAAACACGTCACATATTATCTATAGTGATTTAGCGCCCCCCACTGGTTTCATTTCTCAGATACCGATTTTTTTACCCACAATAAGCCCTGCCACTGTTTATCTACCCTCAAGCCCGCAGATGCGTAAGGACAGGGAGTAATGAGTCCCACATTTGTGTTTAGAAAACACCTAAAAACACAGAATTTCCATTCACTGCGTTGGATTTGGCTTGTTGCCAAGAGAGTATCACAGGTCAGGATGTTTTTTTCTTGCGCAGAAATCCGTCAATCTTTGTCAGCACAGCAATAAGGCTTTTCATCATGTCATGTCAAGTTGCGATAATAGTGGTATTATTTAACATTTGTTTTAATAAGTCAAATGTATTTATGTAGCATATTTAAAAATAACTCATGTTAACCAAAGTGCTGCGCAATCAGATTAGCCAATCACAATAAAATAATCAATATAAATAAACAATATGAAACGATCAACAATTAAGAAATTGTCATTTAACTTTTCTTAGACAAAGTAAAACAAAAACAGAAACAATTGGCAACTCAACTCAACTGAAATGGCAACAACACTGAAACGTGTTCACTCCAGTCCAAAGACATCGAAAGACATTGTTTATTTATGGCCAAACGGGGTTAGAGGGGAAAGGCTAATATATCTGCTTGTACTTTAGCGAAAGTAGAAAGTAAAGTAATCCCATAGTGGTCCATGCCGATTGGTTAAAGGCTAGTCCAACGGTTTCTAAATGAACCTAAAGTCTACGGCCATTAGGGTGCAATGACAAGAATGGTGCGTGACCAGACCCTATCTATTCATCAAGTTAATTTGGGTCTGGTTATACGAGGCTAAGAAGAAGCCATCAGAGACGTGGAATCACCCTGGTTGCCCCCCCCCCCCCCCCCAGCAGATGAGGTGGCCTTTGCTCGCCTACGCCAGGTGCTCAGTGCCCTTATCAGAAGATAATCAGCTCTAATATAAAGACAGTTTGCCTCTCTCACTTTCCCCATTGTCGAACACACAACGTCTCTTCCCAGCTCCTCCGCAAACATGATGACCACTGATCAGAGGGTGATTGCCCTCAGTGTGCTGCTGACCCTGATCTGTGCTTGTCAGGTAAGACAGAAGTCAACATGCTTGATTTTTTAATCCCAAAGACCATTAAACCCTTCAAAATCAACACGGTGCAGGTTGTAGAGGCCTGTTGTTTTTCACAATATTATTCATGTTCTGTTGATGTCACGCTCTGGATTATTTTGCACATAAGGTAACAGTCTTGAGGTCTCTATACATCTGGTTGCAAGACTGCAATAACTGATAGGACATGTGGGGTTTTGCTTTGCCTTGTTGCTCTTCATGCTATTTAGAGTAGGTTTGTGTTGGTGTTGAACTGTGCAACCTAAACACACGGTATACGGGTCTGTGTATCTGGCAGGTGAAGTCCGCTCCGGTGCCTGAGGTCTGGGCCACTGGCCTGATCCACCGAGCCAAGCGATCCCTGCTCTGGCGCTGGAACATGCTTAAACCTGTCGGAGCCAGCTGCAGGGAGCATTCAGAGTGTGGAACCAAATACTGCAGGTGATTACATGACATTTACATTTACAGTTAGTCATTTAGCAGACACTTCTATCCAAAGTGACGTACAAAGGAGAGAACAATCAAGCTACGAGCAATAGAGACCTAGTGTAGCAATAAATACTACTTTATGTATGAAATAAAAAGTGCTGGAATGTAACTACTGTAAGTGCGAGTTCATTACTAGTTAGAGGAGATAACATAAGAGAAAGGATAAGGAGAGGTTGAAGAAGGAAGAGGAAGGGAGACAAAGTTCAAGTTAGGAAAGGAGGAGCTCTCTGAAGAATTTGGTCAAGAGCTTCTACCACCAACATTCAGCTTGTTCTGGCCTCATAATCTCTTCCTCCTCCTTGGGTGCATTTCACAGGTTAGCACAATTAACATGTACATGTGCAAGTCAAGGAGCTATCAGCTTTATGTTTAGACAGGGTTGTAAGGTTGTAAGATATGGCAGGCTGTAAAGTGCATAATCAATTCCTGTTTACACTATATGAAAATCTATGTATGCTTTCTTACCTTACATTTACTTATATTACTTAGATGTAACTGCTGGTGTGACAGTTATTCATTGAGTTCACTTGCTCACGTCTGTCTGCTCTATTTTATCTTTGAAGGAAGCATACGTGCACATTTCGTAGCTATTCCAGTTGAATGTTTGGATTTCATGTCAAACTGGACGCAAACCACACTGGGCTTTTGAAGTTTGCCACAATTACAATACCAATGGAGCAGAGGACCCCCCCCCCTTTAGATTCACATGTAGCTGCCTGACTGAGACCACGGCAGTAAATCCCATCCATAAGTCGACACAATACTGTTCCTGTGACCACGGCAGTAAAACCCTACTATGAGTCGACACAATGCTGTTCCTGAAACCACGGCAGTAAAACCCTACCATGAGTAGACACAATGCTGTTCCTGTGACCACGGCAGTAAATCCCTACCATGAGTCGACACAATGCTGTTCCTGAAACCACGGCAGTAAAACCCTACCATGAGTCGACACAATGCTGTTCCTGAGACCATTTTTTTGTGTTACTCTAACTAAACATGGCATTTTATGCTATCATACTGGCTTGGAATATGGTATTGGGAATATGAGGCAGTTTTGATGGTTTTAGGGTACCTTAGATACCTCAAAAGGGTTCACCAGTGAGACACTGACCACATTTAACTTATGTGAAGAAGTGTTAATTATTGTCTTTTAAATTACAGATGTAATCAACTGGCAACTTTGTTGTAAGAATCAGGCCTTTCAGTGTAGGTATGGACATGCACACACTTCTTATGTGCCAGGACATTTTGAAGTACTAAATACATTTGTGAGAATTCAAAACATTCGAAGCACATTTGGTTTCTTGGAAATAATTTATTTGTGATAGTTGATGTATTGCTGCTATTTACTTGTAAATATGAGATATGGGTGGATAATGTACATAGTATCTGTTATTTAATGCCACAGTTATGGTGGTTTTTTTTTTTTATAGAAAAGAGCAAAGAGACATTCCATTTCACTCAATGCAATAAAAGGAAAAAAGTCATTCTCAGACTTAAAAATTTACATAATTCATGAATTGAAAAGAAGAACATTTTTCTTCATGAGCAGTAGAAGCAGGATCCCATATTATCACTCTTTCCATACAATGGTGATTTTCCATAGGCATACAATAATAGTGTAATTATTATGCACATGTAAAACAATAATTTACCATTCCATTTCCTGATAAAACTGAAAGCAAAGCTTCCATTATGCAAAATTATGTGAAAGATGCTTTAAGAAAATTAGGCCATATTTTGATTTGATGCATACTTTTTGCAAAACACACATGTAGTTTGAGGATGTAGTGCCTTAACATGTACATCACAGTGTTTCCCCTAGGTTTACAGCTTGGGGGGGGGGGGGGAGGGGGACGGCGGCAGGGGCGCGGCGGACACGGACACAAACACTTAAATGAATTATGATGTTCATGTGTTTCTTTTAATGACAGCAGTCAATATAACATCTTACAGTAACAGTATGCAACAATTATACTTCAGGATTAGGGGTTAGGATAAGCAGTTTTACTTAAAAAATAAGTATAATTTTACATGTTTTATGGTAAAGGTAACCTTAAATGACTTGTTTTGTGATCTGGCGCTATATTTATTAAAAAAAAAAAAAAAAAAAAAAATGTTTTTAACTTCAGCTTCCAGGGGGGGCGGGCGGGGCCGTTGGGGGGGCGGGGCCCCACCCTAATATCATTGTAGGGGAAACACTGCATCAATTATTGTGTGTGTGTGTATATTACTCTCATGGAATCTCCTCATTACTGTTCTTACTACAATTAAAACGCTTTAGGAATTGGTGAAATATAAGAGGTAATCAGACAAGAAGCTTGGCCATATTGTACAGCTGACATTGCTCAAATTATCTATTTACATCCTAAATCCAGATATTTTGCCAAACGGCATCTGGGAGGGATGAGTGGAGGAGTTACGTCATCAATTACTGCACTGAAACATCTGGAATACTTGAATGTGCACAAAAGTGGAGGTGTGTCTCTCCACAGCGATGAAACACATGCTCTGATCTTTGATCATCAGGTCTGTTAGTGTGTGCACTGGAGAGCACTAGACAGCTGAACTGTGTACTTCAGAGATATCCAACACGACTTCTACACACTACAGCATTACAGTCCTTACACAGGCAGATAGTGGGGAGGTCACTGTGGGAGTTACACAATCTGCAGGTCAAGTGAGGTCAAAGGGGCTGAGTAAGAGGAGTATTTCAGTAACTGAGGCCATATGAGGCAAAGCCAGGGAAAACAAGACCAGGACCAAAACTGTCCTCTTGGGACCGGGTATTCACATGCGTCTTGGGTGATACGCTCTTACAGTACATAAAGTATTATAAAAAAAGCTAAAAGAAAAGAACCCCTTAATTACTACAGGACGCAGAATGATTGAATACAAGACACTTCTGGGAATGGCTTCCTAAGGTCTGTTTTTCTGTAATATCTATAACCCTTCTTAAGAGACAGGAGCACGGAGGCAAGACGCGCACAACTGTGTATGACTAATCGATCCACACAGAAGGTGCCAGAGAGTATTCCCTTCCTCACAATTGGAGCAGTTGGGTGTTGCATATGTGGGGGGTTGAGCATGACCACAGCTTCCTTCCTACATCCTTCAACTTTAAAAGCAGAATTTCAGTCAAACTCAAACATATCCAGTAAGTCACTGACACTGGAAGCAGTGAGATTAAAGAAAAAAAAAACATGATTTAAAAGTCTTACATAAAATCAATAGTCAATAACAACTCTTCACGGCAAATCAAAAGGTTATTTAGGGGACATATGTACTTAGCTCCCTGCTTCTATCAGCGATGCTACTCTAAAAATGGACAGAGTCAGTGGCACCCTGAGTGGATTCACACTATGGAAATATAATAGTATAGAATGAACATCCCAATTCTCAGTGACTAAAACGTGAGTGAGAATGTAATAAAACCATGACACAATGTTTCTCAGTCATACCAAATTACAGGCATAAAATGTGTTTCTGCAATGCTTGTCGCGTTGAAAAATATCTATAGTACACAGCCTCATCTCGTTTCTCAGTAGAGAATGAAGCTGTGAACATAACCTTGTTACTTGTGATAAATTGTATTCCATACCTATAGTCTGTACTGAGTGATGCTCTTCAATTGAGATCCACCCAAACCATTGAGGGCCAATGCTGATAGAAGAACAGGCTAACTAAGAAGAAGAAGAAGAAGTAGATTCTTACAAAAACAGCTCAATATATAAAAAACAAAGAAAGTCCATCTGAATCTTCTTTCTTGCTATATTTAGTTAGAAAAGTGAGTGGTTAATGGGTCAAAGGGGTATTTAAGGATTCCTTTCTGACCCAGATATGTAACTAATACGTCAAATAGTGCAATATTGCCTCATACCTCGAGGACTGTCTGTCCAATCATTCACCTCCCACTATCCTGAAACACTGCCACATGAGGAAGACCCTGTTAGCCAAAGCCAACATCACAGGTCTACCAAACGAACAAGCCGGTCAGGATTACTGTGTCCTATTTCAGACCTTAAGTTAAAGACTAAAATCAGTAGCGTTGCAAACATATTCAACTTGATATCCAAAGCATGGGCTACCCCTCTCATATGACTTAGTATGTACTTCTCCCTCTTAAAAACAGATACACTAGATATCAGTGATTACGAACATAAAACATGATCAAAAAAATCAAAAAAAGGTAAAAAGCTTTAGTGCACTTCTGGAGGCCCAACCATTCGCCCGAGGAAAGCTTTCAAATCAGTGGTTGGTAAAAGGAAAGGACCCCTGGGTACGTGGTGAAGTGTCATGCAGTAAGCCTTGGAGGATGAATGGAGGGTGACGAAGCCATGCTTGTTTTAGAGTGCGCTGCAGATGCAGATGCTGGCCTGCTACCTTTGAGGCAGGCTCACCCAGGGCAGTCCAGGGGCCCACTTCTTCTCTGGCTAGGGCTTCAGCAGGGGCTCACGCTCTGCAGGCGAGCTCTGTAACACGACAACAACATTGGGTCATTAACTACACCACAACACCATCACCACCACCACCACCAACACCATCACCACCACCACACTTACACACCACAAACGTGAGCGTCATCTCTGCAAGGTTAGAAGACATAGACTAATGACACGTACGGACAGACCCGTGGTCATGTGACAGGGCTCACCTCAGGGGTATTCTTCCTGCACATGAGGACCATGAAGATGATCCCCAAGAGGACGCCCAGGCCCACCACCATGAAGGGGATGTTGATCACCACGTTGCTCATGGTCACAACACTCAGGAGCTTCTTAGCCGAAGCGTCATCGATGACGACACTCTACACAGAGAAGAAACACAGAGATAAGACACATAGATGAGACACTCTACACAGAGATGAGACACAGAGATGAGACACTCTACACAAAGATGAGACACAGAGATGAGACACTCTACACAGAGATGAGACACAGAGATGAGACACTCTACACAAAGATGAGACACAGAGATGAGACACTCTACACAGAGATGAGACACAGAGATGAGACACTCTACACAGAGATGGTGACACTCTACACAAAGATGAGACACAGAGATGAGACACTCTACACAGAGATGAGACACTCTACACAAAGATGAGACACAGAGATGAGACACTCTACACAGAGATGAGACACAGAGATGAGACACTCTACACAGAGATGGTGACACTCTACACAAAGATGAGACACAGAGATGAGACACTCTACACAGAGATGGTGACACTCTACACCAGTCATACTCAAGTAGCGGCCCTAGGGCCTTTTGTGGCCCGTGGGGTGTCTATTAATGGCCCTCGAGCTGTTTTGAAAAGTTTTTTTAATTATTAAAAAAAAAAAAAAAAAAAAAAAAAATCGCGCTGGGCGCTCTTATTTTGAAACCGCGCGCCGCGATCTCAATACGAGGCTGGGGGTTGCAACGATAAACAGATAGCAATCACACCATATCAGCCCAGGTTTGAAGCATTGGCCAAAGAAAGCAGAGGCCAATTCTCCCATTAAAGGGGACATGTGAGAAATGTGAAATAGTTTGGTAAACAAAGCACAAAAATGAGCTGTCTGAAGGCTATTTGTTTAATAACATGGTTAATAACAGGGTTATGTATGGTTTTATTTAGTTATTTATTTTAATATATGCCCAAATTAAAATAATATTTTTATTTTAGGAACTATTTTTGTTTTTAATAAAAAGGAAATGTTATGTTATAAAATGTTGTAAATGTTATATACGTTATGTTATGATACGTTATCGGACGTACACGGTCCCAATAAATGGCCCCTTGAGTCACTGAATTTTTTTTTTGTGGCCCCTCATCATTTCTACTTGAGTACCCCTGCTCTACACAGAGATGAAACACATAGATGATGGGGATATCAGGGCAGAAGCCCTGTTTTTCTTACAACTCATCCAACACAAAGAGATGTAGGATTACATATCCTCCCAATATCTTTACATTGCTGGGAAGGGCTGAAATACTATGGAGAATCCTCAGCACATCCTTCCTGCAAGAAAGTGATCAGTCACAGACGTCTGGCAGCGCATGAGGAAATGTTTTTGAAAGGGAGGTCTGGAATAACAATTAAGGAGACATCCTGTGTGTTGATAAGGCAGGTGTTTGTAGAATGATGTGACCTCTGCTCTACTCAAAACAATGCTTACCTAATTCTTTCACTACGAAGAATTTAATGTCAGAAAAGTACAGGTGTGGGACATTTGCAGGTCGAAATAAATGCAAAAACATGATTTATTTTGTAATTATTCAGTTTGTGGAATTAATACACTTAGTGAATACAGTCAAGATGTATGTATACAGTATACATTCAAATGTAATAGTATACACCCGTGGTAAACATGAAACAATGCCCTAATGGGAATATTTATAGTTTGGACGGTATATATTAATTTACATTTAGCAGACGCTTTAATCCAAAGCGATGTACAAGGAAACTGCATTTTTACATCAGGAGCAGTTAAGGAGTTTAGTGTCCTGCTCAAGGACACTTACACATTTGGTAAGGAGGAGTGGGGAATCGAACTAGCAACCTTCCGATTACTAAACAACATAAATGATTCTATAATAAGGTCAAACATGTGAGCATAACAACCACATTGCCAATGTTTATTCGAAACATCCGTCCTACTCTATTATTATCCAGGCCCGACACAGTATTGTACCAACCCCTCAGGGATGGTGGGACAGGAGATAAATCAGGGAGACCTTCAGCCCAGTAACACTTGCCAAATGATTTCTGACCTTGAACAATAACAATGGGTGACTTAAGGTCCACATGAGAGGAAGGCCCCTTGGAGGGTTTCCATGTCTAGGCTGAAGTTAAAAGCATACTTACTTCATTTAGATACATCACAGGGAACACCAGGGTGCTGACATTACCCGTCTGGCTATATAGAAATAACAAAAAAAAAACATTTATATGGACTCCCAAACATTAGGAAACAACATGCTGGTTTAGTCATATTACTCTCATGGAATATCCTCATTACTGTTCTTACTACAATTAAAACGCTTTAGTTATTGGTGAAATATAAGAGGTAATCAGACAAGAAGCTTGGCCATATTGTACAGCTGACATTGCTCAAATGATCTATTTACATCCTAAATCCAGATATTTTGCCAAACTGCATCTGGGAGGGATGGGTGGAGGAGTTACGTCATTTAAGAACTCAGGTCCAGATCCCAGCTTTGATGTGCCTGGTCTGACTTGAGTGACGTGGACCTGCTACCCGTGCTATTCCTTATGGAGCTGATACATCCATGGCATGACAGCACCGACACCAGCTGTTTGACGGGGGTTAAATGTGTGTATGGGCATGAGGGGGAAACTGCATAGCAGAGTCACATTACACTGGCAAAGGCTTCAAATTGATCTCAAACTGGAATCTGATCCTTTCTGTCCACACTTCATCTTACAAGCTGTTAGGAGATATGAAGTAACGATGCGCCCGCCCGCCCACACACACACACACACACACACACACACACACACACACTAATGGAAACAAAACACACTCGGACAGGAAAAAAAGACACCACAAGCAAACCAAAGCAGCTTATGTGGTTGATTTGTTTAGTGACCACAATCTTATCTCTGGAAGGTACGCAGAGCATGCTTAATATTCACGAGAGTTTACAAAATACTGCCAACTGGCTTCATCAGAAAGTCACCACCACAGTCAGAGCAGCTTCCTTCCGAGCCCAACGCAGCACAAACACGAGAGGAGACGTCCTCTATCCTCCTGCCTGCCCCAGTGGAACAGCAGCCAAAGTTATGTTAAAATAGACTCTTCTAAACAGTTATTACAGCTGGTGACCGTTGATGAGGACACACGTTGCATTGGCCCCCTGTCCCCACATCACGAGAGCTCCTTGGCTGCTCAGTTGGCCTGTGGGACTATGCTGACAACTCCCAAGTTGGGAAACCCAAAGAGAAGAGGGATGGGGTGAGACGTGTATCATGGTCATGAGGGGTGAGGACCGGGACGGGGTGAGACGTGTGTCATGGTCATAAGGGGTGAGGACGGGGGCAGCAGTGGCCACAGGGGGGTGGGTTGGGGTGGGGTGAGTTCACGCCAGCCCAATGGCACATATTCAGCCATTTCAAGCAGGATGTATTCCATTCCTGTACTCTTGAGAGGATTTTGGAGCTCAAGTTTGCTCCATTTCCTGAGGTCTCTGTGTGCAGAAAACGTCAGTCAGGCCAATGTTATGGTGGAAAACTTTTTTTCAGAAGCCTTTCTTAAACTGGTGGTGGTGATGTTACCAATGTTCAGTGAGAGACAATCATTGAAGATCCTCAGTCATTGTCCTCTGTGTACACCATTATCCCTTGCTGGCATTGAAGTGCAAACTGGTGTGCTTAAAAGATGTCAACTCGCGTCCTCACAATTGCCTGGTGGTAAATGGACAGCATTTCTTTAGCGCTTTCTACTTATAGAAAGCGCTTTACAGATGAATGCCTCAGACATCTACCCATTCACACACTGATGGCGGTGGCTACTATCACAGGTGCCAACATGTACACTGGGAGCGGTTGGGGGTTCAGTAGCCCCTTATACATGTGCCAATGTGATCCGATCACATCGCGTCTATTCCGATAGAAACTCGCGATATGGTTACAATTGCCTCATGTAGGACTGGTCTAGATGTGATCTCATCGTTTTTCCGCCGATTGTCTGAGCCTTTCGAGAGAGGTGGTTTACACCGATCGTTCAGCTCAGAAAAGGGCGTGTCAAATCAGGCCGATGTGCCATGGGGGAGGCGGTGACAGGAGGCTAGAAAGTTAGAGGCTAGAAAGTTCTTGCCTGTTCTTGAAAGGAGACTGATCCAATAGGCTAGTAGGCCTACAATTTTTTATCATTGTAATAAAACGCAATTTGGTACACCATTTTAATATGGTAATATAGCCTACTGTTTTTTGCAAAATGAAAGAAAGCATATTAAGGACACGCCGACTCGAGCCTATTAATTCCGAAATTTCACCACATTGTAGGCTATATACTGTAACAACCCTAACACTTGCCTGCTTCCAATGAAAACATTCCCTTATGCAGGGCCGTTGCTAGGAATTCTGGGCCCCCTGAAAGAATATTGGTGTGGGCCCCCCTCCCCCCCCCCCCGACTTTTCATCGCCAAAGATCTAACTTTTCTTTAGATTATATGTATTATAATTTGTTCTTTATTTTTCTGTTCCTCTTTGTTCTTGACAGTGCCTGACGCATTGCACCCAAGTCGTTTATTTTTTTCAATTAACCACTCAACAAAGAGTCACTGGGTATTATTATGTCATGTTGTTATTATTATTCACTCTCCCATTCACTGTCTGTAGTAGCTTTAGTTTCTGATATATATTTGTTGGGTAGAGGGGCCTGGCTCTGTAGATGGCAAAGACAGTGACTTATGTAGACTTGTGCGTGCGTAGATGCGTTAGTATTGTATGAGGACGGCAAGCTGTAAGATTAGCCAATGTTTAACAGACAGACAGACAGCAGGGAAGGTTAACAAACGGAATGAAATAGCTACACATAACACACGATATGCTTTAATAAAACTCACGTTTTATGCTACACAAACGGAAGCACAACAGACAAGTCTTACCATTGAAGATCTTTTAGCACTCCGACATTCGTTCTGAAACTATCTAGCCTACATCCAACCATCGGGATTTTATCCATGTTGTTGTGGAGAACGAGAGTTGAATCAATCATATTTCATTAAACTTCACACTTCTTACATTGGACATATCCAACAGCCAGAATCTGTATCGTCTACAAAGCAGAAATATCTCCATACAGTAGACTTCCCTTCGTTTAGTATCATTTCAAACACTCCAGATGACAGTTTCTCTTGAACTTTCTCCGTGATGCCTTTTTGCCACCTGTTATCGTGTTGTCACGGACATAAACAAATTCCCACCACGGGAAGAAGGCTGTTGTCCTAAAATGTATGACCTAAATGTGATTTATTTTATTCTCAAAAACGAACTTTTGCGTCATGTGAATCAGACATTTGGCTTCACTATTTATTAAGATATTTTAAATTTGTAATGTTCAATGCATTATCGCGCTGATGTGTCCAGCCTGACCCAAGCCCGCTTAGAACGATCCATGGGCCAAACCATTTTTTAAAGAAGGGAGTTATTGCTCGGAAAACAGAAACTTTAAAAAAAAAAAAATGTGCTTGATTTCGTGGCTTTGTTTTAACTCTGATGCATTAGTATGAGTATTAGTTAGGCCTTTACATAATACTTTAGTCATAGAAAGTGAAAGTCTACATAAAACGCTACTTGGGTTTTTGTGGGCCCCCCTGGGCTGTGGGCCCCTAGAATCGTCCCCACCTTTCACCCCTTTACGACGGCCCTGCCCTTATGCAACAGGGGCAGCACTGACTAAGCGTGATATAAACAATATGAGGGGGCTAATCAGTTTCGGGATCCAACATTGCTGAAGAACTTTGACTGGTTCAAAGTCATACAGCAGTACATCTGACTGACAGTGACCTGGTTATCTTGACACCATGACAGGTCTGAATACCAGATAACAGAGGTCCCAACACAGTACAACAATACAATAATAGTACATAGCACAATAACATGCAAATATACTGCCATAAGTGTAGCATAATAAAGTAATCAAGCATTTATTACAAGCAAGGTGGATGACTTCCTGATCTTTCTACATTTTACACAACTATAGACCATTCGAATACTGCTGCCAGAATCCTGACTTAGACAAACAAACTTTTATTCTTCAGTTTCAAGATCTTCATTGATTCAGATTTTTGGAATGAATGTGTTTATCTCTGTAACGGTGTAATGCACTTTCAATGACTTATGTGTATAAAACATGGTAATCAATTAAAACTTCCCACTATGCTTTAGGAAACAAGACCGAGTCAGTCAATCTGTCGCCTGTGGGAACTGTCAACATATATGGGACTAGCATTCCCCCTCAGACCTCATGACGGATGAACCATTGGAATTGAATACCCTGCATCTGCTTCAACAGTAATGTTCAGACCAACAGAAGAGCCCCCTCAAGAGTGAATCAGATACACCCCACGAGTACAAGCAACATCAGCCTGAAATAGGTCAGCATAAGGACACGTTTTCTGTGTAAATATATGGACCTAAATACGGGCCATTGGTATTTCTGCACTGAGGCGGTGAGAGAGAGAATAAAAAAGAGAGAGAGAGAGAGAGAGAGAGAGAGAGAGAGAGAGAAAGATAGCGACTGAGAGATAGACAGAGTGAGAGAGAGTGAGTGTGACAGAGAGAGTGTGAGACAGAGAGAGAGTGTGTGTGTGAGAGAGAGAGAGAGAGAGCAAATCAGAGGGCAAAGGCTTTTCCACGCTGGATTCATGCATGCCAGGACCATGACATCACTGTGGCTGGCAAGCAGGGCAGGTGTGACTCACCATGCCCCTGTGCCCCCATCATGCATTGGCAGCTGAGCTGCAGGGGAGCCAGGTGGAGTAGGTGGACTGATGGACTAGGTGGACCAGGTGGACCAGGTGCACAGATGACACTCCCAAGCCGTGGTCAGAGACCTTGCTGTTTTACAATTGCTGCCACATTTTGTGCTAACGTGTCAAGAAACATATTGCTGTGTTGACACAACATAGAGCTCATAGTGATTGCCTTGGTTCATCACCACAACAAGGCCAAGTACCTCTCAGCCCAGGACTACAGAAATACTAACATGACTAGGTCAGAAACCAATCATGAGGGGTTCAAATACTTATTTGCTGCGATCAAATAAACTGTTATAAAATGCAGTTTTCTGGATGTTTTTGTTGATATTCTGTCTCTCACTGTTAAAACAGACCTACCATTACAATGATAGATCAGGCATTTCTTTGCACGTGGCAGACTTGCAAAATCGGCAGGGGTTCAAATACTTATTTTGCCTACTGTTTATTTCAGGTGTGACTGTTTCTTAAGGTTATAATTTCTACTATTACTACTATTTAGTTATGTCTCAATGATTGAAATAAATGACAGTAAAGGTCTGTATCTGTGAACCTGAACAGTCTGAGCATGAAACTCATTCATTGTGTTTTTATCAGGTAAGCCTGCCAGACTGCACACCTTCTTTAATCTTTGGAGTCTGTTAATGACCTTTGGTTGTAACACACTTCCTCTTTTGCAAAAAATAAAGTACTGATTTAATTCTGATTGCTGGTCTCTGTTTCATCAATATTAACGTCTCAATATAATTCTTCTAACAGTGAGCAAGGGAGAGGAAGCGAGACCTGTGGCCATGGACCTGGGTTGAACCAAGCTAAGAATCAAAAAGGTTCAGAGGTCAACAGGTTGTTCTGGAATCTAGTTCCGCTTTGGTACCCTCCTGAGAAGCAACCCATAGACTTGTGTCCTCTCTAGTTGACATTTGTTTTTCATGCATACTCTTTTGACCTTTTCTGTTCATTTGTATTGGTTCCCAGGAGGATATGGTATACAGCACTTTCCCAGGTTGCTCTGAAATCTAGTGAGGAGAGAGGATCAGGCCTAGGGATTTGCCATGCTGGGTCCACTACTCTCATGCAAATGTTGCAATTCAACACAACATAAAAAACTACCAGTTGATGAAAAAACTGTTTATATCTCTGTTGACATCTATAATAGTGTGACCAGCACCATCCTAGTCCATTTGAAACTCTGCCCAATTTGTTTTAAATCATACAGAGGTGAAAAGGTCACTCACCTGAAGGCTTCAAGCTTCTCTACCATCACATTCACCTGCAGTCTCTTGGCGGCGCGCAGCACGATCCCTGTGAGCTGAGGAGAGACAGGCATGAGCACGCACCCCTGGATCAGCCCAGCATGTCTGACTCACTCAAAACACAGTCATCCCCAATGTCACATAACAGTCACCATCTGAGAAGAATTGGACATCTTTTCATTTGAAAGGCTACACTAAACACCAGGCATATCCAATTCTATATATAATGGGTCTTTGAAGGGAAGCTGCAACATAGCACTCTGCCGCTCTGGGTTTGGTTATCTACAGCACAGGTTTGTGCAACATGTTGAAATGTGTATATTCACACACTTTGACCTTTGACCCTAAGAACTGTGCCTTGCAAGAGCACTCTGCAGCCACCCCCCCTTCCCTATTCTAGGAACATATCACAGCTGTTACAGAAACAACTGGACTTTGGCACTTATTGGAACCGTTCCCACTGTGACCACCGCACAGACAGAAAGACAGGCAGACAGACTGACAGGCAGACAGGCCTATTCTCGTGTTATCTGCTGTTCAGAGAGTCCATTCCCGTTCAGAATAGTCTAGTCAACATGCTGGAGGTATGAGGTGTGAGTCAGTTTGCAGTGGTTGACAGAGGTTGGAACTGAAACTACAAAACCAAAGTTAAAAAGCCCCTCTCTGCAAATGACGTGAGCCACTGTGAAGAAAATCATGTACACCACAATATGGAAATATCATTCAAAAAGTAGGACATGGGTAACAACTACTGCACCTCAAGCTTGTGTTTGACTTTCACCAGGGGCTGTTTATCAGATTCTTGTGAACTTCTCTTTCTCCCTCACTACATCTACACTTTCACAGAATGCTTCCTCATCCTCAGCTCTTGCAAACTGCTCATGTTATCCATTCCGATGAGTCTCCCTCTCTTTTCCTATTGTGTGCAGACTCCTTCTGCTCCATAGTCATACAGTAGCTAGGCGAATGAGGTTAGCACCTGCTGTGTCAGTGACTGCTGTGACACAGGACCCATAGATAAGTTATCTCCCCAACCTAGTGCCCAGGTGCCATGTGGCCACATCTCCCTCATCACAAACAACTCCATAAACCGCTGCTTATCTCCACGACCCGTCACACTGAGCTACCAAACATACAGCCTGATGTACCTTCAGCGCAAAAATAGCTGTTCTTATCAAGACTTATCATCTTATATCTAAACGCAAAGAAAGTTCAATTTGATTGAGATTGGTTTTGACCTGAGCATATTCACTTTAGGGTTACTTTCAAATCACCTTCTTTGTAACAGAAATTTTACCTATTTTACTTATTTTATTGGGCTAGCAGATGATTTAATTCATTTTAGTAAACTAAATTTCAGTATTTCATTCAGTTCTTATTTTCTTCAATTCATTTCCCACAGGGTTTGCATGTGGCGCGTGAACTTGCTCTAACTGATGGTGATGTGACAGTGCCCTCTAGTGGTCAGTACCGGGTTTAAGTCGATAGCAGTCTCATGGTACTCCTTCCTGGGTTTCATGCCGATGACGTCCTTCACAAACTTCTCATCGGCCTGATAGAAGTGCGGTGAGGACATGATTATTGGGGCACCTATAGAGTGAGCACAGAGAAGAACATACTGAGCTGTAAACGCCAAATAGTGTGAGCTAATTCATTTGTAAGTATGTTTTGAGATCCCTAAAAAAAAAGAGACAGATTCTCATATGTAATCAAGCCGAGATGCGCTGTGGACCGCCAGGCCATCAACATGCTAGGGTCATCTCAACTCTGTTAAACATGAACTGGACCTGGAGAAGAACTGAAATTCATGACAAATACAACGCTCTATATGTTCTTACATCATGGTCACGATTTCTCTACTGTCAAAACCCTATGACAAACTCTCACCGCTCAGCTATTTCAGATGGCCACAGATGATTCACTTCCAGTCACAAGGTTCACCCTTTCACACTCATACACACACACACACACACACACACACACACACACACACACACACACACACACACACTTCTGCTTACCCTGCTTGCAGGGACTGACGTTAAGAAGGCCAGACCCTAAGCAGTTCCCAGCAGGGACACAGAAACCGGCATTGGCTGGATTAATGGACAGATTGGCAAAGACCTCACTTGGTGGCACAAAGCGATAGGCTGGTAGGTTCTTCACCCACAACTCTTTCTCAAAGACAGCATACAGGGACCTGGGAGAGAGAAGGAAGGTTTAAAAACAGTCTTTGATTGGTCCTCCATGATTTATCCAATTGTTCTGGTTGGATATGTAACGAAGCCATAGTGGTTGCTCCTTTACAAGGTGTACAGCATGACCTTCCTCATAAGAAACCTGAACTTCCTCATAAGAAACCTGACGAGCCTCTAAATGGAAACCGTGAAGGAAATGAGAAATGAATGCAACGAGGATGGAGGAATCAAGGTCAGACATACATGAGAAATTATGTGCTTGCTCACTCACACATCACTTTTAAGAGCTGTCAGTCATTGATGAGACAGCATCACCTCTTACTACTTAAAGGACCTGTTGTTATATACAGCACCGAAGAAATTAAGTACTTCAGTCAAAGAAAACATCAATTCTTCTGTATGTAATTGTCATCGGAGAGGCAACAACTAACCATTCGGGTTGTTGCAATGATTTGTACCTGCCAACAGCCAATCAAAATTCAATACAGTACATGCATGTGATGTAAAGGTTCAAATTTAACTGGGCTGGATTACCACCTGCGCCTATCAGGTATAGGGGCCCTAAAGGTCCGCACCAAGTAAGCCCCCCTGCTCCAGGGCGGACCCTGAATGCTACTGGTCTAGAGCTGGCCTGATCCAGTGGCGGTGTTAGGTCCAATCTCTCAGGGCTATAGTCCTAAATATTGTTTTGCTTTAAGTTGATGTTTTGCACCACCTGTGAGGTCCTCTAAGTCTTTAAATGCTTAGTGTGTGTGTATGTGTGTGTGTGTGTGTGTGTGTGTGTGTGTGTGTGTGTGTCAGTGAGATGGGCACTTCTAAGAATTCTTGACCCCTTGACAGAATGTTCAGTTATGCCCCCCCAGCAAGATTTTCACATTCACATTCAGTGTTTCCGAGGGCCACTAGTTATGATCAGGGAGCTTCAGATTTGGAAAACCATTTTTCCCCAATAAAAGTCTGGTTCATTTACAGTTTGTTGTAGGGCTGAACGATTTGAGAAAATAATCTAATTGCGATTTTTCCCAAAAATATTGCGATATTCTTTCCCACATTTTTTTGATTTTTATTTAACTGCTCATTACAGAAACAAATCGGTGGCTTTGTCACTGTGCATTTAAGTAATTTAAACAAAGTCATTGTAAGTATAGACACAAGGCATGCACTTTGTGGCATTATGCAGTAATTGCACTTCAGGGTTAGGATAAGCAGTTTTACCTTAAAATAACAGCTTTAAAAAAATAGGGGCGCAAAAACGACTTTTAATATGGAGAATCGCTTCCGTGCCATGCCATACCAGGGTCCGTAGGCAAATGACTGCGTTAAGTAGGTTTGCCTGAAGCCGCCCGGTTTTTACTGTCTGCTGAACTAGTAAGTTGCTTATTTGCCGTCTTGCTTTGTCTTGTGTTGCATTTTCGTTGCACTTTCTTGATGTTTGACTGTGTTAGGACAGTTGTTGACTAACTGGGTTGTCATAGTGTCAAAGTAAGCACATTTCAAGAGATTTCGCTATTTTGAGCCACTAGCATCTCGTTAGCGATAAGCAGTTGATCCGTTGTGCTGCTTTAAACACTGTGTGCAAAATTAAGCATCTTAAAAAAAAAATAAACAAAATGTAAAAAAAATTGTACATTGTAATCGCGGACCTTGAGGTTAGAAAATCGCGTTTTACCATATTGCGATTTAATAGCAAATGCATTTAATCGTTCAGCCCTAGTTTGTAGCCTACTTGTTACCATTGTTTTGTGGTTATGCCTGGAAAGGAATTGCAATTGCATTGCTTCATTTAATTGCAAATTGCACAAAATTAAATATCAGATTCAATATGTTGTTGATGCCATCATTATGCAGATTATATCTACAGATTATACCTATATTTGCCTATATAAATACTTGGTAATCAAATACAGTTTTGGACTATGGTTGCTTCTGGCTGTGTGGGTTGAGCACACCCAGGAGGCTGGTGTTACATCTAGTTTTAAATTGTAGGCTGACAGATGTGAAGAAAGCAGAGGGGTACTTCCTCCTTGGGCCAGATGTCGCACATTCCAACTGAAAATGTGTGTGGGCCCACAAGCAAAAGAAAGCGACAGCCTTAAAGTGAACATAACGCTCACAGACTTGCCAAACAGACTTGCCAAACAGACTCCTATTGCTTAAAATTGTCATATACGGCAATGACAGTTAATTTAGCAATTCCTATCACAATAGCCTGAATAATTTCCTTAATCCAGCACAGAGTTCAGTGCACACAGATGCTCCTGTAGAGTTTAATGAGGATGTGTGCCAAATACTGTAACTATACTCACTTCTCCCCCCACCCCCCCCCCCCCCCCCCACCCCTACCCTGGCTTGACTGCCACTCACCCTCCTCTAGCCATTGAACATTTGCACTATACTTCACTTCACCCCTCTCCCCCACCCTGGCTTGACTGCCACACACCCTCCTCCAGCCACTGAACATTTGCACTATACCTCACTTCCTCCCCCCCCTAAACCTGGCTTGACTGCCAGACACCCTCCTCCAGCCACTGAACATTTGCACCATATGTCTTTTTAATACTGTATCACCTTTACTACATTACCTGTATTGTTTGTACTTTTCTACCTCATTCACTTGATTTCACTTGTTACCACCAGTTACTTTCACCTGCACTTTATATACTTATCATACCTCACTCTTACCTCAATTGCCGCTATTCAATTCTGTTTATATTACAATTCTGTGTCATATTCTAACTCTTACTGTACATATCATATTTATTCACTTAGTCCACCTTACATTTGCACATACTCTGCACTTTTATTGCTATTTTGCACTTACTGGTTAGATGCTAAACTGCATTTCGTTGTCTCAGTACTTGTACTCTGTACAATGACAATAAAGTTGAATCTAATCTAAAAATCGAATCTAATAAGTGAGAGGTACTTTAACCTTACAGGACCTCTTTATCACACAGAAACATAAACAGACATCACCAACCAATCTCCTTAATAACGGGCATTTCATCTTGTTATCTTCTAAAGCTTTGGAACAGGAGACCCACTGTCACAGAAAGACAAAGAGGAGTGGTAGAACCGAGCCAGCTAGGGGTGGCGGAGTCATGGAAAAACTGAATACCTGCAGAGATCTGAGGAGAACATGGAGAGGGTCTCGTTCTTGTGGATAAGGGGGTGGAAGAAGGCGCCGTTGGTTCCATTGATCATATTGCATTCATCAGAGGACCACCAGTTCAGAGAACTGATGAGTAACAAAACAAACACAGTCAGCTAAACAAGGAGAAGACACAGACCTCTTGATGAGGTGAGACCAGATAATGAAAACCAACACAGCCATTACTTGTTGTCTGAGCACAAAGCTCACAGAAACAATTTAATCACAGTGAACAGTGTTTGACACTTTGACATACCTTTGGCCTTTCCACAAAGCCACTCCGGCAAAGTCTTGGTAATTCTGAGACCCACTGTAGAACACATAGTCACCATCGTCTGTCCCGTTCATCTGTAATAGAGACCACACACTGTTTTAGCATCAAAAGTTTGAACAAAGATTGAAACAATTTTGAATAAAAAAACACTATATGGTTTATCTACTATAGTGTGACTTAAAAAGTGATAGTTTGCATTCCAAATAAAAAAATATATATATTATAGAAGGCTGTAAGGCACAGCTGTCTACTTATTTCATGGAATTTCTGTAGTGAGCTGTGGTCTGCTGTACAGCACATCTCATGAGCACACTGAGAGTGCTGCAGCATCAGCAGGCCCTTTCACAAGCTCCAGAATACATCTCATGACATACTGAGAGCGCCGCACCATAAGCAGGCCCTTTCACAGGCTCCAGGACAGAGGAATGGTGAGCCTACGCAGCTGAGAATGGGTCATGTACAAACCAAATGTCTCCTTACAAAAGAGCATCTGTCTGCCCGTACCAGGAGAGTCCCCACCTTATAGAAGAGTCCAAACACACTCAGTGCGTGCACATGATGGCAGTACTCCGATCCGATCCGATTCTCTCCATGGGGTCTCCATGGGGGGTTAACTGCTTTATCTCAAAGCACATGGCAGTGACAAATCCAGATCTTGGCCACGACAGTTCAAATCAAATGCGGAATGTTGACATCTGCTACCGTTGATTATACAGTAAATAGGTTGTGAAATGAAACAAAAACACACCACAGTTAAAGTTGTATTAGTATTGATTGATTCACATCGATATGAATGGATTACATGACTAACAACTGGTGGAAAAGTAATATGAAAATATTTGTTCACTGAATTAGCGCATTCTGTCCAAAACAGTTGCGTTCCAGTTTCAAAGTACAGTTTCGGTTTCAGTATTTCAACGTGAATGAGAGGGAGCACAAGAACACATGTGTCCAATTTCCAATTTAAATCGGACTGAAATCGGAAATTGGACACATGTGTCCACACTGTCAACTGTGGGGTCAAAGTAGAGTCCCCACCTGATAGAAGAGTCCAAACACACTCAGTGTGGACACATGTGTCCAATTTCCGATTTCAGTCCGATTTAAATCGGAAATTGGACACATATGTCTCCCCAAATCTAGATTTCTTGTGTCCGACTTGAGTCCGACTGGACTCTGATGTAAACCCCTGGATACACGATTCGATTCCGCTGGGAAACGAACTAGACACGCATGTGTCTTTCGAATCTAGATTCCAATTGGACAACAACAACTTTTGCACGTGCTTGAGATCCTGCCCACAGACATATACATGCATCATATGTGTCTATGATATGATAATCGCTGCTAGACGCTCAGTTCTTGTGCTCCCTCTCATTCACGTTGAAATACTGAAACCGAAACTGAAACTTTGAAACTGGAACGCAACTGTTTTGGACAGAACGTGCTAATTCAGTGAACAAATATTTTCATATTACTTTTCCACCAGTTGTTAGTCATGTAATCCTTTCATATCGATGTGAATCAAACAATACTAATACAACTGTGTGGTGTGTTTTTGTTTCATTTCACAACGTATTTACTGTATAATCAACGGTAGCAGATGTAAACATTCCGCATTTGATTTGAACTGACGTGGCCAAGATCTGGATTTGTCACTGCCATGTGCTTTGAGATAAAGCAGTTTACCCCCCATGGAGACCCCATGGAGAGAATCGGATCGGATCGGAGTACTGCCATCATGTGCACGCACTGACTACTGTCAAGTGTGGGGTCAAAGTAGAGTCCCCACCTTATAGAAGAGTCCAAACACAGTGTCAAGTGTGGGGTCAAAGTAGAGTCCCCACCTTATAGAAGAGTCCAAACACAGTGTCCAGTGTGGGGTCAAAGGCTTTTGCGGCCGCCAGGAGCTTGTCCTCGTACCCCCAGAGCAGGTCCCCGACCGTGACAGTGGTGAAGAGGCCGATGCCCTGCCCTTTCATGAAGTCATTGATTAGACCTGGGACGAAGGGCATGTCCTTCACCTTCTCCATCACCGTCTGCAAGAGAACCCACAAACCCATCATATTATTTTATATATCACAACAGTACTTGACTTCTGAATGTTGTAGATGCTGACAACCTTTATGTCATTACAGGCTATTTTACATTAATGTATATAAAGCATTCCATCCCAGGGTCTGGGTCAGTTAAAGTGTAAAATATCAGTGGATACGACACCTTGGCCCCAAAAAGAAACACACTAATACTCTTAATCGTATTCATAACTAGTAATATTAAATGGCTTTCTTCTTTCTCAAGAGCACACCCGTATGTTTTTATACAACTGCTTCATTTCAACGATCAGGACCTTCAGTGGTGTGTCCTAACCTGTGTGGGTTGTGGTGTGTATGTGTAAATGTAGAAGCTTCACCATTGCTGGAATATTGACTGTTCTGATGAGATCCGTCTCCGCTCCTCTGGACATGCTGGCCTCAAACACATAAGTCTTAGGATTGACTGCTTCCACTTTGGTGCCATTCTCCAAGAAAACCACATTTAGCATTGGGCGGTATTCCCTGAAACAACAAAACACAGAGAATGAAACAGTGTGACAGGGCTGACTCTGGGGCTAGTTAAGGATAGGTTTCCTGCTCGAACCCTTGTAAAGCCACAGTCTGCATAACATGCCAGTGTAATCATCCCAGCTCAATTGTGTTTCCATCCCCACATGTCCACCATACTGCTATGACTTGAAGCTGGCATTATGTTGTGTAAGATGAAAAGGACATGTGACACATCTTATCTTCATGGTTCCATGCACTATGGGGAGAAAACCACTCATCAGTTCTAGGTTGCAGGGTAGTATTTTCACTTGTTAAACCAGACAACACTCCTAAACACTCAATCCCATGACTGTAGTTGCACAACATAAACTTGTGACCTGGACAGTAGGTCCTGTTTTAAGATCGTAAAGGTAATTTATATTCCAGACTCACCTATAGGTATAAGGTCCCAATTCGACCACAGCAGGTTTATTCCCAGCCAAAACCTCTATGGGGTTGGTCAAATTAAACATGTAAAATTGCATATAAACGGGCGGAGGCGGGTTCGCCCAGGCGGCAAATGCATCTGTGCCATTCTTTAACACCACCTCCTGTGGAGCCAGACACACAACATTCAGGTTAACACTGCTCTGGAAAATCTGACTATATGAGCGCTTAGCTTGTGAAGCTAATGTAAGCCAAGTTAAACAGATAATGTGCGATCTGCAAATAAACTCGCTAATGTACACTACACCCACTCCTCAACTTTAGCTACCAGCTAACATTTAAGATGTAACAAACGACAAAACACTAAAACGATAGCCTCACATGCAGTTCAGGCAGAACATTTGTCAACTCACCGATTTAATCCTTTTGTACACAAGATTGGGAAAGATCTGCGACAACACCAAGGTTATCCCCGCAATTAAAACAAGTATACAAAGCACTCCCGTGCTGTATACACAACAGGACTTTAACATCGTTCGTTTTACAAATAAAATAATTTGACCTAAAAGAAACGTCGATCCCTACTACTGCTACTTTTTGTGATGAGATGGCCACTGTTGCTTACTCACTCTGCCGCGGCCGCTGTCACAACAATATGTGTGCCACAACAAGCAACACCAAGATATTCAATGTGCGTATATGCGCCTCCTTTCACATCTAAAGGAAATATCGCAATGGCAGTGAAATGGGTAGGTTGGTCAATTTTACCACAACTGTCAAGTGTCGTTCATGAAACTAAAAACCAACTGGATTTAAAAGAAACACGTTCTTCCGCAAACTTCTTTAGTCGTTATTTGGACGAAACTGTTTATCTCCGTGTGTTGAGAAAGTCTACGTACGTCATGTGACGTTGACGCATGTGCGTTTGAGAGTAGTCCCCCTACTGGACGAGTGCCCTTGTAGCCCATAGACATGTCTATGTTGTAGCCCCCCTACGGGACGATTTTCCCGTGATAAGTATTCATCGATGTCTGAGGTAGTTACTTGCCCTGAGTGTTTAACAGGATAGACTCAAACAGAGGAATACCTATCAACGCAACTGGTTTTAGATTAGGTATAGGTTTGTGTTGTTGAATAATCTTGCAATGGGCCCTGGTCCAATGATAAATTACCTGCACATTTGGAATATGACTAAAAGGATCACCTTAAGGCCTAAATATTGTAGCATATATCTAGGGCTATGCCTATCTTTCAAGATATATATGTAGTACAGACCAGTAGGGCCTAGGCCTTTTCTCAACAACGCATTTTTCATGGCTGATCTGTAGTCTACACAGAAATTATGAAGATAAATAAAACATTAAAATGTTAAGGCTAGCAGCAACAAATTACAAGGATAGTGTGATTTAAGGGGTTACAGTTTTTTGTCATGATTCAAAGACTAGGCCTGACCACTTCTCATCTGTGCTACAGATAAGTGTGGTAGCCTGTTCATGTTTATCTCTGATGACATTCACCATCACCTGTTCAAGTTTGGTGATGATCTTTGATCATGGCTCAACTCAACTGAGAAGATAAACGTACACACAATAGTCCAGTAAAACCTTAAATGCTTTTGACTTCTTTTTTTCTTAAATGATAAATAGATGTATTCTATGTCTGACATACCATGATGAAGTAGGAAGAATGGAAAAGGACATAGGCATCAAACCGCAGTGAGGTATGACCTTAATGTTTGTATTACGCTCCCTTTACAGCATGAAGGCCCATTTTCCATAGAAAAGGGTAGAAATAGTGTTTGCTGGCTGGAATACTATGGTAGGAAAGGTAATTTGTCACACACAAGTCATATAGATAGGCCTTGTTGTTATACCCTTGCTATTGTTGGGACTAGTGTGTTAATACCTCAAAACTTCCTTTCTGATCTGGCTTATGTTCTGTATCTGTATAGTCTCTGTGACAAATTATTTGTTAAAGCGCTGTAGAAATCAAATGGAATTGGATTAGAAAAACTGATTGCATTTCGCCTGGCACTGTAGCCCATTCATATCATTGTCTTCGGAAATGTCAAAGACAGAGATGTTTATTATTGTAATCCAGACATTCTGTGGTATTCATTCATGGAGATAAGTGATATGGTCCAATCAAATTATTAATTGATGATACAGTGAAGTGTATTACATTTCCAATGACTGAAATATGCTAAATCTACTTTATAATTTGTACTCTACATGATGTATACAATATCAACTCAAATCATGCAAGAGTTTATGGTGTGTGTGTGTGTGTGTGTGTGTGTGTGTGTGTATGTGGGGGGGGGGTGCCCTTTTCGAGCTTAGAGTAACAGCCCCCCAACATCTCTGTACACGTTGTCACTTGTTAGATGGAGTTAGGCTGAATAGCTTCATATTCTTAAATAGATAGAGTTAGGCTAAATAGCTTCATATTCTTAAATGTTGGCAGAGCTTTTGTGGTGATGTTTTGCAAATCAAGTGAAGAAGTAGGCCACATTTCTATTTTGTACAGCCATTCATGCAATTTAGGTTTGTCCTCTGTGGTTTGTCCTCTGTGAAAGATTCCTCAGTCTTTCCACATGGGATTATTTTGCATTCCGCTCCAGTGACACTATGATCGTCAGTGGATGTATTACCAATGTATGTCCCATTCTTCTTTGTAACATCTGACAAGTTGTCCTGGGTTATGGCTGTATAGACCCTTTGCAAGCTGATGTGACCATGCTCTGAAAGGTCACAGTACTTTTTTCAATGCAGGGATATTTTTTAGACAAACTGGCCAACCCACCCAATGTTCCCAGTTGGCAGGCACATGTTGTGCACAGCCACCTACTGCTCCGTTGTGGCTTATGAGAGATTCATCCAGAGCTGCTTCATGGTCTCTCTGGTCACTGTGGCGCTGCTTCAACCCCCGTGGATGTACAGTGTGGTCTTTGCCGCCATTAAAATGTTCCAGGTGGGGACCGTAATTCTCAGTCAGGTCCAAGGCATGGGCTCCGAAGGTGTCAGAGTGTTTGTGTTCCGTGCTGAGGTTTGTCTGCGGCTGACGTCCTTTCTTGTTGGTATCCAACCAGGGTCTTTAAAGTGGTTCGGATATTGTTGCAGTGCCATTAGGTTAGGAAGCTTATCACCTGGGCTTTTTGGACACAGGCACTTTGAAGAAAAAAACAGAGACATGTGTTTGGTTTGGTGACTGTTATCTCTGATCTTATTAGAAAGGCGTGGTCTCAACTGAGGGCCAATCAGAAGAGGTTGGAAAGCATAATTCCTGCTCATCTGAATGTGTATTTGTAACATACAGTTTACATTTTGTAAAAGAATCCACTATGACGGTTTCTATTATATTGGGTATATTTTTTGATATATAAATATTGTAGCATAGGAAGTAGGAAGCATGCTCTTTGTTCATGAATCAGTAGATGGGTCTTCTCTTCACACGAAACACTAGATAAGGGTGGCCAAATACGGCAACAGAGAATTACACACAGTGAATTACGCACATCACATGGACTCGAATAGAATAGACGAAAATAGAAATACACGCTGATATTTACACAAGCAACACACAAATACATTCTAAAATGGAACATTTAACACAAAATCGTTCATTAACCGTTCTAACAGGCACACATGCACAACATTATGGAGCGGACGATTACACACACATGGAAGCGCGCAACCCCCCCCCCCCCCCCCCCCCCCCCCCCCCTAACCCTAACCCCCCCTCTCATTTAGCTCATAAATTCTGCTCATTTCTTTTAGAAATATGTAGAGAAGACGCCAAATGATTTAAGGCTTAAGAAGAAACCCATGAGTATGTACAGGATCACTACATTTATGAGGCACCAGCAGTAAAAGCAGCCATTTATAAACTATTTTGATTTATTTCATTATTTAGTATTGTAACACTTTTCAGCTGACAATTAATATTAACTTAGCTGACCAAAAGTTAACATAGAAAAAATTCTCCAAGACCTCTCCTGTCCCTGCTGAGGAGGAGCTGGAATGCATAAAGGCACAGCATCTTCAGGAACATTCTTGTGATTTCCACAGTTCTCCACTGTGTGTCAGTCTAGAGGCATTAGATGGGGAACTTGCAGTTCAGTTAAAATTCGAAATTAAAGGCACCCAGTGCAACTTTCGGGGCTTAAAAATAAACATTCAATTTCTAGTCTTTTTTACACATAGTAAGTTTCAATAACTCCATACCACTTCATATCGACATTCAAGGAGCAAAGATGAGACGTCGTTGTGTGGTGAGAGCTGATAGAATATCGTAAACAACAACAATCGCCGCAATTTTTTTTCCAAATCTTTATTTATATATATTCCAAATCTTCCCAATGGAAAAATGGCCTTTCCCCATGGTCTGGAGTTATTGAAACTTACAACGTGTAAAAAAGACTAGAAATTGAATGTTTATTTTTCGAGTCTCAAGCCTATAAAGTTGCACTGGGTGCCTTTAAACTAAATGAAATACTTTAATTTCATTTCCTCACGGTCTTCTAGCTGGTCGGTCAGTGTGTGTGCTCAGAAAGCACTCATTGAATGTGTTTTTGTAGACAGTCATGGGAGTAAGCAGTTCCAGCTAATCAACATGTTTCTTGTGGCACCAGAGTTGCGGACCCCACCTTTTAGGGGTTCACTGCAATTTAATTTCATTCTTCTCAAGGGTATGATGATAAAGATCAGATATACTTAACAGCACTAACTGTCAGTCTTCACAGTGTGTTTATATAAAATAAACAATATAGTTTTATGTGAGAAAAAGTACAAATAGAATGTATTCTTCAATTAGAATGAAGAATTACAACAAATGAACTCTATCTTGTCTACATTGAAACCACATCATATGTAGCACAGATTTGACTTCAGTCCAATACTCCAGCACATGTGTTCCACCAGGCCAGACCATGTTGCTTAGCCTACACTTTCATTCCAAAGAGTGGAGTTGTAAAACATGAGGTCATATTACACAAAGCAAGGCTTTGTTGAAGTTGCAGCAGACGATAAGAAAATGCAAGCATGAGCTTTTAGAGCAGTCTAAACACATAGATCAGAAAACATTTGAGTCATCAAAGTTGATGTTGGCTCAGTCTTTACTTTTGTCATATCAGGGATCTGCACTTTGGACTATCTTGAATATGTTTACTTTTACACAATACAGGGATTGATCTTCATGTCAATAAGATCTTAGAACACATTTTCCAATAACTGATAGATACTTCAATCAAATTGCATACAGTTTTGAAATGTTCTATTGCACAGAAAAGACAGAAAACGTAATGTTTCGTACAATTATGAGCAGGAGACCCAGTATTCTAAAGATTTTTAAAAGACAACAAGATGCTCTCCTGAAACCTAAAAATAAGAGTGTGGATAGATTTTCAGGAACATCATCAAATGAGATTCCCAGGGTTGTCTGCTGGTTTGGTGAACTCAGATATATTCCTGTGATGTTCTGCCTTCCCCCTACCTCCTGTGGGCACACTATTCATTTTCATTAATCAGAGAGATGGCTTCATTCAGTGTTGTTGGTCAGTCATTCATTGGCGTACAGTGTTGCCCTGACCCCTGCTCCTTCCTCAGGAACCTCCCACCATGCCACACACTGCATTAGTCAATACAGGGCAACGTCCTGCAGATTTTTGCTGAAACTTTATTCAGTTTTCTTCTTTGTTTTGTTTGTTTGCAGCCTTTTTACCAACTATTCAAAAGTGGTGTAGTACGGCATTTGCTTTGAAATGTGCATGTAAGAAGGACAAATGTAGTTGTCGATAAAGACATTATCCCACTATTACTGCTGTATAAGTAAGGCATGGGCTATCAAACGGACAAAGTGATCCTAAAGAGCAACTTTAACAAACACCTTTATCCAAAGAGCGAATTGCAACTCAGGTCAGCCACTTGTTATTCAACAACACTAACCATTGTACCACTGATCACACATGGTAGATTTGCCAACTCAAAAGTGGTATCTACAGTATTGTGATTGGAAAGCCAACAGATAAAAAAAATCTGGCCCCCCAATTACCAGACTTGACACTCATCGGCCCCCGGGTAATTTGAGTTTGAGACCCCTGGTCTAAACCAAACACGATGAAGCAGCATTTAGCGATTATGTGACAGGCAACTGGAAGAAACTGCCAGATCCTATATATATATATATATATATATATATATATATATATATATATATATATATATATATATATTTGTATTCTTTACTCTTACATTTAATTTGAATGTTCCTTTTGGTTTTATTTATGTAAAGCACACAAAATTGCCTCTGGGTGTGAAATGTGCTGTATAAATAAACTTGCCACACACTCGAAACGAAAGGATAAAATGGCATAAAACGAGGACAATGCTGAAAATATTTGCAAGATCAAATACGTCTGTATGTCATATCAAAAGCCGTTTTAAAAGCATAGATGGGCCATATCAAATCAATTTGTGCATTAAGCCTAAAAGCTCAAAACACATAATCTGATGACAACACATGAAGTATGACCGTCTATCTAGTCGTGTCCACTACAGCATTCATTTAACACATTAATGGTGTGTTTCATTTCGCCAGTAGATGGCATTACAACATGTCGCTGCATTTTGGAACAGTTGGCTGATCACAGATACTTCCAATTGTAGGAGAGATGCTCTTAAATCAGAATCAAAACAGCAACTCTGTTCCTGCAGCACACTCAAATTACAGGATTTCACCATGACATATAACTCATCTAGGTTAATTTGATCTCATTCACATCTCATAAAGCACGGATTAAGCAACAAATTAATTTCACTTTAAACATTGCTCATATATACAGCATAAACCGTGTAGCCAGAATGCCTATCAAGATTATTTTTAATTTACCTTGCTTGAATAATTTAATGAATTGCTAGCTACAGAGGAACTTTATCTTTGCAGCTGCATCGTTGCTGAATATAGGTCTTGTTGCATGATCCTCTCTATCGCAAGAAGACAATTGATGTGAATCAATCAGCACCTATTGAGCAAATGAGCTTTCATCATCAGCGTTTGATATCGCTCCACTCCCCCTTCATTTTACACGTGTGCAGCCTACTTCTCATATATTGATGCGGGACCCGCTGTAAGGCATTAGCCAATTGGCAGCAAGCTCACCTGATTGCAGGGAGTGATTTTCATCAGTGCCGCAACAAGAGGCCATTCCAAGCGAAGAAGAGACACACGCCAGGCGGATAAACGAACTGCTACAAATAGGCTACGAGTGAGTCCTGGTAGAAAATGAAGAAAAGTCAAAGCGTCGCCCTGGATAGCCGTGATCTTAATCTATTATTTTCACTGATGAAAGGTTACGGTCCTCTAATGGCTCTTGCGGTAATTGCAGTGTTGTCTGTCTGTGCAGCATTCTTCATTTATCGAGCTAGTAAGGGTCAAAGTAAAAGAAACGCCGAGAAATCAGTGATGGAAGCCGAGGAGAAAGAGACAACAAATCCGATTCCGAAGAAGAGGAGAGTACAAAATAAACACGTCGACTCAACAGGTACATTTATAATGATTTGTATCCACTTGTTCGTTGAAATGCTCTATGTCTGACGACAACTTAACCTGCCCTGCGTTTTCCTTTTTTACACTCGCAACAGTAATGATTGAAAGGGTTTTGTTAAACTAGGCAACACATACCGACGTATATCCGTGTCGATGAAATACATTGTTTGGCATTAGTTGCCTGTCATAACTTCTTACAACTGAAGACCTATAGCCCAACATATAATTGGCCTTGCATTGAATATTAGCTGACTGCAAACTTGATGTATCTCTCTTTCCACTGGCAGCCTGTCTATAAGTGCAAAACAATCAGTAGCCAATGATAAGTTCTTTAGGTAACCCACATTAACCATTTCACCTGGAGAATGCTTTGATCTGATTTTTGTTTTGTTTTTTCTTTTTCTGTTAAGGGAATATGGATGATGCTCAGAAAACTATTCCAACTGATCCTTGTCAAATGATTCAAATCGTCTATCCACTTGAAAGCAGCCACATCTCTGAAGCTCATGGCCAGAACCTGAAGGAAGGGGGTAAACCGTCATGCACAGACCTGTCATCTGAGAGCTGTGCGAGTGTGCAGGGAATTCCACATGAGTCTCTTGCTGACTACAACACTTCTGAGAACGAATCCTGTGCCTCTCAGACCGGCAGCGATGATCTCATTGACCAGCCTGAAGCTGAAGATGCAGGGCTGGAAGATGCTGCAGAGCAGAGAGAGGTGGAAGTGCAGTCTGACGAGGACTTGATGGTTATCCAGGAAGGGTTTGTTGAAGATGGTCAAATGCATACTTTTGTCAATGAATCTTGGGAGAATTTGTCAGGAAGTTTTGAGAAAGCCTGCCTTAAAATGGGTCATAGAGATTTGCAAGAGAAGGAAATTAGTGTAAAGGCTTCTGCTCTGACTAGGTCCTGCTTGATTGAAGATGCATGTGAAAATGGAGACTCTGAGAAGAGTTGCAAGGCCCAAGATCAGACTTGCAGCATTGCAGGCACAGTTGAACATGATTTTGCATATTTTCAGCAAAGTGGTCAAGACTCTCCCCCTGAGCAGTTGGTGAGCGAAAACCAAAGAAAAACTGATGATCTGATCTGGGCATTGCAAACGGGTATAACAAGTAAGGGCGTGGAGGAGTTAATGGTCATCCACCAGTATGATCAGGAAATGCCTATCTTTAACCTTTACAAGTCTGACTACCTGAGCTTTTCCCCTGAGGGTTTCCCTGGGATGACCGGAGAGTCAGCTTTGATAAAGAACGTGGATGTGAGCCCTGTGGCACCGAGCCAGAGCAGCGGCGGGGACGTTCAGGTAGAGGAGAGCAGTGACAAGACTGAGATTAACATCATGGAGGCCACTATGGATAACAACGAATGGCTGAATGGAAATGAGAGCCTTAGTGACTTCCCTTGGAATAGTCTGAGCGAGGGAGGTGAAAGCTCCTCAATGGCTGAGGAATCTCAACAGGATATAGACTGGGACACGGAGAAATCTGAGACTTCAGAGGAGCTTTCAGCTGCATACACTTCTTCCAATGCTAATAATGATGATGACCCTGCAATGAAACGAGTGGCCACCGTTCCACCCATGCCTCAGACGGTACGTGTCACCTTCTCCGTCCACTACATCACTGACACTCCTAACCAGCTCCTCGCCATCACCGGGAACCAGCAGGAGCTTGGAGCCTGGCGCAGCTTTCTTCCTCTTCAGAGAAGTAAACATGGCTTCTGGTCCGAGACGCTCCCCCTCCCAGCGGAGAGCCAGGTGGAGTGGAAGTTTGTGTTGGTTGAGGACGGCGAGATCTTTCGCTGGGAAGAGTGTAGTAACCGCCACCTAGTGCTGACAGGGCAAGATGATGACCTCCATGTCCAGAGATGGTGGGGCTGCCTCTGAAGAGGTAGGATGAAATGGCTTGTATAGCTTGCTCACTGGAAACTCTACTCCTGCAATATGAAAATACAATATGTAGCAATAATGTTATCTGACAATATTAATGTAAGGTGCAATATTTTTGTCTGGGGAGGGGGGATTGTATAATTTGGTGTTGAAATGCTAGTTAGTGTAGCAAAAGACTGTGGTGTCATGGTAACATTGGTTACTCAAGAGCAGGTCAAAGGCACTAAATGCTGGTGTTTGCACTGGACAAAAGCAATATTCTCTTCACGCTGCTTGTTTGTTTTAAAAACCTATGAATGTAAGTCTTTCTCCGAGGTACACTGATGACTCCTACTGGTCTTGTGTGTGTCAGCTACTGTGTCTGCTACTGATCTATTATCTACTTCAGTGGAATGTAGAATCTAGTTTCATTGTTTATGTACAAGAATGCAACATTCCACTTGGTTCCTATTAGATTCACTTTAAAGCAGATTGGTTTTGAAATCACGTGTATTCTAGGTTATTTTACAGAATTTTTAATGTTGATCTAATATGCCTTCTCCCAGCTGATCCTTGATGCCTTTAATTCTACAGCAATATGTATAGGTCTTTGTTGTCAAATGTTTAACATGTGTTCCTTTTTATTTTAAGACCTGCATTGTTTTTAACTTTTTCTTCAGTTGTGTGTTCACAGTTTTAGATCATGTTCCACCATCATCCGTTCTGGATGGGGGCAACACAGAGCACAGTCCAAAGCAAGCCCATGTTGACTGTTTTTAAACTGTGCTCCGTAATCTTTCTATTTGCACTCTGTAAATATTCACTTATGTTCCCCTCACAGTTTTTCTTTTTTTTGTGTCTCCTTTTGGTGGTTTTCTGTATTTCTAATCTGTACTCGTAATAATCCATGAAGGGTATTTGTGTTGTGTCAAACATATTTAATTATTTTGATGGTGTCTGATGTGTTATGTATATTGTAAGTTTAATTGATCATATTAACTTGTATTGGAAAAAAATAATAAAGTATTTCCTTCACTTATCCCTCTTGCATAATAGTGATTTTGTTCATGAATTTGCACAGCTCTCCCATTCCTGAGTCACTTCCTTCATTAAATTTCCAGATCTGACTTGCTGGGTGACTGGGCTATTCCCTTCAGACGTTGAGGGGGTCATGAAGGATTTCAGTTCACATTGTACTGCGGCTTAAAAGCCCCGGTAGTGTTCTCTGCAGAAATAAAGACTGTAGTCACAGATGCATGGGTGGATTGGAAACCATGTGGGGGGAGGTGCTGGGCTAGCACTAGCTAGTAGTCATTTATTTAACAAAAGTTGCTCACCTATGGCATACATCAAGGCTTTGTTTTCTGAAAGGTCTAGTTCTCATTTTCCAAAGTGATTTTATGAATTCTCTGTTCTCTATTTTTTGGGTTCTCTGTTTTGTAAGGCTCTGTGATGGAAGGGATTATGGACTGTGCTGCCAGGCCTGTAAATGATTCATTTGCACTGAGTGGGTGCATTTTAAGGTCCAGAAAAGAGAACTTAAAAAATAGTCCAACCTTATTTTTGTAAAACATGTGTCTCGTCTTTTGGCAGGAGGTAAATCTGGGTTACTGTTGTGGCCTTTTAAAGCCTGTAGCAATACAGAATAGGATGGCATGCATTCAGCATTAGGACTTCTAAAGGAGCATACATTGACATCACAGCTTAAGCTGTGTGAATGTTGTGCAAAGAAGGTTGCATGCAGCAAAAAAAGAGCAGAAATGTTCAAAGTCAACTTCTCAGTGGAGCAAATATGAGGCACTTCTGCGCCCTCACAGTGGAAAAATGGGATATTTTTGGATAGCCCAGTTATTAAACTACCATGCAGGATGCGTTTGCAAACTTTTTTTTGTTTGTGACTTGACAGTAAGTTGCAGGTGCAGTGGCCTAGTGTGCTTTGGTCTAGTTTAACAGATGGATGGTGTATTTGTGTCATTTTTGATGTTCCAGCCATGACGTCAGGATATTCTTGCGTCACCTTATTTTTTCACTGTTGCTCCTCTCCCATCATGGAGTTTAAAGTATTTATTATATGAAAATAAAATACATTTAGGTTTCATTTTAGTTTATACCAACAGAGCCCAACAAAGTATGACAATTTTTATCCTTTTCCCAAAGTCATTTTAGGTTCAGATACTCTTTCAAATAAAGATTACTGTGACTGTCAGCACATTTTATTTTCTGTTTACATAAGCCCATGTTTTACTGCACTACTTTGAGGTGTGTGTGTGTGTATGTGTGAGAGAGAGACAGAGTGTGTGTGCATATCAGACTATTAATAAAACATACCACTCTTCATACTGAGATATTGCTAAGATTACCCTGACCTTCCATTGGGACAGCCTATATAAGGACAGCAGGGAACGGCACAGAAATAGACTCCCTAGAAATGGCCTTTACTACTCTGCGAATGACTGTCCCCAGTTCAGTTATCTGAATTTTTACCTGAATAGTTCCTGAAATGTCCCACACTTTTCTCCTATTCTGCTCATCCTCTGGGAAATGAAGTTCCAGCCTTTTACTTACAGTGTAGTGGATAATCGCAATGATGACCATCCACTGGCCAATAGTCACTAGTAAAGACACATTTGTTGCTAACGGCAGCATTCTTGTCCCAGAATGCAACACGGCACAAAGCTTTGCTAGAGCATCAAGTGCATTTGTTTGCAATGGCTCATATTCAGATCAAGAAGGCTGTTATATTATAGCCCAATATGGCAGCTTCATATTAATCCACTATGAAACTAATTTAATGACTTTGAAAGAGGACACCGTTTTTTTTCCTGAATGAAAGGGGATGGAAATAGTGAGCTGTCTTTGGTGGGAAGGAGGTGGAGAGGGGAGAGATTGATTGTACACTATTGGCAGCCTCTCAGGACTGCTCAACATCCAAAAGGAACTTCAGAAGAGATATTCCATCTTATCTTGCAGTTGCCAAGCATGAAAAGCCCGATAAGAATAACTCTAATATAATAATACAGTTTAATCTCTCGATGGGGTACTTACAATAAATGTAATGTAATTG
Organism: Sprattus sprattus; assembly: GCF_963457725.1. Classification (NCBI taxonomy): domain Eukaryota; kingdom Metazoa; phylum Chordata; class Actinopteri; order Clupeiformes; family Clupeidae; genus Sprattus; species Sprattus sprattus. The sequence continues at coordinate 3,502,209 of NC_137909.1, read as the reverse complement.
AAAGATTTTGACTGTGCTATGAAAATGTACTGATGACACATAATAACAAAGAATATCATTACTACATGTGTTTCATTTCTCCCAATTAAAAATAAAAATAAAGGGAAGGTCAACTTTCACTGACGGACTGAAGGAAAATTAAAGAGGAAATAAAGGATCAGAGGTTCTTAATTTAATTATGCACACAGAAAGATTAATTATGCCTGAGGTATATTCAATTCAATTCAATTTCATTTGTAAAGCGCCATAACATTACAATTGCCTCTAGGCGCTTAACAGAGCCTAAACCCCCTTAGTGCATGCACAATGGCAACAGGGGCAAGGAAAAACTCCCCGTAAGGCAGGAAGAAACCTTAGGCAGAACCACGGCACATAAGGGGGAACTCATCTGCTTGAGGTCCCATCTGCTTGAAGTATACAGACATCCGGTGGTAAACACATGATACAGGCAAGACCAGATTACTGTACCAATAGGGTTACTGTTACAGGGGTAAGGGATGTAGGGACAGATAAACATTTCAGTGGTGGCAATAATGTATATTGTATATAAATGCTAGCATAGGGTATTGGGTAGAATAGGTGTACGGCAATGCAGTGGCGGTGGGTACGATTGGCCAAGGGTTTCTCCAGGTGGACCAGGTGGAGAGACTACAGCAGCGTCCCATAGCGGAGATAGTCCTGATTAGTAGGGAGAGAAAAGGGAAGAAAAGGAAGAAAGTGAGTGGGTAGAGTTCAGCTGTCCATGTGCGTAGATGAGGAGTGGTGGGGACGAGGAGCAATAGTTCACCCTTCCATCAGCGATTGGAACATGCTATAAGGGAGAGAGAACATTTATGTTAGTAGACATCAATTTATATCTGTATATCTACAGAAGATATGTTGCATTTATTTACACCCCCAAATGCAAAAAAATGCATAAATGCATTATGTGACACTACATGTTTTAAATCATCTTGAAGAAATTTGTATCAAGGATCTACCTGTTCAAATGTCTGTTATCACAACAACCTGTGATAGAACATTCCTGTTTACTGTGTTTACTTCATAGCTACGTTTAGTTTAGTTTGTTTAGCCACCTCTTTAGGTTGGTTAGTTTCTTTATGCATGTCTTTAGGTCTTCAGGTTAGTTTGTTTAGGCACGTCTTTAGGTTAGTTTGTTCAGGCATGTTTTTAGGTTAGTTTGTTTAGGCATGTCTTTAGGTTAGTTTGTTTAAGCACATCTTTTGGTTAGTTTATTTAGGCATGTCTTTTGGGGCAGCTTTGAAAGGTTTTATTTAACCAATTTTGGTAAAGGTCAGGACCAAAGTGCCTAAACAAATCCCTTCAATGTGATGGAACAATAGTGCCACACTCTGGTTAAGAGTAGTAGTGTTCTTATATTTGCACTTTTTGTGAAACAGAAACGTAAGGACCCTGAGCTGACATTTGTTTTGATTACTGGCAAAGTGTTGACCAAGGAAGAATTACAAATCAGATTTTTAGAGTAACCAAAAATTAAACCTTACTTTAAATTGTACCCTTGAGTACAGATGATTTCAAGGCAAACAAACAACATTATTGGTCTAAACAAATCCACATTATTTATTTTCACTAAACAAATGTCATGTGTGAAGCCTCTGGAGCGGTCAGAATGGTCCTTTATCGCTCCTTAAACTACTGGAATTTTCAAAATGATTTTCATGAAGACTTCAAGGGCTTCTTCAAGGGCTTCTTTTAAAATGAGTCCTTCATCAACCCCTCCCTCCCTTACTTGAAAAGAATCACAATATGGCTTTTTGCTCCACACAAATTCATCCCAGCTGGAGTTAAGCAGGGAAAATAAATCCCGTCTCGAGGCTATTTGCTGTCAAAACATTTTTTTCTTCCACTGGACCTTAAAATCCAATAAGAAAAAAATCTCTTCCCATAAACAACTGACCACCCACTGACAGAAGAGGAATCTGGATCTTTTTCTTTCATCACTTTGTTAATTTTCCCACCATTCTGCCAAATATTTCCTGTGCAAGTCCCTCATCAGCCCATCAAAAGCCTCACACACAATTAGGATTGTGGAACATACATGGAAAACAGTGTGCTGCGTTGCCAAGAGGGTGTGTGTTCCTGGCTACTGTACAGATAGCCTTAGACTACCTAATCGCCTGCCCTTTGTGAGGTCCACTGGCACATGGTCACGTGCTGTGGGAGTCACAGGCCCTGTTTTTCCAATCTAACACCTTACCGAGGGGAGAAAGACCTGACTCAGGGTCATATGACCTGATGACTGCTCTGTAGCAGGGCAACGCAGTGAACAGTGTGGCTGTTGCCTCTGCCCCACTGCTCCCCCCTCTCATCTTTAATGATGTGACACAGTGTGGTGAACATTGCATCATGATTAAAGTATGTTATGAGTCAATGTGTTGTGCCAGGTGATATACAGTACTGTATGTGGTTGTGCACACCTGCAGTTTCACACATAGGCTTAGGGGATGAATATCCAGCTCTTTCCACAACAGCTGAAGATGTGTTCCAGTTTACAGAAGATATGGAATTACATTTACAGTCAAATAGAATGGTGTTGTCATTGTTGATTTACATTTACAGTCAAATAGAATGGTGTTGTCATTCTTGATTTACATTGACAGTCAAAAAGAATGGTGTTGTCATTGTTGATTTACATTTACAGTCAAATAGAATGGTGTTGTCATTCCTGATATACATTGACAGTCAAAAAGAATGGTGTTTTCATTGTTGATATACATTGACAGTCAAATAGAATGGTGTTGTCATTGTTGATAAACATTGACAGTCAAATAGAATGGTGTTGCCATTCTTGATATACACATTGACAGTCAAAAAGAATGGTGTTGTCATTGTTGATTTACATTTACAGTCAAATAAAATGGTGTTGTCATTCTTGATTTACATTGACAGTCAAAAAGAATGGTGTTTTCATTGTTGATATACATTGACAGTCAAATAGAATGGTGTTGTCATTGTTGATAAACATTGACAGTCAAATAGAATGGTGTTGCCATTCTTGATATACACATTGACAGTCAAAAAGAATGGTGTTGTCATTGTTGATTTACATTTACAGTCAAATAAAATGGTGTTGTCATTCTTGATTTACATTGACAGTCAAAAAGAATGGTGTTTTCATTGTTGATATACATTGACAGTCAAATAGAATGGTGTTGTCATTGTTGATAAACATTGACAGTCAAAAAGAATGGTGTTATCATTGTTGCATTCCAGGTCCAGTTCTCTCCATAGGGCAGAATTGATTTTATATTATAAATATTTATTATACGGCTCTTCAGAATGTTCCAAAAAGTACCGTTGATTTGAATGGGCCATCCCTACGTCATAGGTCACATTAATTCCTGCTAACATACCGCTGCGAAAAGATAATGACTGCTGTCATTGGCAACGGGTTTTGTACTTCTAATTTACATCTTTCATATCATTCCGCCAGAAGTCCAGTCATTTTAACGCAACAGTAGACAGTCATTTGAAGTCAGCAAGTAATGGGTTGCTATGCAACACCTGAAACTTCAAAGTTCTATTTGCTTGAAGAACTATTTATTTCTTAACGGGACTCATGAAACGGCAACTAAATCATTAAAAAGAGGTAGGCTACGTTGGAGGAATGTCTTCTATCGTTTTTGGCAAGTAACCGTATAATAAGCGGGATAATGTATTGTCCGTCGGTCATTCTTCAAAAATAATTCCCTTCAGGACGCCCCGTCGGGAATTATTTTTGGAGAATGACCTCCGGACAATACATTATCCCTTACATATATTTGATAGTATAGCTCTTTGATAACACCCTTTCTTCTCAGCAGAAATCCATCCACAGACCTGTTTTAATTAGGTAAACATTGCTAACTACCACGTTTGTTTTGCTCACACTTGTCCGAATATTTGGGTAGAGACTAGAATCAGCATGTCATCCATCTGTCACTTGCATTTCCAGAACAACTTCCTATTTTCAACTGAGCTTCCTGTTTCTTGTCAACATCCTGCCAAAGCAGATGTGCAGTGCCCTTTGCCCTTGATGACCCCCCTCCTCACCATGTGCCACCTTGTACTTTCCTAAGTACCTGTTTTCCTTCCTTGAACACACACCAACACCCCCTAAATCTAACCATGATCATGTGAAGAGTGTGTTTATTCATATTATAATTAAGCTTTTAGTGTATACTGCCTGTGTATCTCAAGCCATACAAACTCAGTGCTGAGAGACAGTAACTGGTTATGGTATGTGTTCGTGAGATATAATAACTGGGGTCTTAATAAACATATGAGGAGTTCATGGAGGAGATCTCATACCAAACATACAATAAACATACCATGGAAACTCCCCCTCCCCAGAGCATGTGTCTTCCATATGTCTTCACTAGACAAACAGTCGTGCCCTTGGCTCCTGCTTGTCTGAGAAAATACATAGGGCTCAGACTGGCATTAAAGAAAATCACTCAATTACAAAAAGAGCTCTAATCTAAAACTGGTCTCAACAGACCTTTTGTTTACCTTCAAGTCTCTCTCTTTCCCTCTCTCTGACACACTGTCTGTCTCTGCTTTTGAATCTAATGTTTTTATGTACATAACAGCAAAATTATCAGTAATTCTCTCTCTCTATCTCTCTATCTCTCTCTCTCTCCCTCTCTCTCTCACACACTTTAGTCCAAATAATAGGATAGGAATGACAAGTCATGTACAGTCTTTGACAACTATAAGCAAATCTTTTTTTCAGTTAAACCTGTTGTGACATGCATTCATAAGGATGCACACAGTTGTCAAGCACAGCACTCACTGTACATTTGAATATTAGCAGTAAAGAAAATGGGCTTTTTGCTGATAACTGATCACCATTAAGAGCTTAATCTTTAAGTATTTGAAAAATGCCAAGTCAGAGGCAAACACACCACTGGTTGAAACACAATAAGCTGTAGGGCTAACACATATCCTCCATTACTGCCTACTGAAAGTGAAAAATTGGATTGACACCATCTAGTAGAATGTTCTCTGCGGACCAAATCTTCATTCACAAAGCGCAGAGATGTTTATTTATAACATACAATTCAATTAGTCTCTCTGAGCCCATGCCTGCTCTGCCAGCATGCATGTCTGACTCTAACTGGAGGACGGCCGGCACAGCTCCTGGCCTGGCAGAATGAAACACCTGCAACTGAGTGAATGTAAAGCCCTTCTTCATAATAAATAATACAAATAATATTTAGGAGACTTTTTATTTTATTTTATTTTTTACAAAAGACCAAAGGTAAACACAAAGGACTTTTATGTTCCAAATGAATTAAACTGCTTCACACATACTTGTTCAAAGACTTTCAATGTCTGTGCTTTTACAAATAGCAGCCATATTAGGTCATACAGATATCAGCTATTCTTGACCTGAATATCAGAGATTACCAGGACAAAACATGAGCTCTTGACACTTATTCAGCTCCAACTCAAAAAAAGGGGAAAGGCTTTGAGTGTTAAATTACAAGTGTACTCATATGCCTCTTTTAATACTATTAGTACAGGTGGTATCTTTGTTCACTCTTGGGAATGCATAAACGGGACACGGAGACATGCTGGTGCTCTTCTTGTTTTCCTTGTTGGAGAGGTTGGACTGGAATTTTGATGAAGTAATCAAGACACACTAATGGAATGACCGAGGGACGGTCGGTTTGTCCTGCGCAGTGTGTGAGCCGCAGCAGAATAGAGAGCTGGTCACGGAGATGACTGAACCAAACCTCTCACTGTCATTGGGTTTCTACACGGTTCCTGTCGGTCTGCACAGAAAGTGTAGCGGCTTACGTGCCTTGCGCATGCGCTGTGCAAGACCCATGAGTAATGAGCTGGGCAGGAGGACAAAATATCGCATCCATGGATTCGAAAAGTTTCAGCGCATCAGGAGAACCAGCTGAAATCCCGATCCGACTCGTGCGTGGTTCGACAAGTGAAATGTGTCTGTTGGTTATCCACGGAATAATGTGAACATTGTGGGGGAAGCCAGCATTCACAATTTTAAAACTTTGCTGGACAAAACTTTTTTTGTGACAGGACTGGCTGACCAGATCTCTGAGAAAGCAACTCAGCGGCCAGACTAGCGGTATCCTTTCTCTGAAGCCAGTGGATTGGAGCAAATTCTATTGTGATGCTAAAATGAAGTCGGAAGAGGGAAAGGGCTGACAAACGATCAAACGTGAAGCTTTCCACGGAATAGTAGCCTACACACTAAAACTCAAAAGGGATGTATTACTTTTGCACTTAGTTTGTAGTTTGATTTTTTCATAGAACTATGCCGATTGACTTTGTTTTATGACATGGTTACAAATCGTTTGAATTTTCTTCGGAAAAATGACCTAATATTTACCCTGGCAATCCCTCTTTACTGTCTGACTAAGAATTTAATAATGCACGGAAATGATTTATCAAACAGGAATGGACATTCTTATCTTGCCATGTGTGGTTTCTAAGAAGAAGCGGAGTAGGACAGCAAATAACCAAATTTCTCTGGTCCTCGATTCGTCTTCTCAAGTGGGCTTTGGTTGACTGAGCCGGTGAGAAGGACTGTCTACGGTCCTCGCCTCTTCTCGCCTCTGTTGCTGACTATGGATAACAGTTTAACCGGCTCTAACAGCACCGTGTTCCATAGGGGAAAGTCTCTGTATGTGCAGGCTCGGCTCCAGGGTGGAGCTCCATGGGGGTTTACGCTCAAAGGTGGCCTTGAACATGGAGAGGCGCTCATCATCTCGAAGGTGAGGACTCATTAGAAGTTATATATCATTATCATACATTTCCAAGCTTTGAATGATTTATTTGACTATTATCTGTCAACAGACCGGCCTTACATTATGTTTCTGTGGCCCAGGATTCAGTGGTTTCACATTTCACCGAAACACTGAATTGTCAGACCTTTATAGCTATTTCATTCAGACAGATCGCTCACACAATAGATCCGACGACATATAGACGTTTATCATAATAGTCACATGTAATTATGCACCTGTTCTTGCTGCTAAAGAGGTTAAAAACTCATTACCACTGGTTTATATTATCCCAACTGAAAGGATGGGTATAAAAGACTCCTCTGGAGGAGCCTACTACTCACATAATAGCCCTCAGCAGGACCTCCTAGTCTGCCACAAGTGGTTGTTACAATGAATGTGGCCTTTCAACACAACCGCTTCCATGCTAAATCTCTTTCCTTGCCCTGGACAAAAGAATGTCTGCTAATCCACAATCTCGTGACCAGTGCGTTTTTAGGGCATACTGTATGTCTGTACTGCCCCAGATGACAGCACAGGGCACAAGCTGGTGGTGTGGATGAGGGCACCCATCTCTCCCAGGCCCTTTGGTCATGCAGAAGAGGCAGCTTCCAAAGCTTGCGTATCCTCTTCACCTCATGTCTGCAGTCACAGTCACTTGAGACTTGCATGATTTGTTTGTGTAAGTGATGGCTTGTATACTACCAAATATGACGTTTTTGGAAAAGACATCAATTCAGACTTTCTATCAACAGCAACTCATGGATATCATGTAGCTGAAGTTAGCCTTATAGCCCGTGTGAGTTGAACATTCTGCCAGACCTGTGTTGCTTGGCAGTGTCTAATGTTATTCTGCTGTTATTGGTTGCAGTGTGACCTAAACGCTGCTGAACTCATGTACTCACCCTGTCCAGGTGTCTGTGCAGGGCTGTGTACAGGGCTTGACATGCTTTAATTACACATCCAAATCCTGTTTGATAGTAAACTCAAAGGTCAGCCTAAAGTGGTCAATGAACAGGAAGTGTTTGACAGGTTGATGAAAGGAAACATGACCTCTCCCTTTTTTAATCTCTCTAAAGTCATTGCACACAAATATTATGTTCTATAACACCACTTGCACACATATGACAGTGTTACAGCATATGTCACATTTAAGCCCAATAATAACTGATCTAGTGTCAGATACAACACTGTGGCCAAATTCTGATCAATCTCCCCATGACCCCTGTGTTATTGATGTCTAATGTGATGTCATTTGTATTTACACATTACCTGAACTAGAATTAACCCTGCTGTGTGCACTGTAATTCAGTACTCGCCTTTGGTCTGCAAACGTCTAAGGGGAAACCGCCATCAGATGAGGATAGTCTTCATAAATAAGTCAAGTTGCTGTAGCTGTAGAATCCAAGGGAAGTCATAACTCTTGGCTTGGCCCGTGATGCAGAGCCTCTGCCTTGTCCTCTCAGCATTGGAGGGAAAGGGAGAGAATGAGGAAGGGGAGCGTGCTTGTCTTGGACTATACCTCCATGTATCAGAGCACTGAGTTCACCCAGCTTTATCATCATTAATCTGAGCTCACCATGCCCTCACCGAAGAGTTCATTCCCCATATCCCACAGCTTGTTTGGGAAGTTTTCATATCATTCCCACTCAATTCCTTCTCTTCCCACAAGGGAAAAAAGGTTTGTTTTTGTGTCTTGCAGACATGACATGGGGATGGGAGGGAGGGGGCATTCATTAACTGAAGACCATTTTCCCATCCTGCCTCTGACTTGTTGAAGCAGCACTGATTGCTCTGAGCTATATTACAATTTGTACTGAGTTCAATGTTTTTGGAACATTATTTTATGTTTTTCTCTGGCTGGATTGAGTCTGGCAGATAAAATGAGTTGGGTCTAAAAGAGGATAGGCAAGGCAGGCTGCTCTGCTGGCCTTATTTGGTGATTTGGAGTTCATTCTCGGAGAGAACTCTCAGCTGACAACTGAATTGCCTTGAAAGAAATTAAACCTTGAAAACAAAAGCAAAAAGTAGTAAAGAAGTGACAGTGACAGTGGCAATGAATGATCCCAGGGGCAATGAAAGAGGCACTCTTCAGCCACCCTGTTTAAAGGAATGTATGTAGCTTTTAGGATAGACCGGAAGATATTTTTCTATAAAATCAGAAATTATGTAAGACAGAACTCAGCAAGGCAAGCAATATACGCCCTCAGTGGACGCTCTGAAATATCCAATCACATTCTAGCTTATAATTGTTATAATATTATATTAATGACTGCTTACAAGGAAACAAGATTAGTGACATGGTTTCAAATGTGAGCAAGATGCCTGGCAACCCATTTGGGGTCTAAGGACATCTTAGGATGTCTACATCTCTTTCTCTGACACCGTTGATTGATGCCAAAGAAACTCATAGTGATAAGGTTTTGGGAAATCAGAGAGAGAGAGCGAGAGTTGTAATGAAAATGTTGAGATCTCAGTATTGTAAAGGTTAGAGAAATTAAAATCGACTGACCATGAAAAGTGACAGACTTATAATACAATCGAAAGAATCCTAGTATCTGCTCATGAAATAGCTGCATTAAATGCCAAGCAAGCCACTACACTTCCTGTGTGTATTCAGTCACATTCATGCAGAATGGAGAGATTGATTGGAACTGACTTTGTAAGGGAGGAGAGCAGAGCTCTGATGTGCAGATAAGGGATGAGCTGGTGTGAGCGGCCCGACACGGATGCTGCTGGGACAGTGGCACAGTCCTTCTGTTGAGGGATTAACACCAGAACACCATTAAGCAGATGTTCAAGCATGCTAACGTCTGTAATGGTACACCAGAATGACCAACATATGCACTAACTCATGCAAAGACATAGGCATACACACACTTACACATTACATGAACCCCTTACCCCTCCCAAATACAGTCTTCCTTCCCCCCTCCTCTCCCCAGGCCCTCTCCTGAAGTGGGGAAGTGCAACCCGGAATGTGGCTCGGGGTTCCTGGCAGGATTTCAAGAGAGAGAGAGAGAGAGAGAGAGTGAAAGAGAGAGAATGTCGGTAACGGAATTTGCGAGTGCTAGGGTTGCCTGAAAGGCAACAAGGAGGAGAAAGGAAAGGCTTAGAAAAAGAGATAGCGAATCCAAACACTTCATGACTGCATACTGATTTTCCAGTCATATGTTTTTCTTTCCTGTAAGATGTCCTTTTATTGGGCCGGCTTTGAATGTAGCACTCTATTTACTGGGACTTGGCCATTGGAGACGCTGTCACAGTGACCTACGACTCGCAGGGCCGAGGGTTAAAGAAAGGTTAAGAGAATTAGTCTCTTTATCCAGGGTCTTATTAATACCTTCATTGTCAGGCGCTTGGCAGCACATCTGTATTTAAAAGAGTCCTTGTCCCGGCCCCCTGGCCACCAAAGTTAAGCAAATCTCAGCGCAGCCTTTTCTCAGGGCCACAACAGCTTGCCACCAGGAGGAAATGTAAAACATAGCCATGCCATGTTTTTCAGATAATTCTAAATATGTCACGTTCTGAACAGCAGTATATTAAATGAGAGTTTAGAATTTGTTCAACAGTTTGTAAAGTTAAAAAGTTGTAGAAAATGTCCGAGAGTAACTGTGTGCAACTGTGAGGTGAGAGTGTCTAGCAATTCAAAAGGCCTCTCCTTTTCTTTTTGGTGTTTCATTGAAAACAGCATCAGTGGATGAATGAGCATAGGCTCTAAATGCTGTTTACATGCTCACCCACTAATGACCTGTTGGCAGCTGACGCCTACACAGTCTTACATACTAATAGGCAACAGTGATGCATGTTAAAGAAGCTTGGCTCAAAAGAATCTTTTCACATGGAGATTCACCTGAAAGAGTTGTTATAATATCAGCTGTTATCTATCTGTTCAGTCTATTGTTTTTACAGGAAATGCTGTCATCATGTCTTTATTACAATATGACAACAGTCATCCTCAAGAAGTGGAAATCCCACATTTTCCACGTGTATCCCATCTGTGTGGCTTTGATGAGGGGCTAGCACGGCGTTCCCAGAGGAATGTTTTCACACATTGCTCCATGTGCAGCAGGCTCTTAAGATAAGGCAAGCAGGACGATCCATAGGGAGCATTTTATGAGGGGTGACACAGTTCTGGACACATCTCCTGAGCCCCAGTTTGGGCATGCCAGTGGAAAATTGACCTTAAATGACCTCACTGAGGCATGAAAGTCAATGAGTTGAAGGTGGCTGTGACTGGACAGAGTAGAGTGTGGACTGTGACATTCTTTAAAAACAGTCTCTACCCTATTCATTTAAGTTTCATTGTATATGCCTAACTGTGTGTGTGTGTGTGTGTGTGTTTGTCTCCAGGTTGAGGAAGGAGGCAAAGCAGACCAGTTGGAGCATCCCCTACAGGTGGGAGACCAGGTGGTGATTATTAACGATGTGGAGCTAAGCGGCTTCAGACAGGAGGCCATCTCTCTGGTCAAAGGCTCCTACAAGACCCTCTGGCTGACCGTCCGCAGGTGAGTCCAACTGCCCCCTCTTGAAGCACTAGCTAGGCTAGCAGATCAGGTTGATTTATGAAAGTTTATGGCTAGTGTGTTTTTGATCTGTTGTGGAGCTAATGTGTGACTGGTTAGCTTAGATTTTCTCAGCCAGGAGCCTTGGTAAGTGCAAGATCAAGTCAAATTTGTCATGATATACTTTTTTGAAGCCGACATTTGTTTTCCAGATGTTCTGTTTGCCAGAATCACAACATCAGCCTGCAGTATAAGTTCACCTGCTCACTGAGTCTGTCATGGCATCACTCTCTCACTGCCTTGCCTGGTGCCTCAAGTTTACGAACATAGATAGACACAGCCTCAGATGCACACACACACACACACACACACACACACACACACACACACACACACACACACACACACACACACACACACACACACACACACACACACACACACACACACACACACAACACACACACACACACACACACACACACACACACACACACACACACACACACACACACACACACACACACACACACACACACACAAACACACACAGGCTTGGTGTCAGTGGAAGTTGGCTCAGCCAGATGATGCCTCTGCCTCTTTGTTATTAGCACAAGGGCTACTGTGAGTACGTGCTCAACACCCTGGGGAGAGTCAAAATAGGGGAGAGCGTGCACACACACACACACACACACACACACACACACACACACACACACACACATGCAAAAACACTCTCTCACATCCACAAACAAACTCAAACACACAACCAGAATCCAAATCACAGGACTTTGTTTGATATACGTTGCACAGGCAACACAGATTAGATACTGCTGATGGCAACAGGGATTGAAGGCCGTGCACCTGGCACTTGTCAGGTCTTGCCTCTAGGGGGCAAACTCTATGAGATTCAACTGGAAGCTTCCGTGCAGCAGCACACTAGAAGAGCAGTCAGAATATCTCCACTGGATTTCCAGCTTGGCAGAGATGCAGCATGTTCTTATGAGAGTTATCATGCAGGTATTAAGTGGCTGACTCAGTCACCCATCTTTACCCCCAGCTGAAAGAGGGGGACAGTGATGCTGGGGCACAGAGTGTGGCCTGGGCTGGGCCGCTCACAACAGGCCTGAGGGCATAGAGGCAGTCTGTGTGCACACAGCCAGGTCTTTTTCTTAGTCCCCATTAAGGAGCCATAATGGCGACCATTGTCCCACACCTGGCTTTGTTCAGGGCCAGTGCCTGGTGTCAGATTCTCCAGGATAACTCGGGCTGGATTTGGGGTGAATGCCGCCCGCCGGATGGGGGAGGGGAGAGATGGTCAGTTCTCAGGTGCGGTTCTCCTGTGTGGGATGGGGGCGTTGGGTGGCTGGGGGGATCTGGGTTATGGTGCTCTCATGTGTGGCTGTGCTGAGAAAGAGAGAGAGAATCAGGGAGAGAGAGTAGAGGAGAGGGGTCCAATAGAAGGCCGTGGAAATCTCATGTTCCCAGGCATGGCTGGGGTTTTGTGTTAGAGGGTGAGCAGACTGTTGGGGTGAGGTACGGGGGCCGACGGGGCAGGAGGGTGGTGGGGGTAGTCACTTGAGGAGGCTCAGACACAGGCAGGAAACACAAGGCATCTGCGGGAGTAAGGCTTTTATTTGCATCCCGGTACAGAGTCCACTCCTTGGCAGACAGAGGCATCCGAGTTGGGGCGAGCAGCTTCCCCCTCCAGAGTCCAGATCTCCTTTACCTCACGGGACTGTTCAAAATGGACCCTTGTCTAGCACACTGAGGAGGAAGTTGTTGACTTTGTGAAGCTCTTGATCAAACACGCTTTCCCCCTGGATGACTCGTTTGCCAGAGGCATTAAAGAGTGGAGAGGGAGAGATAGCGCCAGCCAGGGCACACAATCAGTAAAGGCCAACCGCCATTAGTGCATGCAGGTGTGACATCACCAGGGGACAGGACGAGTGGAGGAGTTACACAAGAGAGGACTTGGGACTCGGAGACTTCCTTGGGAAACGGGGGACCGCGTGAAGGGAAGCAGAGAGAGGTCATGAGGGCTGCTGGGAAGAAGCAGTAAACGGGAACACAACTGCGCTCACTTTACAACTATTAACATTCCTCTGTCAGTGCCGACAGGGCTTTGTAACATTTTATGATAACAGTGTTAGAAATCTGTGCTAAGAACAGATTCTGACTCAAGCGGTTGTGCTGACATGGATCCTGCCATCTATTAAGGCCAGCAATCCTGGAGACGATCAGTCCACACCATGGATGGACCGTAGCGAAGGACTTTAACATAGAAGATTTTCTTTGCCAGTTTGAACTCATTTCTTAATGCCTCAGTCTCTCAGAATGAGAGCGGTTGGGAGGCGGGATCAGCTCCTGTGAGAGAAAGCAGGGGATTATCTGCCTTGGGTGTAAGTTTGAGCGGTGATGGACGAAAAGGAAGACAATATGAGTGAATCAGACAGGTATGTGACGTCTCCTCGTGTCTTTGGGTGGAGATGGTGCTCTGAGAAGGGTTGCCAGGGTAAGAGCATAGGCAGCATTGTTCATCCCTGATTATGAATGTGTTGTTGTCTCTCAGTGGTAATTGCTAAGCGCCTAGAGGCAATTGTATTGTTATGGCGCTATATCAATAAAATTGAATTGAATTGAATTGAATTGAATTGAATTGAATTGAATTGAATTGAATTGAATTGAATTGAATTGAATTGAATTGAATTGAATTGAATTGAATTGAATTGATAAAGGTACAGAATCCACCCTTGGCAAGTAGTGGTGACAAAAGCGTTTGTTATCCAAATCGATGGCAACCTGACAGGATTTCTAGTCTAAACTCTTTCTTTTGGGGCGAATCTGTCCTCTTGGAACCCATGAAGATATCTCACCCTTTAAACATTAGCTAGAATATAAGCATGATATTTCTCTCACGGTTCCGGTTGTAACACACTATTAATGACCTACAGTGACTAAACAGGTTGTTAGTTAGCCACCAATCTCCTCGTTGCCAAGAACAGACTAAATTGGACAGCCAGGGCAACCCTTCACCCCTAACCCTGCTCCCCACCAGGAGATGACCAGGCATAGAGAAGAACCGCAACAATGCTACAATGTGGAATGCAGTAAATATTTAACAACGTCCTGTGAGACAATGTGTTCTTGCCAAGTTTCTCTGCCTAGCACCTGCCATCTCTCTTTCCTCTTTTCTTTCTCTCTCTCTAACTTTCTCTGTCTCTCTCTCTCTCTCCCTCTCTCTCTCTCTCTCTCCCTGTCTGTCACTGTCCCCCTTGCTCCCTGAAGCCCCATGCTGTTCACTAACCCCAGCGGAACATGGCTTGACAGATCCTGCTGCAGTGGAAACCTAATGCAACGTTTGTGTTCACTTAGTGTCAGATGTTAATAAGTAACTTGCTTATGCAAAGCCCCAAGCGCGGTGCAGAAGGCTCAATGCATGGCTTTGTGAAGGGTGCCCACTGTTTGGCACAAGACAGCCACTAAGTGAAGTGACTGCGTTTCATGTTCTCTATGCGTTCACTGACATCGCAAATAATGACTTAATGTGCCCAAATGTGATTAAAAATGAAAAGCCTAGTCTGTTTAGCTTTCATGAGATGCTGCACAGGGGATATCCAACCATGTTCCTGCCTAGAGTGGACTGGTGGACAGACTGGTGGACAGATGTCCCCCTGAAGCCACCTTTATAGTCAACACAACACCTCACCCTCAACACCTCACCCTATTTGTGATCCGTGGCATCAAGTAGAAAACGAGTACAGGGAGTAAATGAAAAGAAATATAATTATTTGTTGAAACACTCATGTACGTGTTTTACCATGGTCAGAATTTCAACTTTAGGGTTCAATCCCTGATTATAATACATTACACTTTTCGTTTAATTCAACCTAATTCTTCGCGTATTTCTCTAGCTGTCCGTCCAGTGTACACACTCAAGAAAACTCAGAGTTCAGCCAACCAGATTTATGTCACAGAAGACGTGTGGTCAACTTAGCCTTGACATTGATGGTGAAGTCAAGACTGCTGACACCAACACCGCCTCTGCCATCGAGTGCCATCGACTGAGCTCATTTTCAATAATACCTTGGCATGGGACATCGATGTGAAGATTATGTCACACCAACACAATGAAACATTTAATTACACATGATTATATCATCGCAGAATTGAATTCCCCCATGTCATCCAAACACTCTCTCTCTCTTTCTTTTTTCCTCTATGTGTATCTCTTGGTCCCTCTCTCCTCCTAACCAGGATGTTGCGTAATGCTCACGTTTGGGTCTCCGTCAGTCAGGCCCTGTAAAGAGGGAAATGCCTGTGGATATATGAAAGGCTGTCTGCACAAAACAAACAGAGTGACCATTGAGGAATGTTACTTCTGCCCCAACGAGGAGCCAGGGACAGTGGCCTCCGTCATAGAGTGGACTAGTGAGAGAGTGTGAACGAGAGAGAGAGAGGGAGTGATAGAGACAGGGGAGAGGGAGAGAGAGGAGGTCCAATCCTTGTAGAGAGAGAGAGAGAGTGAGAGAGTGATAGAGACAGGGGAGAGGGAGAGAGAGGAGGTCCAATCCTTGTAGAGAGAGAGAGAGAGAGAGAGAGTGATAGAGACAGGGGAGAGGGAGAGAGAGGAGGTCTAATCCTTGTAGAGAGAGAGAGAGAGAGAGAGAGTGATAGAGACAGGGGAGAGGGAGAGAGAGGAGGTCTAATCCTTGTAGAGAGAGAGAGAGCGAGAGAGAGAGAGAGAGAGAGTGATGGAGGCAGGGGAGAGGGAGAGAGAGGCCCCTGTAGGTTTAATTGAGTCAAGCAAGAATCAGGCTTGGGACAAGGCTTGACTGTTTGTTTGTGTACGTTCCCTCCTGACAGGGAGCATGGTTCTGGTGGTCTGTGGAATCCAGGGCTGAGCCATGTTGTGGGATGTCCGTCCCCCCATCACCTGTTTCTATAGACCTGTGTGCCTATAACCTGAGTAAGGGTTTGCATAGGGATGGCTTGGCTTATTTGCAATGCATCAATTTAAGTTGTGTGGAGCCTGACATAATAACTATATCTTACAGGTGCAGATATGAATCACTCTTCCTGTGGACATGGCCCAGATAAAACACCAGGGTGTTATCTGTAAGATATTTGTGTATTTGTGTGATGTTTCCTTATTCTACTGGTTGATTCAGTTGTAACCTCCAGTTGCAGCTTTCATTCCTCCATTGAAGCCCAGGTTAGGGTTTCGTATGTGATTAGCAAACAATGGAAGAAACCATTCAGTGAGTTGGCACCTTCTCAGAGTTAGTACCTTAGTGAGGGTTTGAAAGCGATACAACAAATAACCCCTCAATGCGTGGCACCCTTAAACTGAGGGTTGTTGTTTTCAGCCTTGCCCAAATAAGTCTGTAGAATCTGTGAAGAGGCTCTTAAGAGAGGAATACACATGTTTATATTTGCCAGTCTTTAGACTGCATGACAATATGAGTGACAATATGAGTGTTTTCTCTGGCAATGGCTGAGTGGATCTCTTGAATGAGATTAAGGGCCTTTGGGGGAGTTATGAGAGGGAGAGACAGAGAGGGAGACGACACGCTGGTCTTTTCAAGCCAAGCTCGGAGACACACAAACAGTCCGAGGGCCATTGTTTCCAATGGAGATGCCGCCCTTCCAAGCAATGGCATAGAGTGCAGGAATGTTTGCGTAAGACTGGGAAGGGGTCTCCCTTTTTCATCCCCTCTTTTTCACATTCTCTTCTCTTTCCCTCACTCTCTTCCTCACTATCTATTGATATCTTTTCGTCTCTATCTTTCTTTCTCTCATTCATTCAAATCTTTATGCGTATATCTCCACCCTTTTGCTCTATTTCACTCTTATTATCTCTGTCCCTGTTGCCTATATGTTTGTATATTCTCTCTCTCTCTCTCTCTCTCTCTCTCTCTCTCTCTCTCGCAGTAAAAGGCCATACGGGAGCAGAGAGGTCGGTGAGTTGTATGAGGAAGCGTAGGAGAGTGAAAGTTTCATTAAAGAGAGTGGCTGCCGTCTGGTTGGCCCTGAAGGCTTGACAAGTGGAACCTGCTCTGTGACATCAGCCCTCCGGGCTCCACTCAGCTTGCCCAGCTCTCATTGGCTGAGAGCAGGCCAGTAATTTGAACTCTCTCTCTGTCTCTCTCTCTCTCTCTCTCTCTCTCTCTCTCTCTCTCTCTCTCTCTCTTCTCTCTCTCTCGCCTGCCTGCCTGCTGTGTGAGTATCTCTCATGAAAGAGACGAATAGAAGGAGAGAGAGAGAGAGGGACAGAAAAAGAGGATGTTGGTCACTCTCTTCACTTGTGTGCTCGTTTGTTGTCGGCTCATTTGAGGTAAAGTAGCGTGCAGCTTTGTATTACAGAATGAGTGGCTCTGTGTGCGTGTGTGTGTGTGTGCGTTTGTGTGTGTGTGTGTGTGCGTGTGCGTGTGTGTGCCTGCCTGAGTGTGTGATATTGGGATCTACCCCCACAGCTTGGCTTTGAAGCTGCAGACTTGTCGGACAGTGTTGTTCTGCCACTGCCGTGAAACTGAACTGAGGGATATTTGTGCTGGACTAAAATGTCCAGTTGTCATCCGATATGGCTGAGCTCTCCCTATGGAGCAGGTAAGCCACGCTCTGCTCACCTGGGCAATGAGTCACCGTGGAAACCAAGGCTTTTGTGTCTGGAGAGGCCAGAGCGAGACAGCTTGGTTCTGTCTAGCGGCCCTTTTGGTTGAGGCTGTTTTTTCACTGCTCTGTCTGTCGTACACTGGCCCCCAGATAGTTGTTCAGCTTGTATGAATTAATTGTGCTTAAAATCTTGTAAACAACAATGACATGGATTTGTCAGGAAATGTGAATAGTTCTGTTCACACAGAGGTTTCGGTTGTGTCGTGTTTTAAGCTCTTGTCTAAGCTGACCAGCCCAACCCATCAGGTCTCTGGCCCTTTAAATGAGGGAATGCACCTGTGCTCAGGTTGAAGTCTACCACAGGGAGCGTGTAGCTATTAATCTTTCTGTCACACCGTGACAGAATCTTGTGATATATCCTGTTTCAATTGCCAGGAGAGAAACTGAGTCGAACTTGACTTAATGTCGGCGTCTGATGATGTAGGATATGACTTTTGTTTTCCATTGTTTCCATGTGCCGGCTCAGTTTCCCTATGCAAACAATGAGGCTGCTCCTCCTGGCTCTCTCACCTAGGGAGACTAGTCTCATAGACATACAAACACAGACCAGACAGACACACACACACACACACACACACACACACACACCCCCACACACACCCACTGTACGCATCCCCTCCCCCCCTTTTAATTATAATACATGATATGACATCACCGGGCAGGGCAGGCATTCCAGAGACAGGGCTATGGGGGATGAATAGTACAGTTGCTGTGTCTCATACACAACACAGTGATGTGTGTGTGTGTGTGTGTGTGTGTGTGCTCGTGTGTGTGTGTGTGTGTGTGTATCATGTGTGTGTGTGTGTGTGTGTGTGTGTATGTGTGTGTGTGTGTGTGTGTGTGTGTGTGTGTGTGTGTGTGTGTGTGTGTGTGTGTGTGTGTGTGTGTGTGTGTGTGTGTGTGTGTTTGTTTGTGTGTGTGTGTGTGTGTGTGTGTGTGTGTGTGTGTGTGTGTGTGTGTGTGTGTGTGTGGAGATCTCATTAGTACATGCCTTTACAGCAGATCCCCCAGACAGAAACCATGTCACCACCATCGCATGTCCTTCAGTGCTGCAATTCAGTCAAATCCTATGGCAATTAGTCATGTGCCAAACAGCCATGCAACACATGCTGCTAGGCCCAACCCCTGTCCTGCCTTGTTTCCATGCTAAGAGATGGGGAGTGTGTACTCACTCAAAGACATGAGGGAGACTTGTTTCCATGCTAAGAGATGGGGAGTTTGTACTCACTCAAAGACATGAGGGAGACTTGTTTCCATGCTAAGAGATGGGGAGTTTGTACTCTTGGCAGTACGCACAGTGCCTCCATCTCATTCGGCTCCAGAGAACCCCTTTAGGTAGCCTGGGGAGAGCTGAACTCCTTTAGGGTGTGTGTAGCCTGGGGGAGAGCTGAACCCCTTTAGGGTGTGTGTAGCCTGAGAAGAGCTGAACCCCTTTAGGGTGTGTGTAGCCTGGGGGAGAGCTGAACCCCTTTAGGGTGTGTGTAGCCTGAGAAGAGCTGAACCCCTTTAGGGTGTGTGTAGCCTGGGGGAGAGCTGAACCCCTTTAGGGTGTGTGTAGCCTGGGGAGAGCAGTGCTATCTGGCCCTTAGGCCACTGCCAAACTAAGCCGATTTTCATACTTTCCGGAACGGATTCGGGGTTAGTCAATCGCGGCCAGACAAAGCTGTGCTGCGCTGTGCTGCGGCCACACACACCTATTGAAACTGGTGAATCTGCTGTAGTACATATGCAAGGCCTGTTGGTGGCGCTGTGAAGGGTGCTACCGGAAACGGAGAAGAAGACTTAGAGAAGAACACGACGACAAGTTACAACTAGTTAAGTTAGTGTTCAGTTTGTCGCCAAGTAGTTGACCATACTGTGCCTTATACATTTCCAATGCTTAAATCATCATTGTTCGACCTGTATGTGATGCATTATGTGCATACCTAATGAAAGTAAGGGTTTTCATGAAGTTGCTACTGTGATATATCGTGTATTAAATACCACATTTTGGGCTACCTTCTAGTGCTATTAGTAATGATTAGCATGCTAAGCGGAGATTTAGCTATGTTCTGTTCTTATGTTGATACGCTGTAATTATTTTATTCTATAACCTACTGGCAACATTCCTACCAAATTTCAAATAAAAATATTGTCATTTAGATCATTTATTTGCAGAAAAATGACAATTGGTCAAAATAGCAAAAAAGATGCAGTGTCTTCAGATCTCGAATAATGCAAAGAAAACAAGCTCATATTCATTTTTAAACTACACAATACTAATGCTTTAACTTAGGAAGAGTTCAGAAATCAATATTTGGTGGAATAACCTTGATTTAAAATCACAACTTTCATGTGTCTTGGCATGCTCTCCACCAGTCTTTCACATTGCCGTTGGGTGACTTTATGCTACTCCTGGCGCAAGAATTCAAGCAGCTCGGCTTCTTTTCATGGCTTGTGACCATCCATCTTCCTCTTGATCACATTTCAGAGGTTTTTTATGGGATTCAGGTCTCGAAATTGGGCTGGCCATGACAGGGTCCTGATCTGGTGGTACTCCATCCACACCTTTACTGGCCTGGCTGTGTGGCATGGAGCATTGCCCTGCTGGAAAAAACACTTCTCAGAGTTGGGGAACATTGTCAGAGCAAAAGGAAGCACGTTTTTCTTCCGGGACAACGTTGTACTTTGCCTGGCTGAGGTTTGTAAAAGACCATAAGGATTGAACCAAAGCGGACTGGAGGGTCTTCTAGTTCGTCTTCTCTGATGAGTCCAATTTTCAGCTTTGCCCAACACATGGTCGTCTGATGGTTAGACGGAGACCTGGAGAGGCCTACAAGCCACAGAGTCTTGCACCTACTGTGAAATTGGACTCATCGGAGAAGACGAACAAGACGACCCTCCAGTCCGTCCCCCGTCTTATTTGGTCTCTCTATACGTCCCCAGGACGTCCTTCAAAAACGTCCCAGTTACCTTTACCTGTGGTCCACTGCGTGACGTTCGCATGAGCCTTAAAACGGACTTTTAGGGAATGTTCTTATTTGGTCTCTCAGCATTCGTCCCCAGGACGTCCTTTAAAAACGTTCCCGTAACCTTTACCTGTGGTCATCTGCGGGACATTCGCATTCTGTCCTTCCAAAACGTCCCCTTGACGTCCTCGGATGGTCCTCTCTGAACCAGAGGTTCCGCTAGAGAAAAATGTTTTTCATTTGCCCGACATTTTAATGATAAGCCGGCCAAATATCTATTTCTGCTTCTAAATTAGCCTATTGAAGAAAACTGACGGCCTGCGTAGCTTAAATAATAATATAATCAGGTAGTTTAGAATGCAACATGTTTATTTTCCTAAGTTTACAATGGGAAACAAAAACATTAATGTCTGATGCGCGTCAATAAGTGGCCTTTGTGGCGATAAAATGAGCGCCGCAACATGGTCATTGCTCTGTTCAATGAGAGCAGAGATTCTAAAATTATTCGAGCCTCTTGTGAATCCTTTGCGTCGCCTTTTCGCAGTGATTACAGAACATTTTACTGTGACTATCAATTACCTCCCACCTTATAGCCAAGAGAGCTTGTCACTCCATAACGGCATAAACGCCCGACATTTCGGCTTTTTTCTCTGGTGAAGCTGTTCGAACATCTAGGGCTTCAGGTAGGCTAATCAGTGTTTGGAAAGTTGACTTTCTACATGAACTAGTTCAGTTCATTGTCCATAATTCAAAATTTTGAGCTAAGTTCACAGCTCCAATTTTCAATATGCTGCGAGTGCGATACTTTTCCCAAATCTCTGACTCTCGGCTCCAACTTCGGCGCGCTCACGGTTTGCGCTTTATTTAAAATGCAGCATATGCGTGTTGTTAAATAACTTTCTAACGGCAGATTAGCCTGTTCCTTTAAAACATAATAAGGGCAGTGCACGTTTGCTTTATAGGCCTAAATATTAGGATTGTTGTCAAATCCAGATTGTGTTTGCGAGACGGGATTTTCAAGAAATTCCAATCAGACAATTTGACCGGTGAGCTCTACGTTCTGTTGCAGCATCTTTGAAGGGCTGCGGAAAGCTCAATGTTATAGACACTTGATAGACCTTCCTATGAATGCATTGTATTGGAATCATGCAGACATTACATTTATACCACAGATCAGTAGAGAAGAATTCATATTTATTTTATTTCATCATTCTTAGGTTGGCTAGTTATTCTGCCTCTGAATCAATGCGTAGTGAATGAGATCGCTACAATATGCTTTTCCTCAAACCCTCGGAAAAAATGACTAAGTTTGTTGGCTGTCTCACACTGTGATAAACGTGTTAAAGTGACAAAATAGTAATCAGACAGTGTTAGTACAGTGGGTAGCGAGGTGGTATAGTATTAGGAAGGTTAACGGTTCCAATCCCATGCCTCGCAATCAAGTTTGTAAGCGCGTCTGTGTGTGTGTGTCTATGTATATCATATGAAGTGTGTAATATAAATGAACTTGAACTTGTGTGTGTGTGCGCCCTGTAAGCAAAATGACGGCTCCGCGATCTATTATTATTTTCTTTTCTTCATTTAGCTCAGCAAAAACGGTCGTGCCTGCTACATCCGCGGTGCGTCCTTGAATAATGTCCCCAGGATGTGTAAAACACGTTTTCCAAAAGTCACCACAATGCCCGCAGGACGTTCTTGCAACTTCCTGCAGAACGTCCCCAGGACCTATAGAAACACGTTTTCCAGACGTCACCGCAATGCCCTCGGGACATGCTTGCAACGTCCTGCATAACGTCCCCAGGACCTATAGAAAACGTTTCCCAGTTGTCACCGCAACGTCCTCGGGACGGTCTTGGAACGTCGTGCAAAACGTCCTTGAGTTGTCAAGGGAACCATACACATTTACGTTTTTAGAACGTTCAGAGAGACCATTACAGGACGTCGAGGGGACGTAATTTTGCTTACAGGGTTAATTTTTTCCGCGGCTGTATGTATCTAGTAATATTAGTTGAGTTATTGCTACACAATAACAATTACCTATGTTAATGTAATTCAGTGCAGTGCTAATTAGTCCCCATAAAGAAGACTGCTTTGGTAACTCATAGATTGTTGTTTGCCAGCCATAAACAGAACAGAAGACTTAAAACATTTTGTTTTTATTGCGATTGGGAAGATGAACGTGACTACTTGATAGCTTCCAGCGTTCACGTGGGATAATTACGTCATCAGATTCGCGGATTCAAACCCGATTTGCGGTCAGACAGGCTCTGATAGCAGGGTATATTGCAACCTTCCCACTCTGCAGAGGGGATTCTAACCTTGACGGTAAGAGACGCTCCAAATGGCAGATTTGTCTGGCCGGGAGGCCAGTTTGTCAAGGTTCCGTTCTGGAAAGTATGAAAATCGGCTTAGTGTGGCAGTGGCCTCAGCCAGGGCGGCTGTGACCTGATCCTGCTTATGGCTGCTAATGTGGCTCTTGTTGGGGGTTTGCCTGTGTCCAAATCACTGGTTTAGTCTAATCTGTGCTGAATGCTCAGGACTAAGGGTCTGACCAGTTATTTTGAGCTCACATAAAGAGGAGAAAGGAGAATGGGAGGAGGAGAAGATTGAGGAGGAATGAATATTTGATTTGATTAATCGAGGAATGAATATTTGATTTGATTGTTTTGTAGGATTTCCAGTTATATCAGTTACATCAGTTCTTTTCACCATCGCTTAAATACTTTCCATTGCATCTGTACTGTGTATACCCCTGTTGAATTGAGCTTGTTTTCTAATTCCTCCTCCACCTGACTGTAAAGATTTTAATGAGCTTTATGAAAACAGTCTGGTACACATGCATGTAAGAGTGAGCTTGTTAACCTGCTGAAGGCCATCTCTGAGTTGGACTGACTTTAAACTGCAGGGCTTGAAACTCTAGTTGTCCTATCTCTAATCTACATGAACCTCCCCTCTAGTTCTTGGTACAGGGTATGTGCCTGAGAGTGGTGTAGAGAGAGAGAGATAGAGAGAGAGAGAGAGAGAGTACAGGGTATGTGCCTGAGAATTGGTGTAGACTAGAGAGAGAGAGAGAGAGTACAGTGTATGTGTCTGAGAGTGGTGTAGAAAGAGAGAGACTTGCTTTGGCAGTGTTGTGTTGTTCGCAGTCATGCCAATAAAACCACTTCAATGGAATTGAATTGAGACAGCGAGGAGGGCGCTGGATGAAAGGGTGAGCGTGACTGAGGGAGTGGAAGGGAGGAAGAGAGAGAGGGAGTGAGACCGTGCCTGATTGCTGACTCACAACTGCAGAATGGGGCTGGCTGAAGGTCAGGTGGTGTTTGCTTTGATGCAGTCACACAGGCAGGCCAGTCACCCACGGGCTCCTGCCTCCAGGTCCTATACATCCTGCTAATGACCTGCCATTGGATTTATAAGGCCTGAATCAACTCTCAATCACAGGCAGGTGAATTGAATAGGAATCATATAGATGTTTAATTGACTGAGGATATCCTTTGCTTTTAGCTGTGTTATTTTTTTCTTATCAGCAACTTTTCCCCTCTCTTTCTCTCCCTCCTCCTTCTCCGTCTTTGATCTCTTTCTTTCTGTAATTATAGTCTCAGTCTATGTGACCCAGGCAGGTATTAGGAAAATTACAACTCTCAGCAGTCATCGGGTTGAGCAGTCTTTCAACACAGATTCCATACACTCTTTCATTAGTGAGAGATCCATTGTGAAGAGTCTGGGAGCTCACACACAGAGGAGCAGAGACTGGGAGCTCACACACAGAGGAGCAGTGACTGGGAGCTCACACACAGAGGAGAGACACTGGGAGCTCACACACAGAGGAGAGACACTGGGAGCTCACACACAGAGGAGAGACACTGGGAGCTCACACACAGGGGAGCAGAGACTGGGAGCTCACACACAGAGGAGCAGACACTGGGAGCTCACACACAGAGGAGAGACACTGGGAGCTCACACACAGAGGAGCAGAGACTGGGAGCTCACACACAGAGGAGCAGAGACTGGGAGCTCACACACAGAGGAGCAGAGACTGGGAGCTCACACACAGAGGAGCAGAGACTGGTAGCTCACACACAGAGGAGCAGAGACTGGGAGCTCACACACAGAGGAGAGAGACTGGGAGCTCACACACAGAGGAGCAGAGACTGGGAGCTCACACACAGAGGAGCAGAGACTGGGAGCTCACACACAGAGGAGCAGAGACTGGGAGCTCACACACAGGGGAGCCCACACACAGGGGAGCAGCCGTAGCCTAGAGACTGGGAGCTCACACACAGAGGAGCAGAGACTGGGAGCTCACACACAGGGGAACAGCCGTAGCCTAGAGACTGGGAGCTCACACACAGACACAGGGCGCACACACACTCTTGTGCAGGTCTGAAGCAGCTCCACTGCAGCACATGGCCACGGCGGGCTCATTACAATGCTGCTTCCTTGACAACCACTCAACAACTGCCCCCAGTGTCTCCTTGGAAAGGCTCTTCAGACACACACACACACACACACACACACACACACACACACACACACACACACACACACACACACACACACATCAGAGAGACAGAGGGAGGGAAACAAGGAAAAGCAAGGAGAAAACAGAGCACAGAAGAGAGTGAAAAAAGAGAAAAGAAAAGGTAGAATTAAGGCCGTCTGCTGTAACTGTTTGTCCCCTGACCTTGAGGAGTAGAATGTTTACTAACATAATCCCTGCTCTTAATGGGCTCGCTGCTCTCTGAGGGAGGGTTCAGTCAATGATTCACCTCCCTGTCTGCTTGCATTCCTCGAAGAAGTAAAACAGGTTTATCTTTAAAGGGCTTTTTAAGCATATTTGCTGCATGCACGTGAATGCACTGCGTTTGTGAAAAGAGGGTTTGCACTCGAGTCTGGCCTCCAGGGGCGTTACTCAGCTTAGAGCCCACACATTCCTCCCTCAGCTGCTAACAGCATGTATCCATTGCTCTCAGCCACAGCACTGAGTCAATCAAATCCCTAAAGAGGAAATGAGACGGCAGCTTCTGTATGTGTTTACCTCTGGTTGGAGTCATACCCATGCAGCACATGTCTTCTGTATGTGTTTACCTCTAGAGACATACCCATGCAGCACATGTCTTCTGTATGTGTTTACCTCTAGAGACATACCCATGCAGCTCATGTCTTCTGTATGTGTTTATTTACCTCTGCTTGGAGACGTACCCATGCAGCGCACGTCTTCTGTCACTGGCAGACGGCATACAGTACATACCCTGTCTGAGGCGTGACGGGCGGTGATGTGACGCCATACCCACGGTGCACTGGGGTCCGACCGCAGACAGTCCAGACATCTGCGCAACTGGCTTGCCGGGAGCAGTGCAGTGCCTGCCTACGTGCCTGCCGCGTCACCGTGGTAACCACCTCATGCGGCCCTGTGGCGAGGGGTGGGGTGGGGTGCTGTGGAGGGGGCATGACAGGAATGTGGAGGGCATGCTTGAGTGGAAGGCCTCAGAGACAAGACCCTTTACAAGTCCCTCCCTGTTCCTCTGTGGCCTCTTGTCTTTTAATTACACCCTTCAAATGAGTGAGGATGACGAGGGGCTGGTCCAGAGGAGGGCAAATTAATCTCTATGGTACAGCACTGTCAGGGGAGGGGGGGGGGTGGAGAGATTTCTCTACTCGTGTTTAAATTGGGTTGAGACTGGACCTGAGTCCATACATTCACTCACACATATTGGAGAGAGTTATTGCATGAAGCAGGCTGGCATTCAGGATAATCTATTTTTAGTTTTAAATGATCACCGTGCTGATGACATGCCAGTCTCCGGCCCTTTGGACATTCTATTATTGTAACCTTTTACCTTTCATTTATCTGATTTACCACTGACATTTGGATGAGTGGGGAGTTGATATTGAGGGGAAGAAATAATTTTGCCAGTGTTATCTCAGTGAAAGTTTGTGCTTTTAGTGCGTTGGTTTATTGTGCTGCTGAGCATCTTTACATTCATTTCATTTAGTTGAACAGACAAGTAAGAAAATCCAGTGGTAGACAGTCAGGCTCTCTACTGCAGCAGCTACTGCCGTGATGTGTGTGTTTGTGTGTGTGTGTGTGTGTGTGTGTGTGTGTGTGTGTGTGTGTGTGTGTGTGTGTGTGTGTGTGTGTGTTTGTTAGCGAAAGAGAGAGAGAGAGTGAGAGAAACAAATGCTGAGAGCCTGAGAGCCTTTCACTTGGAGGGAGAGAGGAATTTAGTTTGGCCCAGTTTCTCTGGTTTGGTCTTCTTGTTTAGAGAGTGACAGAGAGAAAGGAGAGAAGAAGGAGGAGACAGACACAGATAGACAGATGAGGAGACTCTGAATGCCAAAGACATTTTTAATTCCAAGAGTGCTGTGTCAGCATTAGAACATGACCCCCACCTATGGAAAGCCAAAGGAGGCTGTGTGTGTATGCCGTGTGAGCCTGGTGTGTGTGTGTGTGTGTGTGTGTGTGTGTGTGTGTGTGTGTGTGTGTGTGTATGCCGTGTGAACCTGGTGTGTGTGTGTGTGTGTGTGTGTGTGTGTGTGTGTGTGTGTATGCCGTGTGACCCTGGTGTGTGTGTGTGGGTAAAAGAGAAAGAGAGGGGAGGGGGGTGGGGGGTGGGTTAGATTGGTTTTTACTCCAGATTTCCCTAAAGCCTTCCGCCCATGCCCTGACGGAACATAAATAATGGTGTTTGCTCTCAATACAAGCCCTGCTGTGCTCCCTTGCTGTGCTGTGCACACACACACATACATACAGACTCTCTCTCTCTGTCTCTCTCTCTGTCTCTCTCTCTCTGTCTCTCTCTCACACATTTAAATTAAGCAACTTCAACTGCACAATGACCACAATTTCACATCACAACTTTTAATATTACTGACTTCAGGGGACTGCATGCAGTCAGGAATGAAATTTGGAATTATTTAGAATACATTTTGGGCTTTGTGCCCTGAAGGAACAACCTCATAAACAGTGTCAACACAAATACAAACACACTAACACACATCAATGCCATGTTCTAATTGGACATTTTTATTGGCCCTCAAATGCCACTCCTGAGAGAGAAGAGCTTTAGCTCAAAGTTAGCTCAAAGCTAGCTCAAAGTTAGCTCAAAGTTCCCCTCCCATTCAGTGTCCCCATGCACCACTGAAATGTACCGAATTATTGTGACATTATTTATTTTTCATTATGTGATGGCTGTCAGAGGATGGGCTATGAATATTTGAATGCAATTTTAATGTGTTCAGTGTCAGCTTGGCTTCTCTCCAGGGCTTCACATACAGAAGCACACAAACACACCAGCTCACACCTCTTATAGAAGCACCCGCCACTGGTTAAACCATCCTATTTGACCAATATCCTGATGCGGTCTGGCAGTCTGAGTTACAGTGCAACCAATTTGTTTTGGAAACAACAGAAAACCCGGATGGCAGTTTTAGTTTTCACACAGTTGTGGCTTGGCCAGTTTCACATTGGTTCAGCATCTCATGCATTGTTTTGTACGAAGTTTGAAATGCCACAGATAATCCCCTTGGATGTGGTACGGCTCTTGTCAGGTGTTCGATGTAGAGCGCAGTGCCCTTTGTTGGAAAAGGTTGGGGATCTGCAGGTGTTTCGTCTCAGGTTCTCACTGAACTCTACTCTTTTCAAAGCAGTTCCACGCTTTAAGAAAAGGACCATTTCACCCACACATTGTATCTTCCCTGTGCTCCAAGGCTGCTCGGAGCTGGCTAAGCTCAGACGGAGCTGGGGTTTGGATGAGTGTGTTTGCACAGGTAGAACAGCCCAGTGCCCGACCACAGGGAGCTGAGCAGCTGCTGAGGGCTGCCTGTGACTGTGCCTCCACACAGCTGCCTTCTTACACAACATCTATTGTTCCCATTGCCAGGACAGAGCCTCCTTTGTCAAACACAATCGTCATGATGAAGGAGTTAGCAGTGACAATAAATATTGAAGTGTGCCAGACAAAACTAATCCATGTACACACAGACACACACACACACACACACACACACACACACACACACACACACACAAACACACACACACTCACACACATGTACACCCACAAACAGAAAGACACTCAATCAAACAGAAGTGCTGTTTGGAGAAAGAGTATCGGTGGGAAGGACTTATGTTTCCTGGGCCCTGCCACTGTATGGAGTGGCTGCACTGGCAGATAGCGTATCCGATGGGGGGAGTGTGGAGTGTCCTCAGGTCAAGAGAGGCATGTGAAACAGAGGCCATCAGGTGCTGTGTGGCCTTCATGGTGACCCGCCGTCATCAGCTGCAGAGTGCATTTGATCCAAGGTCATTATAGTTCGGTCACGCTTTGTTCAAGGTGTGGACCCTTCCTGTGCCGTCCTCAATTGTCAATCACTGGATACAGAGCACCTCTCTTATGCTTATGAGCCAAGACTCAGACTTCTGCATCATATGCATACATAGGATATACAATACAAGTGATGTGTGTGTGTGTGTGTGTGTGTTTGAGAGAGAGAGAGACAGTGATGATGTGTGTTCATTTTTGTGTGCTTGGTGTGTGTATGTGTGTAGACCTCATGCTATGTTGTGTGTTCTGTGTGTGTAGGGAGTGCTGCCCTGGTCCGTGCCCTTCAGAGGCCTGTGCCCAGCCCAGCCCGTCCAGCCACAGCACCCCGCGCCACAGCAGAACATGTTCCGGAGGAGTGCAGCTACGCATCAAGAACAGGTCAGGGCCCTCTCCCCTCGCATGGGGCAATACTGGTGTATGTGTTCCTGTGTGTATGTCTGTGATTGGAAATAAGACGGACAGAGAGATTGTGTGTGTGAATGTGTGCCTGTGTGTG
>NC_137909.1:3142500-3467500 GCF_963457725.1 Sprattus sprattus | reverse complement strand
AATCTGATCCTCTGTGTTCCCTGTCTAAAGAGCCCTGTGTCTCTATGCCTTAATGAGTGTGTGTGTGTGTCAGCCCATACCCCATCCCCCATCCTCTCACTGGGACTGATTGTGAAACTCTGGTGAGAGGGTTGGGGTGAGGAGGCTCCATATCTGGCAGCCAATCTGCGTGCTGAAAAGGGAGTTTTTCTCTGTCTGTGAAAGGTGGGGGGGAGGGGGCAGAAGAGGGAGAAGGAGAAGGAGGGGGGGGGGGGATAGAAGCTGTTTGGTGTGGAGATGTAAGGGGGGGGGGATAGAAGCTGTTTGGCGTGGAGATGAAGGTGGGGGGGGGGAGCTGTTTGGTGTGGAGATGGAAGGAGCTGTTTGGTGTGGAGATGGAAGGAGGGTGGGTTGGAAGCTGTTTGGTGTGGAGATGGAAGGTGGGGGGCATAGAAGCTGTTTGGTGTGGAGATGGAAGGAGGGGGGGCATAGAAGCTGTTTGGCGTGGAGATGGAAGGAGGGGGGGCATAGAAGCTGTTTGGCGTGGAGATGGAAGGAGGGGGGGCATAGAAGCTGTTTGGCGTGGAGATGGAAGGAGGGGGAGATAGAAGCTGTTTGGTTTGGAGATGGAAGGAGGGGGGGCATAGAAGCTGTTTGGCGTGGAGATGGAAGGAGGGGGAGATAGAAGCTGTTTGGCGTGGAGATGGAAGGAGGGGGAGATAGAAGCTGTTTGGTTTGGAGATGGAAGGAGAGTGATGAGAGGCGTCTAGTGACCACTTCATATGCTCGGTGGAATCAATCCCAGAGTTAGACACTGTATGTCTTCACCTGCTTGGAGAACAGAAGCAGGGTGTACTGAGGTCTGAAATGTTCTTAAGCACAAAAACATGACCACATTAATGTATGTGTGTTTGGCCTCCCTGCTCTACTTAATGTCATATTGGTGTTTCATGTTTTGGTGTATTTATTTGATGCAGTGTTTGGTTTCCAGTCACGGTAAAAGCTTGTGGCTTTGTTATCTCAACCACCCTTTCCATCAAAATCAATCATTTAAACCATCAATCTTGTAATCTTAACCAAGACAGCGAGAGCAAGGCCAATTAGCGCAAATAAGAGCTGACTGGTCTGAATCCCTCCTCTTTGGATCAGTGGCTTGTTTGTGTGTTTGGCGGATACTGGTCATTACGGTTGGTGATTTGGGAGCTCCAGGACTCAAAAACAAACTGTGCTACCCTGGCAGCTCCTGAGGTAATGGAGGATATCGAGATATTTCTGTGTGTGTGTGTGTGGGGGGGGGGGGGGGGGGGGAGCAGTGCTCAGGCACGTCCCACAGGCTGTATCAGGCCTGATAGCTGTGTAAGGTCTGAGCGGGGGGTCGAGTGGGTCTGGTACTCAGTGCTGGCATGTGTGTGTGTGTGCGGGAGCCAGACGTGATGGGCTAAAGCCAGGAGGAGGAGCGGGAGGAGTGGGGGCAGCAGGAGGAGCGGGCGGTGCTGCTGATGGTCGTGACCTGCGCTCATTTACCCAGGGGCACGGCTGCAGACTGAACACACTCCGTCTTTTACAGAGCTTGGAGGGAAGGCCATTGCAGTTCCCTATGACAGTTATCCTACATTGGGGAAATATCTGTATCAGTTAGGGTGCCTGAGTCCCCAGACGTAGGACCCTCTATCTCTCCAACTAGTTCATGGGGACTGAGTGTGTGTTGTGTGTGTTTTGTGTTTGAATTGAAATGTAGAGTGAAATAGACATGGAAAACCAGAGTTTTTCATGCTTGTAAAAGACAGTCTGGAGTTAAACTTAACCCTCTCTTATCCTTATAATTGTACAGTGCGTTCAGAAAGTATTCAGACCCATTCACTTTTTTCAAATTTGGTTTAAATTGTTAAAATCATTTTTCCCTTCATCAGTCTACACTCAATACCCCATAATGACAAAGTGAACTCAGAATTTTAGACATTTTTGCAAATGTATTAAAAAGCAAAAACTGAAATATCACATTGACATAAGACCCTTTACTCAGTACTTAGTTAAAGCACATTTGGCAGCCATTACAGCCTTTGAGTCTTCTTGGGTATGACACCTGAAGCTTTGAGTCTTCTTGGGTATGACACCTGAAGCTTTGAGTCTTCTTGGGTTTGACACCTGAAGCTTTGAGTCTTCTTGGGGAGGACAGGACAAGCTTTGAGTCTTCTTGGGGATCACAGGAGAAGCGTTGAGTCTTCTTGGGTATGACACCTGAAGCTTTGAGTCTTCTTGGGTATGACAGGAGAAGCTTTGAGTCTTTTTGGGTATGCGACCTGAAGCTTTGAGTCTTCTTGGGTATGACACGTAAAGCTTTGAGTCTTCTTGGGTGTGACGGGAGAAGCTTTGAGTCTTCTTGGGTATGACACCTGAAGCTTTGAGTCTTCTTTGGTATGACAGGAGAAGCTTTGAGTCTTCTTTGGTATGACAGGAGAAGCTTTGTACACTTGGATTCGGGGATCTTCTGCTCTTATTCTCTGCGGATCCCCTCAAGCTCTGTCAGGTTGTATGAGGACCATCAGTGGACAGCCATTTTCATGGCTGTTTCACAATAAACAGATCTCTGGCTGGGACACTGAAGGTCATTCACAGAGTTGTCCGTAAGCCATTTCTGCTCTTGGCTGTGTGCTTAGGATCATTGGCCCTCATTCTCGACAGCAGTTGGGAAGACTTTCAGAAGGATTTTCTTCTGAACTCCACTTCGGTGGATTTAGGAAAACATTTGCCATTCTCCATAGTTTTTTCGTCTGCGATTTCTTCTGAACTTCAGAAGACTTTCAGAACGCGAAATAGCAGTCGTAACTCTTCCGGAATCTTCTCAAATGCGATTCCACGGGGCCCTCCTGTGGTTATTTGAGGAATGACATTTGAAAAAACTACGTGTTAAAAGGGCTAACGGTTGAATTTGTGAAAACCCGTTGGTGATTGCGTTCAAGTCAACTCTACAGACATCCTTGGATTAAAATAATTATAATAATAATAAATACGATCATTTGTTTCACATTTATAGTCATGAGTCTACGAGGTAGTATTTATTGTTACATTAGGTCTCTATTGCTCGTAGCTAGGTCTCTATTCTCTCCCTTGTACGTCACTTTGGACAAAGTCGTCTGGTAAATGACTGAATGTGAATGTACAAGAAGACTGCAAATGTAAGTGAATAAATAAATAAACACTAACCCCAATCTCTAAGAACTATCACATGCACTTACTGTAATTTAGAGAGCACTGACTGCAAATTATAATCCTACTTGTGACCTATGGCTATTTTTCGATTTTTTTTTTTTTAAAAGTGACTTCTTAAATGTGTTCTACGGACTTCGGAAGTTCAACGTAAGAAAAGATCTCCACTTTATTAATGACCACCTGTTACGAGTTGCTTTCGTGTGGATTTGGGAAATTCCGACAGCACACTTGGCTATGGCTGCGTGCCCCAATAAGGAGCTGACGGGGCGTGTATGTATGCAAATCCACTTTCACGAGAACGCGCATCAATTTAAGAAACTAATCCGAGGGAACACAGCTGAGAAGACTGCGGCTGCTTATGAACGTATTTTCAAGCGTGCGGGAATGCAGCGGAAGTGTTTCCCTTACGTTGTTTTTACGAAGTCACGTAAGAAACATTTCTGAAGAATTACAGAAAATGATCGAGAATGAGGGCCATTGTCCTGTTGAAAGGGGAACCTTGGTCCCAGTCTGAGGTACTAAGCACTCTGGACCAGATTTTCATTCAGGATATCGCTGTCATTCTGTACTTCAGCTTATTATTTACATTTAATTTCAAATGATCAGATCTGCTGCCTGTTTTAAAACTAGACTAAAAACATTATTTTACACCCTGGCATTCCCAGGATTTTAATTTGATGCAGTGCTCTTTTTAGTGGATTTAAGTACAGTCTGAGGTCGTGCTTTTAGTTCAGTCTGAGGTTGTGCTTTTAGTTCAGTCTGAGGTTGTGCTTTTAGTTCAGTCTGATGATGTGCTTTTAGTTCAGTCTGAGGTTGTGCTTTTAGTTCAGTCTGAGGATGTGCTTTTAGTCAGTGGTGTAGTCCAGGGTATACGCAGGTATACGGAGTATACCCACTAATTTTTCAGTCAGCATTGCGTATACCCACTTCTCAAACCAGGGCTTTTATCCTGTGCTGTATGGGCTGCTTAAAAAAATGAAAGAGTATACCCACTTCTCCAGGAACCACTACAGCACTGCTTTTAGTTCAGTCTGAGGTTGTGCTTTTAGTTCAGTCTGAGGTTGGCTTTCAGTTCAGTCTGAGGTTGTCTTTTTAGTTCAGTCTGAGGTTGTGCTTTTTGCAGCCTTCCCCAGATCTGTGCCTTCAACAATCCTTTCTCTGAGTTCTGCAGGCAATTCCTTCAACCTCATGGCTTGGTTTTTGGTCTGATATGCATTGTCAGCTGTGAGACCTTATATAGACAGGTGTGTG
Source organism: Sprattus sprattus (assembly GCF_963457725.1). NCBI lineage: Eukaryota > Metazoa > Chordata > Actinopteri > Clupeiformes > Clupeidae > Sprattus > Sprattus sprattus. Next base: position 3,463,060 of record NC_137909.1, on the reverse strand, counting down.
CCTTTCAAAATCATGTCCAATCAATTGCATTTACCACATGTGGACTTATGTAGAAACATCTCAAAGATGCTAAAAAGAAATGGAAAGCCCCTGAGCTAAATTTGAAGTGTAATACCAAAGAGTGTGAATACTGTTGAGAAATCCTGTTTTTGCTTTAGCAAAACAGGGTGTTAAGTTTAGATTAATGAGGGGGAAATGAATGTAAATTATTTCAGAGTAAGGCTGCAACATAATACAACGTTTAAAATGTGAAGTGTCTGAATTCATTCCATATTATGCAACAGCAGAATGACACCTTTAACCACTGACAACCGGTACAGGTTGTCAATTATGCAGTGCAAACAAGTGGAATTTGAAGACCAAAGCAGAGTACCATAATTGTCTTTGGCCAGTGCAGATAGTTCAGCTGTCTCATGAGGTGTCCTACTTAGAGAGATGTTTTTGTGCTCCCATTGGCTCTTAGAATGTTCTCAAAAGAACAAACCGTATTCGCCAAGTTCTTCAGACTCTGTAAGTCAGTGCTTGCAATGTTTAGGCTTCTTATTTTCGTGGTAAATATTAGGCTACTTTTTGTTTTGAGTGACGGCAGTACAAGCCTGTTATCAGTGCCTTTGATGATGTTAGTTGAGATGGAATGAAGGAGGAAGTGTTTGTCTGATGGTGTTTATGCGATGAAACAGAGATTGCACCCCAGTATGATGCTCTTCCACTGGGTTGGAAAGGGCCGTAAGAGGCCTCCCCAGTGGCTTCGGGCTCTGGTTCCTTGGCCCTAAAGAGTTATCTGATTCATATGTAGCTCAATTGAATACTGTGTGCACCATGTACAGAGCTATTAACTATTTATCCCTATCTCTATGCTTCGTTAGAATCAGTTCTTCTGGATTCTCATTAAGGTAGATCTCTCTGTCTGTGTGTCCTTCTCTATGTATGCGTGTGTGTGTCTGTGTGTATTTGTTGTACATCAGGGAGTGGTTTTGTGGTGACCTGTCCAGCGTTTACGTTTTGACGTCAGTGAGATGTATGTCAGCATTAGTATGCACCCCACACCAGTGAGACGTGGCTTCCTTGGTGCCTGTCCTTAAGGGCCACATAGGGCCACACGGGGTCCCTCCCTCTGAACGCTGTGTTCTGTGTCCGACAGACGAAGTGAGCCTGCGTCCCGTCCACACTCGTGGCATTCCACCAAACTCGCAGACAGCCAGCAGGACCCCAGCATGATGAAAATATCCCAGGGCAGCATGGGAGCTCCCTGGCACCAGAACTACCATTCCAGGTTAGTGGAATCTGGGCCACAGGCTGACAACACAATAGATCCCTCTCTCTATCCCTCTATCTATCTCTCACTTAATCTTTCTCGCTCACATTCTCTCTCTTTGGAGGCCAGGTCTGCTCTCCCACTTTTCGGACAAAAGAGAGTTTGATGGAGAACAGAGAACAGTCTGGTCTTGTGTTAAGCAGACTGTTATCAAACCCCCCTGGTCTTGTGCGCATCACGCCGTTGAACACATGGCCACCAGAGTGAGGCAACGCAAAAGCCAGCTAAACACAACCAGAAGCACCAACAACATCTTAATTATGGCAGCCCAATCACAGACTTAAGGCAGTTAACTATGCCAGGAGAAGTATAGCCACAAGAGGTTGGATGCTCTTCAGTCTAAAGGTGTGAAATGCTGAAGCCTCCATGATGATACAGTCCTACTGTGTATAAATTCCTGTTTCTTTGGATTTGGAATGCTTGGTTATCTTGGTAGTGGAGATAGTTAATAGTTAATGGGATAATAGTCCAAGTCCCAGTGGAGAATCTGCATTGTTCCCAGAAAAGAAGGATGAGTCATTTGGTTTCGCATGATTGCTTATCTTGTACATGTATGACTTCATGGGCAAAGGTCTTCATGTAAACTAAAACCATGATGGTAATAGTATGTGAGTGCCTTTTACCACGAGTCTGGTGCATGGCAGACGTGTGTGAGAGCAGTGTGTGCTTATGTTTTAAATGAGCTCATTGCTACACATGCAACACTTGCTAAACCCCCAGGGTAGACCATTGAGGAGTGATGCCAGGTCTGTTTGAATCAAGTCATCTGTATCTGTGTACTGAGACCACCACCCACCCACTTTGTTTCAGGTAGTGTCACCCACTTTGGTTCTGGCCAAAAGAGATCTAAGTAGTGCCAGCAGTACGAAGGCTGTGAAAGAAAGCCTGTTTGTGTGTCCCTTTATCTGGAGTGTAATCAGTGTACTTAGACAAGGACATCCAAATACCATCAGCAATGACGGCTACCGAGAGATGAGGAGGGCTGGGGAGGGAGGGCATTGACGCAGTGTGTCTCTTATGAAGGCACATTCTTTGCTGTGCCACCCCTTAACCCCTCTGATCTCCATGGTAACATCCTATCAGGGCACGCGTGTGGTGGTCGTATGCCAGGACAGTGCTAGCGTCAGCCTTACAAAGACAACAATGAAATGGGGAGTGTGTGTGTGTGTGTGTGTGTGTGTGTGTGTGTGTGTGTGTGTGTGTGTGTGTGTGTGTGTGTGTGTGTGTGTATATGTGCGCGTGAAAGTAGAGCAGTAGAAGGGATTGTGTCACCAGAGAGGCAGCAACATCACATTCATAATGGCGGTGAGAACACCAACAGACTGACACTCGCTCTCCCAGCACCCATATACCCATACAAGGGCAGCCGCCCAGTGAGGGGCCCCATGGGAGCTCTGTGCCCGCCCCCCACCTCCCCCCCTACCCCTACCCTCACAGCCATCAGGGACTGTTTGGCTGGGACTGGGAGAAGACAGATGAGCAGAGCATAGCCGGATTTCAAAATATCTTGTATAATAAATTAAATGCAGACAGATTTAATTTTAAGCCGTGTGTTGTGGTTGCCATTTGGTGTTGCTCTGGCCTTGACTGAAGTCCCTGTAGACACATTTGTGTTGGTGGTTAGTGTGTGTGTTATGACAGAGGTGGTAAATCGAGCTGTGAAGTTGTCTCTTATGTTTACCACATCTAGGAAGAATAGGGAGACCTCAGCTCCGGCAGCACAAGTTGTTTATTATCAAAGCAACTGAGACGTCTTGGCAGTGTTTCACTTATTAGCACTGGAGCCTGTCTGAATTTGTATTTAAACAGTGTAATCCAAACTCTGTCTGCATGACACGTTGTAAATTAAGCCATAAAGATGATCAGCCTAAGAGGGGTGGGAACAATTCCTTCTGATTTAATCAGACACTGCTTTTATGGTGTCAGAGGTACCCGAGCAATAAATGTGTCCTTCTGATGTCTCTTCAAGTTCTCCGCTGTGGTTAATTTATAGTCTTATCGGACCAAAGGAACAGAAAATAACAGATACAGCAAAAAATCTGTTAGCTTCTTTATACTACTTAGTGCTTTGAAAGCCTGCAGAGTCAGTGATTGCCACTGAGGTTTAATTAAGTCTTCCAGCAGAGACTATGTATTCAGTGCTCAGTACTAGATATCCTTCAAAACTGCAGACCCTCCTCAGTCTCCTCAGAATCATGACAGTGTTGGTTGCAGGCAATAGGGTAAAGAGGAGAGTCCCATCACGCATCTTGTTTCCTCACCACACTCTTGTTTTTCCTCCTCTTCTTCTATGTGCAGTGCCTCCACAACCGACCTCTCCGGCTATGAGGCTGGATTCCTGCGTAAGAGCCCGGACCAGTACAGCTCCAGGGGCAGCATGGAGAGCTTGGACCACCCCAGCCCAGCCTACAGCTCCTGCCATCAACTGTCGGCCTCCAAGTCTTCCAACAGCATCGACCACCTGCACAGCAAGCGCGACTCTGCCTACAGCTCATTTTCAACCAGTTCCAGTATCCCGGAGTACCTGGCTGCCGCCCCGTCCTTCAGTAACAGGGAGCGCTCCTGCTCCATGGAGCACGTGCCCCAGACAAGAGGAGGCGCACAGGAGGAGGGGATGCAGCAGGCGGACATCCGCTACGTGCGCACCATCTATGACCCACAGCAGGGTGTGTCTGAGGAGCACGAGGTCACGTCTGCCCTCATGGGCCGAGCTGGTGACAGGCGGGGACAAGCCCAAGGGGGAGGAGGGGCTTGTCACCGTGGCGGCAGTAGCAGCAGCAGCAGCAGCAGCAGTGGCGGCTCATCCACCTCCAATCGCCACAGTGCGGGTCCAGTGTGGGGTTCCCACAGTCGTAGCTCCTATGAGAGTCTGAAAGGTGCGCCAGCACCTCCCCTACGCAGTGACAGCTTCGCCGCGATCCGCAACCACGAGCGACCCAACTCCTGGTCCAGCCTGGAGCAGGCCCGTTCCCTGCGCGCCTTGCACAAGGGCTCCTGGCACCATTCCAGTGGGTCAGTGGCCACAGGGAAGCCCTCATTCGTGACGGAAGGTCAGCTGCACACGGTGGTGGAGAAGAGCCCAGAGAGCAGCCCCACCACTCGCCCGAAGCAGGGGTTCCCCCAGGCCTCCAAGCCTGGCCGCCCCATGTTTCCCACCAGCATCTACCAAGTGCCCCCACCCGAGCCCCACTTTGCACAGATGCCCACCAGCTGCCCCAGCTCAAGCACAGTGTATCCGGCTCTTGCCAAGGAGAGTCGCTACACCACCCAGAGAGAACCAGGGGGAGAGGGTGTGGCAGTGGAGAACGGAAACCAAAGCAATACTCCACATGGTTCCTCCAGCCCACTTCATCCAGCATTTTCCCAGCCCAAACCACTGCCACAAGTGCCGCCATCCTCCCAGCATCCTGATATGGGCCTGGAGGAGCTCCACACCAAATACAGGCCTCACCTGCAGTCTAACAGCTACTGGCCTCCAGCTCCATCCATCGGACAGGAAAGAAGAGACCCTTATACTCCAGTTCAGCCCAGAAGAGAAAGATCCAGGCATACCCAGAGCCCAGAGCCCCAAAGCAGCCTCAAACAGAGCAGGGAGGAAGAGCATGTCAGAGGTCCAGAGCAGAGCTCACAAACTGAGCCCATGGTGATGCAGAGCAAAGTGCCACAGGGACAAGTGGCCCCGGGCAACAGAGGTGGCCACAATCTACCTGTGAGGCATTACAGTGAATCCAGCGTCCCCCAGGATCATGAGCACCTTCTGACACGCCTGGAGAATGCACTGGCAGAAGTGCAGAGGTGTGCTAGCCCCGAAAGCAGCAGCAGCAGCCAGAACCACTCAGTTGACCGTAGCGTGTCTGTGTTAGAGCGGGTGAGTCGCTTTGAGAGGCGTGAGCCTGGCAAAGTTCGCAGTCAGAGTACCAGTAACGCCTCCTCAACCTCCTACCGTCCAAACCATACTGCTGCCGGCCCCAAGAGCTCCCTCTCTGGTGTGGAGGACCTTCACAACATGCTAGACAGGAACTGTATCTCTGCCCTTCAAACAATTCCTCCCAGCTTCTATTCCAACACCCAAGGGTTTAGAACGGCATACCAGGAGGGCCACATGGAGTTGCATCATAGAAGAGGGAGTAGCGATCAGGCCCAGCTCAGATACCTGCCAGATCCAGCACTGGCCCTGCAGAGAAGCAAAAGTACCTTCCATTTGGATGAAGAAAATGGAACTCGCTTTGAGTGGAAAGATGACCCCCTGGATATTTTAGGCACGCTCCAGGACAGGTCGTACCGGGACAGCATTAAAGACGCCCAGTCTAAGGTGCTCAGGTCCACCTCTTTCCGGCGGAGGGACTTGAATCCTCCACCCGTGCCAGTCAAACACCTGTCCCTTGAGAGGAAGGGACCCAAGACCACTCCCAAACCAACGTCCACCTCTCCCCATACCCCGAAAGAGCGCCATGTGGTGACCCCAGACACGCTGGAAAGGATCAGTCCTCCAGAACTCCCCAGTGTTCCACCAGTGGGCCCTCCACTCATGCGGATTGGGGAGCGCAGTGTTCCACCAGTGGGTCCTTCGCTCGTGCGGATTGGGGGGCGCAAGCGCCTGACCATGGACCAGAAGAAGCGCTCCTACTCTGAGCCGGAGAACATGCACGAGGTCGGACTGTCCGACCCCGAGACTTCCAGGAAGCAGCAGTTCCTCATCCCAGAGACCAGCGTTGCAGATCGTCGGAAGATGTTTGAAATGGCGGTCAGGCAGAATGCCGGGCCCAAGCCAGGAGCCTCACATCCACAACTGAAGCAGATGCAGCAGGATGCTGTGGCTGAGTACATGAAGCGAAAAACTGGCAAGAGGTCAGAGGGACGCCCCAGTCGTCCCCACAGTGCCTACATCCATCCAGCTTCGTGCTCCTCCACTGACTCCCGGAGCCTCTCCTCCACCTCCAGCCTGGCTTCACTGCAAGAGCCTGGGCTAGAGAGTCTTTCCGGGGGTAGCCGTCAGACCTACACTCTTCCGGCCAACCTCCACGGGGACTTTTATTCTGGCAGGTTGCATGCTGAGCCCCAACAGGCTGTGTACAGGCCCCAGAGTAAAACTCCAGAGCCTGAGAGGCAGGTGGACAGAGAAAGACTTGCTTCAGACCCAAGCCTGGCTCAGACATCTGGTCCAGATGCACTGTATCACCTCCCACTCTCCCAGCACTGCCATGGGGGATTGGAGAAAGCTGCTCCAGCCCGGAGCTCAGGAAAGTCAGCCTCTGCAGAGGACTTACTGGACCGGCTGGAGAACAGGCCAGCTCCACAGCATGTCCGGTCCCGCTCCTCGCCCTCTGTAGAGCGGTATAACCAGGTACTCCTCCTTCTGTGTGTAGTTCACTCCCTAGCACTGAGCAAATCAAAAATGAACCCTCTTATGTATACTATGGTGTTGCTTGGCAACAAGCAAAAGCTAATTATCATCTTGAAGATAATGTAATTTCACATCAGGACATGTATTTCTCAGCTTTAAAATATGAAGCTGTAATGTTATGAAATCAGAGGCAACATTATCATTCCCAGTCCAGTCTTTTGGGCTGGTTAATAAACCGCTTAAAGTGGTGACCATGGTCAGGCAGATATTGCAAAGGTGTTTAGGGAAGAAAATGGTGTCTTTATTTGAAAGCTCAATAAGTAACTTCCATGGGTGTAATCTTTCCCTCTGGGTGCTGCACAGCTTTTAATACAAAGCCTACAAAGTTTCTCTTGACATACCATACATTCTAACATTGCCTATAACCAATGTGGTAAAGCCAACCTTAGAAGGCAAAAATAAAGTCCAAATTAGAGCCTTCAGTTCCGTCTGGTGTAAGTATCTATCACCATTTATATGTCTGTCTGGGGAGCTTTGGTCGTCTTTATAAAAAGCTTTGGTGTGATTCTCTTACACAGTGTGCTGTTAAAAAGGCAAACGAGCAGAGATATATGGCAGTGCCCCCTCCCCAACCCTCCAGGAAATGCCCTGGACTTCCCTCTTCCTGTTTGGTGCCACCAGGGCTCCTGAGGCAGATGACAGACTGATAAATCACGTTGTCTGTTTCTATGGGGAGGAGTTGTGTCTGATAAGATGGATCTGTTTTGGAGCTCTTGCCACAGTTTTGGCAGGAAGTGAGATTTTTTAAATGCTGTTTATGTCGCTGCAATTAGTCTCCCTCCATAAACATTATTTTCACATAAGGGCTGCTTGTACGCACAACAACAAAAGAGAACCAGGAAAGAGTACTGCTTAAAACCAGTTTCAGGCACCATGACTAATGATTTTAGAGTTTTGATCATATCACCAAGCCAGTCTTAACATCTCTGTGGTCCAAGTGATAGACCACATACCACAACTCATACTAGAGAAAGTATTTGATTTACCAAGAGAAGTTTGTGTGTGAGATCACTGGTCATGCTAGATATCTGAGTAGTTTGTTCAGACACCACTTGCAGATAAGCAGAATTGTTAGAATTTATTTCTCTTAATATATCACCTATGATTAAACTTTGGAATGCTTTAGACGGTGATATTAATGCCAAATGATCAACCCTGGTTGTCTGATTGAAACTGACCTTCAGGATATTTTCTCCTTGGTTAATACAGATGCACAGTGAACCCAGAAATACTCATGAATAAAGCCAACAGGGATGGTCCAGTGTATTGATTAATGGAATGGTTTGCAACATGTGATTTTTATCACGCTAGGATTTCATGGTTGCGGAGCTAAAATCATTTGGGCTGATGTCAATGGATCTGGTTCAATCTAGTCACAGTGTCAACAGGTTTGTGACTTTCTGAATTATACTGTATATCCATTATATAACCGTGTGTGTGTGTGTGTGTGTGTGTGTGTGTGTCTGTGTGTCTGTGTGTCTGTGTGTCTGTGTGCCCATATGTATATGTCCTACTTCATGCATTTGTAAATCACAATTGCTGTGCACAGCTCATAATCATCATTATAATCAACAGTAGATGATATTTGCTTCTGATGGGGTCAAGAAACAGGCTGTACATAGTCACTGTCTTAGGCCCATAACCCAAATCTCTCCTTATGAGAACATTTAAATTGTTTAAACATGCTGGCTTTTAAGGCAATACCTCAGAGGCCTATTCCTTAATTGGTCAATGGCTCTATTGGAGAGGTCCTGTGTCTATTTTTGACCTGGACGGCCCTTAAGTAGAATGTTTGACTCAGCATGTAATATGAAAATCCCATAATATCAGGCAGAGAGGGCAGTTTTGTTGAGAAATTATTGTTGAGGTATTTCACACTTAAAGGCCGTCTCATGGACAGAAATTAAACAGAAAAACAGTAGGAGTTCCATGGTAGTTCCTTATGATGTCAGAAGTCCGAGTTCCATGGTATTTCCTTATGATGTCAGAAGTTGCTGGACGTTTAAGTGTTGGTCAATCCCAGTTAAGCGATCCCCTAAAAAGGCCACATTCTGTCATGTTCATACAAGAATGAATGATAGACAACAGGGATTAGAAAACAGCATTATTAGGTGATACACTACTGAAGATGCAGTTGATGTGTGGACATGTACATGCCTGTGAAATGTTGTCAATGCTGACATGCTGCTGTGTGTGTGTGTGTGTGTGTGTGTGTGCCAGGTCTCTGGTGAGTCTGAAGCCTGATCGGCCATCTTCAGCCTCAGCCGTGAGAACAGAACGCTACCTACTGAACCAGACCAGCTCCCAGGCCCATGTGCCCGTGGTGCGGAGGGAACGGCAGCGGCACAGCGAACGCCAGCGCGCCCAGAGCGCCACCGGCCTGGCGGCCTCCGTGGGCCTCCCCTGCCCCCTCTCTCCACCTGGCAACACTGGCAGCCTAGATTGGCAGGCAAGCAACAGGCTGTGCCTGGCCAACCTGGATGCCATCACCTTCCCCTCCACGCCACATGGCGAAGCGTCGCGCCACACGAGGAGGGCCTCCACAGGGATGACCAGGCAGAGCTCCAGTGACACCAGCACCTCAGAGGAGACGCTGAAGGACTTCCCCAGCGGCGAACCTGCCCGGATGGCACCAAAGACACCCCCACCCTCGGAGAAGGCTCTCACTACCGCCCCACCTAACCTCCCACCCAAAACATCCCATGTGGCCCCCGCACACCCCCCACCTCATTCTCCTGATCAGTTGCCCCAGCCACTGCCCTCCCTACGCATTTCTGAGTCCAACCTGCGCTACAGTCCTCCGTTGGCCTCTAGCCAAGAAGATGATGACGTGTTCCTCCAGGATGTGTCCCCTCCCCCCTCCCCCTCACCACCTCTGCCCATACGTGAGACTGACATCACGGAGGACTTCCCCCCACCGCCACCCCCCCTCTCTCTCTCACCCCCTGTAGGAGAGGAGGGCTACATGGAGCCACCAGTGCCGTGCATCAGGTATGATTAGTCACGCTGCAACCATGGGCTCGCCCTCAAGGTGTCCCCTGTTCCACCAGAATCAGCAGATTCATTTAAACAGATATGAAACTAGATTGATATGTTGGAATTGACTATATTTTGTATTTGAGTATTCCAGCTTACTTGTGTTAATAAAACATTTATTTTTCTGTTGGAAGTGCGGAGCCTGTGGAGGATTCAGTCATTTGCCATGGAACAGCCAGAGGGAGTGCTAGCGTCTCACCTCCTCCCCTGTCTCCAGAGCCCTCGCTCAGCCCCAGCCTGAGCACCGAGCCCCTGGCTCCCAGCATCACTGTCCCAGAAGAGGATGACGAGAGCCTGGGCCTGGATCCCCGCCTGCTGTCCAGGAGGGAGAAGTCTGAGGTGGACAGGCGAGTGGAGGCCTTGGCCCGGGAGCTGGTGTCTCGGGACAAGTCCCTGACTGCTCTCCTGGACGGCTGGGCTGGTAGAAGCTCCATGGATATGATGGAAGAGATATTCCCTGCCTACAGACAGCGGTCGTCATGGCAACGGAGAAGGAGCGACGTCAGTCAGGAAGACAGGTGGGGGAGAGAGCAGATGGCGTATGGCGCAGGGCCGCTCCGCAGGGAGAGGTGGAGGGAAGGTGGAGGCTTTTATGTGCCTTACATAACTCAGTGATCAGTTCATGCTGCACAGAGGCAGGTGCACAAAGGCAGCCTTGTTTGGCCTGGTGAAGTTATGGCCCAGGTTATTGCCAGGCATCGGTGTTATCACAACACGGCTCTCTTTTGTAGATTCATTATCTGATTGCTTTGCGGGATGAATGCTACTAAAACCTTTGCCCAAACATTAAGTAGCCCCATATCTTTAAATACCACATATATCAGTGACTTTATTTGCTTGGGTCTTTTTTGCTGAGGTCAAATGATTGTGTTGGGCAGTTGGGCAGAATCCGCTTGCATTGTGTAAGCAGGTTTTGAGATTTGAGAATGTATTTTTAAGTAGTTTCGTGCTAAAAGTGAGTATAAGACCGCTGGAAAAAAGACATGACATTTATCCATGCAGGAAGCTTGAATGTGAAGGGCCGGCTATATTATACCAGAACATCTACCGTATGTTATTCTGCCACCTAGTGTAAGGCTAGAAAATGACCCACTTTACAGCTCCCAGACTTTGAACTGTTTCAGTGTTAAACTTAAAATGGCGTTTAATATTTCACTTTTGGTGAAGTTCATTGAGAGTTCAACAGAACTCTTACTCGCATGAATGCATTCACTGGGAAGTTTAAGTTTAGCTGGCACTGTAACTGTTTTCAGTGCGCATAAAAGCTCTATTTTAATATCATTTGAAAAGGAGCAATGTATCACTGTAAATTATTATTATGTGTCAGACACAATGGTAGCCCACTCCATCCACACCCAGGGCTGCATTGTTTCTTTGTGACCTTCAGCATTCTACAGGGTGATTAAATCCACTTTAATTAAGCATGCTCCGATTCTTTCCCGGAATGCATTTTTAACATTCCTCCTGTTCTGCTAAATAGGCCAGCTCTGAATAGCAAAATCCAGTCCATTTGCATTCCTTGTGCAAAGGTGGAGTGAGTGTGAGAGAGGGTGTGTGTTTGTCTTAAAATAACTATGCGGGTGTGTGTGTGCGGGTGTGTGTGTGTGTGTGTGTGTGTGTGTGTGTGTGTGTGTGTGTGTGCGGGTGTGTGTGTGTGTGTGTGTGTGTGTGTGTGTGTGTGTGTGTGTGTGTGTGTGTGTGTGTGTGTGTCTGTGTGGATGTATATTTGTTTGTAATACTCTCTTGTGTTCCGCTGCACTCAGAGGGCCAGATGAAGTTTATAACTCCCAGGAGTCCTTGGCCCCCGCCAGCAGAATGGAGACGGACCTGGACGAAGATGAAGCTGACCTCACACACAAGCAGGTAGCTCTCTGCCACCTGCTGCATTACTCTGCACTCAGGAACATGGAGTTATTCAGAAGAGGCTTTCACATACTTATAGAGCCAAAGACAAACTCTTGAAAGTTTTTCTACTTAGGTGTTTTGACTCAAGGATAAATGAATGACTGAACTGTACCACATGTCCATGAGATAAATACGGCCAGCTAGTTTACTGCTGAAAACGATGTGTCCCGTTGCTTGTATCCTACACAGATGGTCACAATAAAAGCAATGCAGAGTGGTTGGGATAGTCATCTGTTACATGTCTACTTACTGGAAACACATGGCTGTAAAGAGCACTGGGACTCTGTCTATCTTTACTGCTGTAGTATCATGTCAGAATTGCGGTGGTATTCTCCATTCCTCTAGGGGGAGCTGCTGCAGGCTTTGGCCCTGAGTGTTGCGGTGCTGAGAGAGGAGAAGGAGCATCTGGGAGAGGAGCAGAGGCACTGCTGTGCTCTAGGGGGCAGCACTGAGACGCTGGTGCAGGAGCGCTGCAAGCCCAATGAGAGGGACAAGTACCGCATGTTCATCGGGGACCTGGACAAGATCGTCAACCTGCTGCTGTCCCTAAGTGGCCGTCTGGCCCGCGTGGAGAGCGCCCTCACCGCCCTCGATAGAAAGGCTGAGACAGAGGACAGTGGAGAGGAGAGGGTGGGTAATATCATACACAAACACACAAACACACACACACTCACTCTCTTCCACGCACATACACCCTGGATGCATGCATGCCCTAAGAGATGGAGACTGATGACTGTGACGGATGAGTGCAGTGTGTGATTAGTGTCATCGCACAAATGCTCACACAGTACACACAGATTGGGAATGACAGTTTAAGAAAAGACATTCAACACTTAAAGATGCATTCCGAAATTGGGTTTTGGGTTTTGAGAATAGTGTTGGCTGATAATGAATTGAGAATAGTGAATAGTGAGAATAGTGAGTAGTGAGAATAGTGATTGTTGGTAGTTGAGCTCAACAGCCAATCAGATTACACCCCACCCTTCCTCAAGCACTGTGTTTATTGGCTGGTAATGTTTATGGCTTGGTCCGAGCCACTATATTTGTTTCCATTTACAGGGCAAGGACTGTGTACGAACACCAGCATGGAGTTAGAGTCACAGACTTACCTTTAAGCCCACACCCACACATACACTGATCCACACACACAAACACAAACACACACATGCTTAGACTGAAGGTGGTGTGTAAGGCCAGGTGTGTTACATTAACACACATGTGTGCTTAAGAAAATGTCACTGACACCAACACACACACACACACACACACACACGATCACACAAAGGAGGGTACAGAATCATTAAACATAGAAAAGCTTGACCTTCTTTTCCAGAAATGGGCTTTAGTAAAGTCCCTAAAACCACATCCAAAGCACGAATGACTACAAATCATCTGTTCCAAGTTGGCCTTGGTTTCTGATGTCATGTGTTAGTAATAAGGCTTGTGCACTCAGTGAGAATGAAAACACTGACGGAAGACAGGTCAGGTGACTGGTCTTAACCATTCAGAGACCAGAATGACTTCCTGTCACCACCAATCGTCTGCTTACCACCCATTGTCTAGCGACAAACGCCTCCTTTATCTAATCAGTAGTGATACTGTAGAAGTTCCAGTTCTCTGTCCTGCTAACCGTTCTCACAGTCTGTGTAGCTGTGTTTTGCTGACACTGAATCAGCTGCTTTCCTCATGTGATGAGTCATTCAGCCAGTGTGACGAGAGCCTTATGCTAATCCTCTGTTTTAGTCACTGGTAGTCCTGTCACGCACACACACACACACCCCGTCTCTGGGATATCTATGACTGCATTGTGTATCAAGTATAAGAGTGTGTGTATGGGTGATTATACACTTTTGGGGTGTGTATGTGCATGTGTGTATATAATTTTGTCATCAGTTAGATTAACAGAGGATTAATGTGACTGAATTGTATCAGGCTCTGTGGTAGATTGTGCTGTTGAGATAAGGACTGTTGATCTCCCTATCTGCTTCATGTCAAAGCCTAACCCAGTCACTCAGTCACTCTCTTTGGAGCACCTGAAGAGGAACCTCTGCCCTCACGGTTATGGCTCTACCATAGGCACTAATGCCATGGCTACTTTCTTTCACTAGAGCACAAATGACTCACACTTAAACTGAAACATTTCCTTCCCTGCTAATAGAAATGGGCTCGATACAAATATAACACACACACACACACACACACACACACACACACACACACACACACACACACACACACACACACACACACACACACACACACACACACACACACACACACACACACACACACACACACACACACACACACACACACACACACACACACACACACACACACACACACACACACACACACACACACACACACACACACACACACACACACACACACACACACACGGGGCAGCCGTGGCCTACTGGTTAGGGTTTCAGGCTGGAAACCGTAGGGTGGCCGGTTTGATCCCCGACCAGTAGGAAAAATGTGGGCGGGGGAAGTGGTAGACCACTGCTCTCCCATGCCCACATCCACGGCTGAGGTGCGCTTGAGCAAGGAACCTAACCCCGATCACTGCTCCCCGGGCGCCGCCAAAGGCAGCTCACTGCTCCGGGTTAGTGTGTAACCTCACTTCACTGTGTGTGTGGGTTAAATGCAGAGGTGGATTTCAGAGTGTGTGTGTCTACTACACCACCTCTGCAATAGAGAGGACTTTCACTTTCACACACACTCTCTCTTTCTCTCTCTCAAACATTAACAACCAAGGACAGGAATGAGCATGCCCTTGAGTGTTTTCAAACGCCCATGCAATAAACGAAAACTAGTTTAGATGTGCAGGACAAGCTGGACAGCAGGAGGCACTGGTGTTCCATTTAATTGGTCAAATGTAGTCCTGTGAGGGGAGAGGGGATTAAGCAAGTTAATCATTAGAAACAGTGTTACCCTTTGAATTGGGTGTTAATGTCAATCTCAATAATTCATTGTTTGTATGACTATAATACTGTGATCATTAATCATGTGTGTGTGTGTGTCATGTGTGTGTCATGTGTGTGTGTCATGGGTGTGTGTGTGTCATGTGTGTGTCATGTGTGTGTGTCATGTGTGTGTGTGTGTGTGTGTGTGTGTGTGTGTGTGTGTGCCATGTGTGTATGTGTGTGTGTGTGTCATCTGTGTGTGTGTGTCATGTGTGTGTCGTGTGTGTGTGTCATGTGTGTGTCCTCCTCCAGGAGACTCTGCAGCAGAAGCGGCGTCAGCTGTGCAGTCAGCAGGAGGACGCTCGTGAGCTGAAGGAGAACCTGGACCGGCGCGAGCGTGTGGTTCTTGACTTCCTTGCCGGCTACCTGACGGCGGCACAGCTGCGCGACCACCGGCGCTACGTGCGTCTCAAGCCCGCCCTGCTCATCCGCCAGCGGCACCTTGACGAGCTCATCCGCCAGGGGGAGGAGCATCGGCAGCGCCTGGCGGAGACTCTTCCCGTTCAGCCCCGCCCCACTGTGGATGGCCCCGCCCCTCGCTCCACAGCGGTTACCTCGCTCTGACTCCGCCCCCTCACCACTGTGAGCGATGCTGCTGCAGACACAGCTGCTACAGAGGAGGAGGAGACACTGATGAAGAATTAGACCAGAAAGAGATGGGCGGACTGCACCTCAGCGACGTGTCCACTCATGGCGGACGGGGTGGGAAAGTGCCTTAAGAGTGTGACCACACACACCACACATAACCACTTTGGCACCCACTCACACACGCTCTTAGATGAAAGCACACTTGCTCCATGTTGCAGTGGGGTCGTACAGATTGGTTCAATGGTAAAGTCAGAGACTGGTGCTTCATGCATTTACGCATCTACGTTTTTTCACACCGCCTTCTTTTTGAGGATGTGGTTCCTGATTTCAGCCTGTGGCGTTCAATAAGATAGTCTCATTCCAGCTGTGTTCTGGTCAGCTGGATCAGGACACAGGTCTGCTTGAGGCACGGAACAAAGCAGTGACTGATTGTCTCTTACGGCTGTCCTGGGGGTACGTTTACCCTGCAGCTGCATTTGGATCAAACATCACCGTGATTTTGATGTTCTTTTTCACGATGGACATTGCAGAGCACTTTTATTCAGGGCAGATTGACTACTACACGCCCTAAACCACACAGGAGGAGACCGCTCCTTACACCCACAGGCGCTTTCAAGAATCCTTCACAATAGAAATAACTTTCTTCAAAACTATATCTTTAGAATTTCATTCTAAAACACACTCAAATGCTGCCATGACCAACTGCAGTCATTATTTATACATTAAAAATATGTTTGTATTATGAAAGTGACTGTACATATTATGTGCCAACATTTGGTTATTTTTAATGTGTAAACGAAAAAAAAAACACATTTTATATTGTGTAAAAACTGAAGGAAGAGAGAAATGTTATTTTTCTTTGGAAGGTGAGTTTACACTGGGGCTTTAAGAGACATGTTGTCACTCCAAACCTTAAGAAACAGCACAAAATGCCATGGATGACAGGGTTATTTTCCTTCATGTGACAGAAACAGGTCTCACGGTGAGCTGGTCTCCTTAATGAGGGACTAAACTGCATCAAACACAATCCTGTTCTACATGAGCTGTCCAGTCCAGATCGGGGGGAAAATCCACTGGCCCTGCACACCACCCCAACACTTCCTCTCACTTCTCGTCATGTTGGATCTCAATCACACTGTAGCAAACGTGTCGCATGTGACTGCTTCACTGTGGTAAAATTACGTTCAGCTCACACCACTGGAGCACTTCCTCCAAAACTGTCAGTGTGAGTGGTTATCTTTTTCATTTATTTTATGTTTTCAGAGCACCTTTTCCACATTTACAGAGTATCTTACCAAGTCATAATACCTGACTGATATATGAAACACAGGCAAATTGTCACATACAAATGAATTGTCGTGAGCATATTTGCCAGCCATGGTGCCCTCTGCGTTTGACATGCTTCACTGTTTTGTAAAGGCACAACTGAAAAATATTCTGATTTGATTGCAGGTTGGTCTCTAATCTTATGATACAGTCTTGCTGTTCACCTTTGTTGTTGAGAAAAGTTGAGAAGGACTGTTAAATAAATGCTCTTCATTTTGCAAAATAAATCTGTTTTTTAAAAAGACTTTTAATATCAGTTGCACTTATTGTCAGATAATTTACGGCACAAGAACTACGTATGTGAAATACATCAGTTTATGAAGCACTATAAAGCTCCAGTGACTCACATGCTGAGCCACTGACTACGTCACATTCTCCAAATACCTTCCCTACAGAAAGCAGACCGAAACTAACTAAGTGTGTCTTTAAAGGTGCATAACTCTCCTCAGTCACCCACTTAACAGTACTAGAGGACAAACACAACACATTTGTCATACTATCGTCCTCAGCCTGCTATTCCTGTTGGTTGAGTTGCTTAATTAGTGGAAGAAGAGAAGGATACTGTGTTTATCTTGTAGGAGTCACCTATCAGACCACAGTCAAACTGGGAAATTAGGACTGCTTCCTCCCTGGTTGTGAACGGAAGACAAGCTGAGCTAACAGGAGAAATGAAGAACTAATGAAACCGGGTGAAGTAGACAATGGGCCGCATTCTCATTCTCGAGCGCAGTTCAGAGTTAAGTAAAGTTAAGTAGAAATTTTGTACACTTAAGCAAATGTTCGAGAATGAGGTCCAATGTGATCAGGGGACTGAAGGAGGACTTTGACATCATCCCATAAATCCAATGTATGCAGCCAAATGTCCAGAGTAGACAGGTGTCTGTCTGTTGAAAACACATAGAAGAACCTTGCCATCAGCAATCTTCAGAACATAATCCTCTTCCTCATCAGAAGCCAAATACAAACATGACCACGTTCCCTCTCGATGTTTTCATTAAATTGGGTTGTTTTAGCTTAGTGAAAAACTTCATGGCCTCTGCCTGAAGCTCGCTAGTCTTCAGTGTTTTGGCAGGCATAGCAGGTATTACAGAAGTTAGAACATTCTTTTTGTTCTTAGATATCCATTACATTTGAACTTTCACCTTAATCTACATGGATCACAAATGGCACTCTTAAACTGAAACATTTCCCTCTCAGCAAGTGGATACAAATACTGTATATCTAGTATATTCTATATTTTGCTCTTGTGAATACATACAGAAATAATGTGAGCACACAACATATTTAAAATTTTTAGTATCTGTCTTAAAGAATGTATGCAATAAGAAACTGATCTGAAAGGAAAAACTGAAGATTGTGTTAAAGTTTTATTGGTGATAAGAACCGTAATAAAAGTACAGTATATACACTTTACGTCAATGAAAAGGTAACACAGATGATTATATAACAGAATAAATATTGGCCTTGTTAACACACTCACTCACTCAAAACATGAACAGCCAAGGACAGGTATGAACATGCCTCAGTGTCAACCACCCACGCATTGACATTCGTTTAGAGGGGCAGGGCAAACAGGAACCATCTTGAGAACAACCATCTTCTGGCGAGACTTCTATGCGCATGCCACCCCTCAATTCTATCCACCCATTCCCTACCAACATGCAGCGTTGAGCCCCAACACAGATCCACACATCATCCCATATACTGTTTCTCCCCCTGTCTCTTCATCTGACACTGCATTTCTCTGGCTGAACTTAGAGCAGCAGCAACAACATGACAGCCAAACAAAGAGGCCAACTGGCTCTTCATGTCTCATAAAGTCCAACACAGGGCCCTGGTAGGGCACAAACAAAGGTACTTTTCTCCCGCAGCCTGGCCCCGTCACCCCACTGACTGGCAAGGCGCCAGTCCTCAAGGAAGCTGAGAGAGGCAGGGAGAGGGGGTCCTCAATGCTAAGCCTTTGGCTCTCTGGCTGGCCCTCCACAGCCCTGGCATACCTTTGCTCCCCAGCAACACACTCGGACAGAGACTCCAGTTGAACATCTGACGCACAGTGAGGTTATTGCAGGGGACAGGCTGGGTAAAACATTAAACTAGAGAGAGCAAGCAAGCACAAAAGAAGTTTCAATTCAGCAAGATTAGCCACAACACATACAGACTACTTGGAGATAACACTGTTACACCACCCTAGGATAAACACCACCATATATACAATAATACACTAAAGCAAACACTGCAAATTAACTTTTTTTTAAAACTCCCAAAAGAGTGACAATCAGCAAAAACTGGTAACCAGTAGATATGCATTCCAGTGGAAAAAAAAGAGAAGTGAAGAAAACCTGACTCATAGTTGTGTGCAGATCTAAATGAAAACAAGTAGACCTCCTGTGCCGACAAGGAACACTCCTTTGGAACCATTGATGTGTTATTCTAGAACTGAATTTACCCTGACGTCAAACAAATCATTGTAAAATGAGATGGAAACTTTCAGTGCCAAGTAGAACAATCACCCAAACTCATTTGTCCCTCGTGACCATTTCCTCCTCGAAAACATGATTAGTGATACTTTAGACCCTGCTTTTGAACATTCACGCTCCAAAAAGCTTCAACGGATTCCACACAGCAAGAGCTCCAGTGTCACGAAACTGAAGTAGGAACCAGTTCTGGCTGCCAAGAGGCCAGTGTCCAGCAGAAAAGAGGTCAAAGCTTGAGTGCTCCACTGCAAGAGGCCAATGGGCCTCTTTAGTTCTGTACTGAAAGCCTAATTCAGCAAGCGAAGCGAACACATTTGAAAACCGCGAAGCATTGCCATGTGGAGGTTTGAAATCTCCCTCCTGGCTTTACTCTGGAGTCTGCTTCCCTATCATTAGCCTGCTAGAGAGCTGCAAACATACAAACAAACATTTTGATTCCCTAGTAAATTAATGGAACAAAATGACTAAGGATTATATAAAAATATACATATATATCCAACCTTAAGCAACACATTGTGAAACATTTTCAGTGACAAATGAACACAGATTTACAATCTGAAAAGATCAGAAGAGGTAGGTAGTGTGGATAGGGAAAGTAGCGACAGGGTAGGGAATGTTTCTCCAGAACAAAGGAGGCGGTCCGTGGCATTTCTGGTTCAAACAGACACCTCTGTGTGCCCTGAGATCCTCCCCAGGGACTTGTGCTTGAACAAGGCTGCCAAGGATGAGTGCCTCTTCACCGTGGCCGATATAGTAGCAGGCCGCTCATTGGGACTATCTACACGGGTCTGTGGAGTGAAGATCTTCTGAGGAGCCTCCAGCATCTGCAGAAGGCCCTTTGGCATGTCACTGCACAAATACTGCCAGGCCCTGCGGCCACTGGTGTCCCTAAGCCTCACGTTGGCCTTGAACTTGTGCACCAGGATGCTCATGAGCTTCTTGTGCCCGTACATGGCAGCCAGGTGCAGCGGGGTGTAGCCACAAGTAGTCCTAGCGTCCACGTCCAGCTCCATGCCGGCCTTGTTGACGCCATACCACAAGGTGTTGAGCACCCGGTGGTCTCCATGCTTAGCAATCCAGTGCAGTACAGTGTACCCAGAGATGAAATCCCTCTTTGATAGGAGGCTGCCGTCTTCCCGAAAGAGTGAATAGATGACAGGCCAGTCACCTGAGGCCGCCTTCACCATCCACTCATGCTCTTTGGAGTCCAGGCGAACTAGGGGGCTTCTCTGGACAAACGCCCGATCCAGGTTACCGGGTGACAGGCTGTCTGTGCTGGAGGCCCCGGAGAGGGAGAGGTTGCTGGGTGTCTTCGGGGGAGAGGCGTTGAGCAGGTAGTTGACGCTGAGGGAGGAGGACAGAAGAAGCAGGCGGTTCTGCCTCGCTGCCTCGTGGTCCTCAGGAAAGGGTTGGTCCAGGCCCGCCCCAAGGCTGCGGCTAATGCGGCTAATGCGGCTACATTGACGCTGGCTGATCTGACGGGATGGAGGTCTCAGGAGGTTTTCTGGCATCGATCCTGGGGCGGAGGCTCTGCTGTAGGGTGTGTCCTGGTCCAGGCAGCCTGCGGAGCGGTGGTAGCCAGGGATGTGCGTTCGCTCTGGCCGGTGTAGCAGTGTCAGTAGCTTGGCTTCATGAGCACGCGGCAGCGTCTCCTGCACCCTATCTCCTGGTGCCCCTGCCAGAACTGTCTGGTTCAGACTGTCGTCACTGCTCCATGGTTCTTGGGCTATCGGAAACGGCCATTGACAGTCAGACCCAGGCAGACAGTCATGAGTGGAGGACAGAGGAGTGTGGTAGAGATCTGGACGGGCAGCAGCAGCTGGCATGTCTAAGGGGAGGCTGCGGCGCTGCAGCAGAGAGTTGACAACTGCCGCAGTGCCGATTGGAACCAACTCCGTATGCGCATGCAAGGGCTCCTTCTTTGGGCTTACAAGACAGTCGTTGCTGGAGCTCAACTGATGACCTGCTTTGGAAAGTGATAATGCAATTTCAATCATACAAGGGGAAGAGTTTGAAATCCCAGCAGTGTAACCCAGGGAGGAGGGCAGAGGCCAGGCTGCTGGCCCGGTCCTCACATCTCTGTATCTGCAGCCCTGGTGAAGCTGCTGCAGTTCTGGGTTTGGTCTCAGCTCCTCCAGTGAAGAATTTTTCAAGTCACAATGTGAAGAATCAGGAGGCGGATAGCATGTTGGGCTACAGCCATCAGCTTCTCTTGACTGTCCTAGTTTGCTTATGTCAACACTATTGTGCTCCAGATCTATACTCTCCACGGTTCCTTTGTCCCAGGCCTGTTCAAAGCTCTGACCGCTACCACTAGACCGTTTGGATTCAGAGCTAAATGTGGATGTAGGCAATGGTTTCAAAGCGCGGTTGGCAAAACTACCTTCTGTTATAATTATTGATGGCAGGCTAGATTCCCACGTTTGAGGAGGCGACATTTTGACATTTCTTTCAAAATTAACCGTCTCTACATTATTGTTGTTGTTGTTTATAATACCTGCAGCAGGTAGAATGTTCTCGCTGCCTTCACAAGCGTCGGATGTTGAAGCTTGCGCCACATTGTTTGTTTTTAGGTTTGAGCTCGTCTCAGCAGGCACCCTTCTCCTCTCCCGGCTTCGGCTGGCTGCTTCTCTCGGTGAACGCTCTAGGTGCCTCGACCTCGAATTCTCAAGTTTCTCTTCGTGGTGTTTTGGTATGTGAACGCTGCCAATGTCTCCGACTGGCACTTTGAATTTCTTCCTCAGCACGACGTAGGACACGCCACCCTCATGCTTTACCACTGCTACGGCATTCACAAATGTTTTAAATAATTCCCTGTTTTGCACACGGTTCTCCTCCTCTTTCAAAAAGTATTTGAAATGACCCAACAAGTCCGCATTTTTTACTCTTTCCCCATTGCAACGTAGAAAGCTTAACACCGACTCTTGTGTGAAATCGGTGGCCATGCTGAATCTGTATCCAACTTTCTTGAGTTTCGGCTTCAAAGTTCAGTGAGAGAAATGTGACAGCAGCAGTGGATTAACTCCACCCACTCCACCTGCATGTTACATACCTGAGAGGTGAAAGCACACCAGGGGCTGCCAAAATGCCAAAGATGTTTTCTGTAATATCCGAGGGGACCTAAAATATATTTATGTACGATCTGTAACCTACACAAACATTTGTGTTATTAGCGTACTTCTTCAAATATCTACAGATTGCACTCTGACCTAGGCTAGGTTATTCTTGGTATATTACAGGCTATGGCATGTTTAATTCACTGCATAGAAAGACAGTTGTGTGGGTGCTAGGAAACCGGTATGTTAATTACCGACACAATCTCTGACATGTTTGCCCATGGTTCATGAACAAATTAATAAAAGTAGAATTAAATAATGGTCAACTTCACCCTCAATCAAAAATGTTTTTAAAAGCATTTCATTTGAGTACAAGTACTTGCTTTTTTTTTTTAATCTGATGTAAGGAATGTTGACAGCAGTCTTGTAAATGTTGACATAAAGATTAATTCCTGAAACTTGCCAGACTTAATTGTAAGAGAACATCTAAAGCGCCTAGAGGCAATTGTATTGTTATGGCGCTATATAAATAAAATTGAATCAAAGGTCAAAGGCTTTCCAGCAACTGATTATAAACATTCTAAACATATGACCACAAAGTAGTTCAATACATCGATTTACAGGGCACAGCTAAGAAAAGATGTAAAGCTTAAAGTAACACTATGCAACAATTTGACACTTTTTGAGGTATTGTTTTATAGGCAACTAGCTTTGGTCAGCTTGGCTGTTGGTGGTGTTTGCAAGGTTTTTGCATGCCCTTTAGATAGTTAGCTTACTAGTTTTGGAACAGAACTCCGTATAGCTGCTTTCATTACTGTAAATGAAGCTGATGTCATTCAAGTGTTAGCCTCTCACAATAAATAGTACAATAATGAATCACAATGTATTTCATATATTTTTTCCTTGGGCATCAACACCCACATTGAGCTGGGTGTTGAATGAATACTCATAAGTGACAAAGATTGAATCAGAGGTCAGGTTCTTTATTGTTCAGCAGCACAAGGCAGTCGTCTGGCCCCAGGACAGAGCTTTTTACAGAAGTAGAGCGCATGGAAGTGTACAGCAAAATAACAATGAAGAACTAAGGCTTTCCTTTCCCTTCAGTACTTTTTTTTCTCAGTTTTATTGCACAATAATAATATATTTATAATATGAACAAACTACAACTTGTTTCCCCATCATGAAATGCCAGGCTTGATCAAATGCAACACATCATAGTGCATGTCTGAGTGAAGCCGTGCTTCTTGTAATACAAATGTGATAGGGGTTCATCCCACCCTTTCAGTCCAAACACACTCATACGTCACAACACACGGACATCACCAGGCCACCAGTCAGGGGGAGTGGGAGATATATATATTAGCATATCATTATACATTTCATAGACGAAACATATCTAAGAGTGAGCTACCTTTCACTTGCACTAATCAACTATTCACTCCAGACAAAACTCAAACTGTCTTACATTCAGTTCTGTTTGGCAGTGAAAGACTATGAGCACACGAGAACACATGAACAGAACATGTGGAAAAAGGATTAGGCAGAGAGGTTAGAAAAACAAGATTGAAAGACAGAATTAAAAAGGACAAACACGCTGGAGATTGGAAATGAAAGATGACAGATGGAGTTGACAACATTGCAGTTAGACACAAGTCGTATTAAAAAAGATCTGGGAAAAGCACTACTTTTTTTTGGCTGTGGGGAGATTTTTTCTATAATTTATGATTTTTTTTTAATCGCTTTTAAAATCTTTTTGTTTGTACTCCACAAATGCTTAAAGGATAGCAGCATATGCAATTTAAACTTTTTTTTTTTTACATTTTTGGGGCTCTGTTCTGGGGAACAGACTATGCCATTCTGGGGAACAGACTATGCCAGTGACTGCGGTCTTAATTTACTTCCACCCCGCTGCTTCTTGTATGTGGCACACAGAGAGAGACTGGAAGGACCCATGGTGTAGATGGTGTACTGCACTAGGGGACGCTGACAGGCTGTAGAGGGGGGCAAGGCGAGGAGCTGCCCACCGGCCAGGGGACAAGCAGGGAGCTGCAGCCCCGCACCTCCCCCCCGACCCCACCTTCCCCCTCCTCGTTGTACAGACGCTTGATGCCATCAAAGAACGCATCAACCTCCATCTCTTCCACCTTGCGCTTGGCCGAGGGCTTGCAACACAGCCGCAGGGCGGAACACGGGCGCAAATTGGGAGGGGAGAGCAGGGCTGGGAGGGGGGTGGAGGCAGAGGGGCTGGGATGAGTGACCCGACCCTGGGTCTGTGCCAGGGGTGTTGGGGCAGAGGAGTGCCAACAGGGTGGAGCTCCTCTGGCACAGGGCTCCAGGCTCCGGTGCAGGGGTTGGTAGATGAACACAGTGTTGGGAGGCAGGGAGGCCTGATGTGTGTACAGGCTACGTGCCACCTGCTCTCGACAGCGGATCAGCTGTGAGCTGTCGATCTGTGGGGGGGGGGACGGACGGGTGACAACAAAGCATAGTTAATATTCAACAACACTGCCATGACTGCCTTATCTGTCACAATACCATGTTTAAAACCCAGCTGCCACTTCAACATAACCGGACTGTACGCCTGCTATGCTTTCCCAACAGCCACCATTACGGACCTGTGCCTTCCGGAGCAGGTCGACAGTGAGAGCAAGCCAGTCAGGACAGCATCTCTCCAGCTCCAGCGTGAGGAGGCCCAGGGCCAGCAAGGAGCCCTGCGCCTGCAGCAGCCGGTGATCTGCCAGGCAGTTCAGCAGCTGCCGCGTCAGCAGAGCCAGGTGCCGGGATGCACCCGAGCCCAACAGACCTGCAAGGGACGGGGATTTGCACGACAGCACCATCGCATGGAACTGTGGAGAGAAGCGAAAACAGAAGGCTTCAGATGAAGAGGCCAAACCAGTGTGCCAACAACAGAAGAAAAAAGCTGCAGTGCCCTTGAGGTTTATTTAACAATATATGCCCTACTAACAACCCTCAGAGCCAATAGAGAGACTCTCCAGAGATGTTTGTACAAAGTTTTAGTTCAAAAGGAAAAGGGCTTACTGTTGTTGATTACATTTACACAGTGGGCGCTGGAGGCTCTCCAGACTTAACTCACGATGTGAAGGAAGTCCAGCGGAGTTGCTGTGTGCAGATCCCAGCTCAGTTTATCCAGAACGATCCTCTCCATCCGCAGTATCTCAGAGTGGGAACAGCCACAGCTGCTGGAGCTGGCCAGGTCCCTCAGAGACGGGATCCGCTGCAGACAAAACACCCACCACCAACGTCAGAACACACACTCACAGGAGAGGAGAAGGTAGAGATAACAGAAGTAAAGTTGAAAATTGTGATTTGAATAATGAAGTAGAGAGAGATTTGTGAGGAGCAGAGAAAATGACAGATAAACGTATTAATAAACCAACTGACAGAGTGAAAAGGAAATATGTTAGGAGGACACAGCATAGGGAAGACATGTTTACACACAGAAACAAAAGGTTGTTAGGAAATGTTGGGGAACCACAAGAATGACCATTGCCCACAGGTAGTAGGGCAAACAGGATAGGCTGACATCACTGTGACTGAATTGTCAGTCATCTGTGTTTTTCACACACACAGTAAAAAGAACTAAGCTTAAAACTTGTGCCTGACCTGAATCAGAACATGCGAGAAAAATGCCCTTATCTAGTCAGGCCACGCTGTGGTCACTGATCAGGCATCCGAACATGTAGGTCAAATGCCCTTCTCTAGTCAGGCCACGCTGTGGTCACTGATCAGGCATCCGAACATGTAGGTCAAATGCCCTTCACTAGTCAGGCCACGCTGTGGTCACTGCTCTACCCAGTGCTCTCACCAAACATCACTTTTTTACACAACACATGACGCGGGGAGGAAACCACGTCTCTATTACTGACATTTCACAAGGAAGTGAATGCAGACTTCTGTTTTTGCAGGTGTTATTGTAAAGGCAATACGGATGTAGCCCAACTGTTAAGATGATCTGCCAATGATGACCTGAAATAGAGAGACACGATGCATAGAATGCCTAGGCTTATCTGGCTTTTAATAATGCCTTCTGAAATGTACCATCATTGAAGTGTTTTGATTTAAAGCTTAAACCGCCAAACACATGTTAAACACGTGTACATTTCTGTATGTAGGGAAAAGGGATGTCACGAGAATCGATACTTACGGTACCTTTCGGTACTAAAATAACAAAACACTGAGGATACCCATTTTTTTTAAGCACCGTAGGTACCGTGAGCGCCGGTGCCAGCTGTTAGAATCGGTGCTGCTCAGGAACTGACGAGGGTAGTATACGCTTCGGTGTTCTAGTCGAAGTTTTGTAAGGTTTTCCACACGCAGATCTGCCTCTCTACTATTGTAAACGATGAAACTAGTGGAGGCGGCCAGGTGTGAAGTGTTGCCAGACTGGAAATGGAGTATCGTATCATAGGCTCATTTTGGAGAATAATTATCATATCTGGCAACACTGGGAAGGCGGTCGACCAATGAGAGCACGCGCAAAAAGGTGGAATGTAACGGAGATACCCTTTCCAAAAGACGTAATATTAGTTTGTGAAACACCCAGAGAAACACAAATATCCGACGAGGCTAAATCCCGGACGCTTTTGGAATCCCTGCTGGACGCATTTTTTAGGTCTCGAAAAGAGGACATGTTCGGGTAAAACAGGACGTCTAGTCACCCTACTTTTGAACATTATGCAAACGATGCTACCGTGTTCTTCAGACCAAGGGAGATAGTACTTTCAATTTAGCAAAGCACCTGAAAGACAGTCATCTGTATTTGTTTAAAGAACTCAAGGATAGTTCTGATTCATATTAACCACATCCAAATAATGCAGTTTGTCATACTGAAATACACGTTACATGATGTTTAAAATGATGGTCACGTGTGTTGCAATGGCTGATGTTATGTACGTAGTTTAGGTAAGCTATGCTGTAGTTTTAACGTTAGCCTATAGCCTACCTTGGTTAGAATTAGATAGAGAGAGAGAAAGAGAGCATGTATCTTGCAAGTATCATGACTAATCTAGGGAAATTCACAGAATGTCCTAGTTTAATATAGTTACACATAAATATGCAATTGGTTTGACAAAACACTAGGACTGTAACGATATTGGATCGAACCGAGAAATCGCGACACTCTTGGCCACGAACCTGCATCGCGATGCGAGGAGGCAGAACCGTGACATGCCCTCAGCGGTCACGTGATACAAAAAGTTTGGTTCGTTAGTAAGCCTACACATGTGCTGTGCGCAATGGCTACCTCAGATGACATTTGAATAGGCCATTTGAATTGTTGGCGCGTGGTTGGCGGATTGTTTGTCGCTGGAGGACTGCTCTGCACGGAGAATAGAAGTGTGTGCGTTAATTGCTCCGTAGCTGTCTCTCCCTCTCCCTCTCCGGAGTTTTGGTTGCGGGTGGTCTAACGCTCCCTCAGAAGAAAGACGTACACTGCGTCGTGTTTTGACCACTGTTTTCCCGTACTTCAATTGTTTTGAGTTAATAGGCTGTGAGAGAGCCACCAGTACTTTATGTTACTTTCTTTGGATCTTTCTGTATTTTGTTTGTATGAATGTGTTTGTGTGTGTGTGCTTTCGTTACTTAACGGCCATCTTGTGATGTACGGGGTTACTGTGTTACCCTAACGTTCAGTTTGTAGTGGTTCCCAAGTGTGCGCATTGTTTGGAAGTGCATACCATAATATGTGGTGTAGTAGTGTGGCGGCTATTCACTAATGTGTGTAGTGTTCTGAAACATTGTAACACATTTGGTTGCTCTGGTTCGTGTGCGTGAGTTTGGTTATTCCAGATCTTATAGCTCTTTTTGGTGGGTGTGTTACTGTTGCCAGTAGCGTGTATATCGCGGGTAATCGTGGGTAACTATGATGGCAGTGTATGAGGGTGTGCGTGTGTGAGAACTGTTTTTGTCATGTCATTAAATACCAGTGACCAGATATTTATTAAACTACAGAAATAAAACGTTTTATTTTGCTAAACTCTTGCCTCCTCGATATTCATTCATTTGATTAGCCTGGGCCCTGTTCATAAAATACGTGGCAGTTAGGGTCTGTCACATTTGGCCATACACTGCCATCATAGTTTAAGTAATTTGGTTATTTATGTGTTGTCTCCCTCATATTTTTAGGCTATGTTCAAGCCTACTTTTTCAGAAGTTTGTTGAATGTTTTTCAACAGCATTGCTTTGAGTAATAAATAGGGGTGCAACGGATCATCATTGATCCGTGATCCGTTCGGATCATCTATTTCGGTTCGGCACACGCATGATCCGCGGATTGATTTATGAAAAAAATAAATGACCATGCTGACCAAATAAAACAAAATATGAATTTATTATGATTTTACACCAAGCGCCAAAAGCGGTACTAATGCGACGCAACGTTCCACACGGGTAAATTAAAACAGCGCACTGTAGTTTGCCATGTGTGGTGCTTGGAGAGAGGAGCTACGATTTAAATGTTTAGCTCGCTCCCTATCATTAATGGATCGCTGGGTTTTAAACTTAAGCTGGTAGTCTGCCTGTGCCTGTAGTGGTAACCATAGTGATGATATACAACTGTCTACCGGCTGAGCTGGTGATTTTTCTGCCACATGAAGGCAGAGAAGATTTTTTTCAAGAACCAAAAGATGGAAATATCCTATGCCTGTTGACTTTCCCAGATGTTATGTGAACACAGACATCCCAAGTCTCTCTGAAGTTCCGGGAGTCTCCCGCATATTGATAACGACTCCTTGATGCCCGCAAATTACTTAAAATCTCCCGGAATCTAGAGCGAGCGAGCCAGACCGCGCACACGAGACAGACGTGATCCAAACTGCGTTAGCATCTGTGTAGCGCGCTCACGACAGAGAGGGAGAGGGACCTAGAGACTATGCGTGTGTGAGGCAGTGTGCGTGTGTGCCTCAGGAGCATCCTGATTTACCTGTTTCGGTAAGTCAACAAATGAATTTTCAGTGTGGGCGGGCTTTTATCTCTTCTCCCGACCGAATTAATCAATAATGAAATTAATCAGTTCAGTGTATCTAGGAACAGGGCACAGGGAGAGTGCCCCCCCAAAAGAAAATTTAAGACATTTTACAACAGACTATACAAAGGTGTACGTACCCCTGTCTTATAAAAGTAAACCACAATTACAGTCTTGCACACTGTACTATCTGTAACAGTGATTTCAGCATTGCCCATGGTGGGTTAAATGACTGTAAAAGACTTGTTGTTCATTTTGTATGGCCCTACCTCTCTTGCACTTATTCTTATAATGTTAAGTTATACATGTTTATATGTTTTTAAAGTAATATAAGTTTATAATCTTTAAATATCATTTGTTGCTGGTTTTTTATGTGCCCCCCTGGTTAAACCCTGGCCCCTCCTTGGCCCCCCTAGTAAAAATGGTCTAGAACCGCCACTGACTGTGGCACAAGAAAGCCATACAACAGTGGAAACACATCGAGCATGGCCACGCATTTACAGCGACATCACCCCGGTGTTTCACTGACAGGAGTGAAACCGAAAGCGGCTCAACAACCGCTCATCACCGCGGCATTTAAGCAGCCCCTTCCTCCACATGTTTATTTGTCTTGTCTATTTTTTTTTTTTTTTTTTTGCTGATCCGAAAAATGATCCGATCCGTGACTGATCCGAGGAACGATCCGAACCGTGAGTTTTTTTGATCCGTTGCACCCCTAGTAATAAAAACCTCAATATTTGGTTATAAATTGTTTCTTCATTTTTTTATAGCTCATACTTATTCTAATATCGTGAGGTAGGTGTATCGTTACAGCCCTACAAAACACGATTACCCAATTTATTTATTTTTTTTCGATGCCATAGACTCAATGTAGCCGATGTATAAGACGATTTGCGAGTGACAGCTGGAATTTCGCCGCGACCACACTGAACATTTCGATACGTCCTTTAAGAAGCTCAAAACTCATGTTCATCTTGTTAGCTGAATGGCTGCACTGTTATATCCACGGTTTTGTTTTGCACTGTTGTTGTTTTAGCACAGTACCTTTTGAAAAGATGCCTGGAAGTCTGGAATGTGTCTGGGGTCACTAGTTGTTGCACTTTAACCATTAATTGCACTTTATTATGTTGTGCTATGCTATATTGAACATGTTTTGTATGTCTTATGACATTTTGCTATTTTCACATAATTTAATAAAGAAGTTCATGTTTTAAGTTCAAGTACATGGAATCTTGGAAAATATTTTTCTTTTTTTTTACCGTGGTATCAAAATTGGTATCGAGAATCGTGTTATTTTACTGGTATTGGTACCGACTACTGAATTTTTGGTATCATGACACCCCTAGTAGGGATGCAACGATACACAGTGTTATGTGGAGCCTATCGGCGCTGGAGAGAGGGGAAACTAGACAAAATGATCTTAGCTCCAACTTCACAATGGTTAATGCTAGCTAGACAAATCCGCTGTGTGGGAACACTTGGCTTCAGCCTTCAATACGATGAAGAGGGTAAGAATACTGTAAATAAAGCACAGTCTGCAAGCCACTGTTGGCTACTAGAATGGAAACACTTCTAATGTCATGTCCCATTTACGTCGTTATCACTTGGCCGTGTTCTAGGTGGAGCAAGGAGTCCACTCATTGGAGAACAACAGATATTGCAGTGTTTTTCGCTATGTGTGACAACAACAAAACAATAAAAAAAAACAAAGAAGGGCTCTCTGATAGCACAGACCTACGCCAAGGCCAAATGCTGCATCTAACAACGTTAGCCAAAGTGAAACTAAATTCATGAGACGCCTCGAGTCGAATCCACTCCAAATTTGTATGGGTTATTCCTTGGCCCATGCTACACCTTTCCACCAAGTTTCATGGAAGCCAATCAGGCCACTAGTTTTTGTGTAATGCTGTAAACAGACAGACAAACTAATAAACAAACTGCACAGGAAACGTAACTTCCTTGGTTGAGGAAATAAGGAGAGCAGTGAGAGTATTTATAGCTAAAGATTCGCAGCCCTATTCGAGAGTCACCTGATGGCGTCACAGTGTCCCCTCCTGCACACATTTCAGCATTAAAGCTCTACGCAACATTACTGATAGAAACTGAAAACAGCCCATCTAGTTCTCTCCACTAGCTAGTGTGACTTCCAGAGCGAGTGAAACCTCACTGTAGTAGAGATAGAAACCAGGCAAATCCATTGTTCACCTTTCATTGTTTAAAGGGTGATTTACATACACCAAACCATGGGCCCACTGGACTGTTGCATCCCTAACTGTACTGACCCACAAATCACTCTGTCCATGTAAATCCTACTACTGTGGACATAATGATAATGAAATTACATTTTCCCCCATTCAACCTCATGTCACACCATAACAGCCCAAACCCTTGTGTAGTCTTCACAAAATGACTTCCACCAGGCCATCAGAGGAAACAAACACTGCCCTGTAGACTTGGTACTTTTCCCAGTGCTCCTAGATTTACTGGTGACCTTTGACTGCCTGGGATTTAGAGTTCTAGAAGGCCGCCAACCATGGGATGATGAATGAAAATAATACTTCTATTTATATAACTTGGAATGCCATTGCCAACCATTTTGAAAGCCTACATATTTGGCAAACCCCACTGGAAGTTGGTCAGAAATGAACTGATGTCTAATGGCTCCTGTGATTGAGATCCAGATTACAGTGCTTTCTTTTCTATGTGAATGGCTCACCTCATCCTCTTCACTGGTCTTAGCAGCCAGGAAGAAGCAAGTGATGGCAATGCAAGGCAGGTACTTTGGACGGGCCTAAAGGAAGAGAAGGAGTAAGACATCAGTCAATCAGAGGACACAGTGAGCACACAGAGGCCCTATTACACCTTTACAAACGTAATTAGTCAAGTCAATTCACATGACTAACGGGAAAAAACGTGACTTAAGGAGGGGCTTAAATCAAAACAGCATTACTGAAAGTAATAGGTAACCTTAGTGAAGTTATGGGCCACTGGGGTTGGTGGAGTAAAGTTAGCAAGGCAAAAGCTAGGTCAAAAGGTAAAATTGTTTGTGTGTGTGATATTTGTAATTATATATATATATATAATTACAAATACTACTCTCTCTCTCACACACACACACACACACACACACACACACACACACACACACACACACACACACACATCAAAGAAAGCCAGATTCTTATCCCACACAAATATCCTTATTAAACCTTTGTGAACCTGAGGGTACCTTGATGGCTGCCAGAAAGCGGTCCAGTATACTGATGGCCAGGCAGAGGGTCTCTGGATAGAGCTTGAGTTTTCTGTGCAGGTCAATGAGCCAGCGCACCGCCTCATCACGCTGGCCAGGAGAGATATCTGTATCCTGCACATTGGTATGACATGCCATAGGTCAGGTCACTGAAAAGGCCAACACACAGCACAGGTTCCCCCTGGAACCACTGCTGCCTACACGTCAGCACAACTAATTAATGAAATCAGCCAGAAGGGATTCAGTGTCATCATGTTCATTTACAGGAGTTTTAGGGAGGGTCAAATGTCAATGCTGGGAGCAATAATGAAATTCAGGCAGCTGACCCCCTTCACATAAAGCAGCTTGGGATGAAAGAAGCCTTTCTTTGTCATTAGCCATCCTCACTGCAACTTAAGGGCTTACTGGGAATGCTCTGGAACTGTATGAAATCATTAAACTAAGGGAGCACCTTCTTTGATTGGTATGAGGTCACAAAAAAATACCAGAGGAGCCTTGCATACATTTTAAACACGTTCCAAAGATAAAAAAAGATGTACATGAAGATGTTATAGATGCTCAGTCAAACCAACAAGCCGAT
The DNA here is from genome assembly GCF_963457725.1 of Sprattus sprattus. Lineage (NCBI taxonomy): Eukaryota > Metazoa > Chordata > Actinopteri > Clupeiformes > Clupeidae > Sprattus > Sprattus sprattus. The sequence goes on along the minus strand of NC_137909.1, from coordinate 3,430,172 downwards.
AAAATTAACCAATGTGTAGGAGCGCGAAGAAGGTACCAGGCATCACTTATCAAATCCTGTTTGCCTGTGCATACCTAAATCACGCATACAGCAGATTAAAGGCCTGGAAGAAGATAGAGGTTAAGGGCATACCTTTGGACAGAGACTACTATACTAAGCAACAGCTTCACACAGACTTGTGTGAGGACACATTAACACAAGTTAGAAAAACTACACAGTCCATTAACACTCACACTTTGTTGCCACTTGGCTTTAACTCACCTGAGTGGAGGGCTTCTTCGGCACACAAGCCTTCCACATCATGGCTTCCCTAGAAGCTGCCTTTTCCAGAAGAAGAGACAGCCTCTGGCTCTCCAAGGGTTCCGCAAACTTCATCGCGACCCCTGGATGTGCCTACCTCCACACTGGATACAGCTACCTGTGGGGGAAGCCAAGAACCAAGCCACCATTTAAGGGTTCATGTCAAACAAAGACTATAATAGTAGAATTAGTTCATGTACATGAGCAGCTGGTTTTCTACACCACAGTAAGAATGCTGTGGCCGAAGAGAAACATAGAGCGACAAAAACTGCATCCAATAATGCAATTATAAACAGACAAGTGAGCCTTTATTACGAAGACGATTATTCCACTTCGACCATTCAGTTGTAAAATCATAAATCGTTTACTTACAAACTACTCATCTAATTACAATAATGTTCTCCCAGAGGCAATGTTCATTTAATGCAGGGTTGACGCTACAAAACCTTTGGCAAGCTAGCTACCTAGCTCCCAATGTCCAACAGAAATGTTAACGTTAACATGGAGACTCTAGAAATCATGATCATTCCGCTATTATTTCAGCAACATTAACAATGGTAGACTAGATAGACGGAAATCATTAACGATACCCTCGTCTATTCTAACCAAGTTAAAACAAAAAAATGATATTAGTTGCAGACAAAATTGGCTCGACTGACTGGACGTCAAGCTCGCAAGCTCAATCAAAACATTTACGGTGGACTCCAGTTTCAATATAAAATGACACACTTGGGTCGACGCTGGAGAGAAGCATTGTCTTGCAGTTTAACTTTAACTACTCACTTGAAGGTGCAGAATTTCACTTAAGTTAGCTAGCTCGCTAACATAGCTAGCTAACGTTTAGGCTAGCAGGTTAACTTCTCATCTCATCAACGTTACCTCTTTCAAACATTTAGACACTGAGGCTAGTAGTGTAGCTCATCAAATGCAGAAAATCCCGTATAAACAGTGATGTTGGAACCTTAGAATCAAATAACACGCACACGTAAACCAGTAGGTACAGCTGAGATACATTTTTACCGAGCAAGAGGTAGCTCTCTAGCTAGGCTTAATGGCTAACTTGGCTTACCTCCCCTGCAAAGCTGTGCGATCCACAGTCTGACTTGGAAATCATCCGATCCATTAAACAGAAGTAAATTAAATGGTTGCTGGGGTCGGTATGTAGTATTTAGTCGTCCATTCTTGTCTCCATTTTCGTTTTATCTGGAGGGATAAAAAGAAGGGATCCTTCCAAATTGATATTAAAAATAAAACGAACGGAAAAGACTGAAGTCTATTTCCGAGGAGAGGACTGAAGAAGGAAGGAAACTGGTCCGCCCACCCTCATACTGCGGACGATGTGCACAGAAATGTGAGGATTAATACAATATTATACGTTTTCCCTACACAAAATCCCCTGGAAATATATAACAACATACCAAATGTTTAAATCGGTTTAATAACAACCATGTAAAATGTTTGCATTTATATTGTCGTTTTGTTGTTGGGACTACTTTCTTTGGCGTATGAATATTGCAATATCTCGTCCACCCATCACTGTTTCTCAGTTACAAAACGATAAGCTAAAAATGTTGATAGCCTGCATTAGAGGGTAACAACGTAGGGTAGAATAGCACTGCTTTGATTAACGAAGCCAAACAGTAATATGTACATACATAGAGACCCTTCTGTAGAACACTGTCTACTTTCACCCGTGAGGTGGTTAAAGGGCATTTAGCTCTGTATCTTATTTCGAAAACCTTTTCCCCAAATATCGTAAAGCCTTGTCACTTTTGCAAATGACCGTCCATTTCACACAAACACAAGAACAAAACACCAATGTTATAGCAAACCATTTCCAGTTTTCAAACTAGGCTACTTAGAATGTTAAGTGGGATGTGGCTGTAGATCGATTATTAAAATAGTTTAGACATTTTACTTTGAAGTTGTACGGTCCGTTTTCACAGCTTGAAATACATTGCAAGTTAAGAGCAATGTCCAATCGGCATCGCAAAAGAAACACCGTTAGTTGGCCAATGATTTTTCAAGAGTTCTGTGCCTGCAGCCAATAACATACAAGGGATTTGGGCGGACTTTTTGAACGTCGAGTACCTGCAATAGCCGATTCGTTCACGGAGCTGTCAATCAAAAGACCTGTTCACACTACAGTCCACTAATTCATGTCGAAATTAGACAGTAGATTAATACCAAAATATAAATGTACGTTTCTCAATGAAGATATGCAATGCCTTTGTAGAAAATAACAGCAGTAAGTCCAGACAGGTACCATTATTTGTCTGATCATAACATCTCCTCTGACTGCTTCGTAGTGGAGTGACGTAGTCGTATGGGCGTAGAAATGATACAACATCAACAAAAAGAAAGAGAAGGAAACAGACAACAGAGGAGATCGGACAGGAAAATGTCATATTGACTGTGACATATCGGGTAATTTTTCATTTGAGCTTCTCTCTTAGAACCGATGATTATGTCTGTGTTGTCTCTTAATAGTATTTCTGGGTGTTTTTGAGTAAGATACAATGTTGGACATACTTAGCTCGCTATGGGTTTCTCATCTTGTTTTGAATACTCAATAGATGGCTCTTTAAAGGCTCGCTAACTTTCAGGGAGATGTCTTATTCATCCAACCTTTGACTAACCATTCGACGATTTCCCTTTGCTCTATCTGGCTGTACCGCCACAAATGGGCAAAAAATAACGTTATAACGTCGATTTTAACACGAACATTATCACTTGTCGGAAAAGCAGCCACAATCGGCTTGTGCATTTTGTTACAACGCATAACATTTGCGCTAGCAAGCTTAGGTTGAACTGAACTATTAATTACGTTAGTTTAATTATTGAGTACAGGTTAGTATTTCTACCGCGAACAATGTCGAATTGTTGAATGTATTTGTATAATAACTGACGTTTACCATCTAGCTAAGAATTCGAGTAGCCTCGGTTTTTTCCCCTGTGAATAGCTAAGAACCCCTCCCCCGTTTGTCGACTGTTTGAGCCATTTTTCTGACAAAATACAGTATTTTACACACTCCTGGGTAACTCCGAGATTTTCATTATTTACACTTAACATTTTAGTTTTATTATTTTGATTTGAAGGCTACATTTCCTATCATATTTGTTATTGCTTTAACAGTGTAAAGAAGGCGTCAACCGACGACATTTGACACCATATCCCAGCTGAGCAGGGGGGTTGGGCAAAACCTTGACCCCGTTCGTTGAGCGAGCGTTTCTAGGGCGCATAAACATTTACTAACCGTCTTGTTTTGCCGTTTTCTAGATCTGGGATTGTAGATCTGAAAAACTAGATCAGACATGGAGGCCTTCAAACTCATGAAGGAGCTTAAATCGAATTTCGACCAGGAGATAAACTACCTTCCGAAAGAAGCTGGTCTGGTTCTGATCGAGTCGACTCAAGAGGTATTCTTTCAACAGCCTTGAATTTATAGATTGTTAATGTATCTTTTAAATAAACGACAAATGAAACAATTAACGTTTTCACCCGCACAGAATGGAAGAGGAATATCAGCTAAATGCCGTAACGCCAAAGTGGAGGACCTCTGGAGCTTGACCAATTTCTTTGGTTACAGCACACAGACCTTCGTGCTGGCAGTTAATCTGCTTGACAGATTCTTAGCGATGATGAAGGTAAAACACTATTTATTTCACTAATCACTAGATCAATGAAAGAGAATGAATATAGTTAAATAGCGTTTGTGTTATTTAGATACAACACAATTTCCGTCATGCTTTTATGGTAGTCCTACATTATTGTTACTACACAAAAGCTAGGAAACTTGAGCTGCATGCACAAGTATTGACAGCAGTAATTTTCCTCTTATTAATGACAAAATATTGCAATCTGGTTTTCAGGTCCAGCCTAAGCACTTGGCCTGTATAAGCATTGGCTGTCTTCACATCGCTGCCAAAGTGGTTGAGCAGGAGTGCAATATTTCTTCCACCCATGAACTTATCCGCATCAGTCAGAGCAAGTTCACAGTCTCAGACCTCAGTCGCATGGAGAAGATCATCTCAGAGAAGCTCAACTTCCAGTTCAAAGCCGTCACAGCCTTAACCTTTTTGCACTTGTACCACGCCATTGCACTTTCACATACCTCAGACAGGTAAGAGAACCACCAAATAAGGTGACTTATGTGGGACAACAATAGGTCAAAGCTCACTAGACATAATAGTACACAAGACGTTAACTTTGAACCATCAAGTGTTTATATAGGTCAGTCTGCTGTCAATCATTTTTATCATGTCATGTCCATATAACTCACAAGATAAGGTGTTACATCATACAGTCATATTTAAAAAATCTGGTGATTTGCATTCCTTTTGGCTGTATTAGTTTCACACAAAAAGTTTTGCCGTTTTTCCCCCATCTGTTTAAACAGGAAGGAAGTCCTGAACCAAGACAAGCTGGAGGCGCAGCTGAGAGCCTGCATCTGCCGCATTGTTTTTTCCAAAGCTAAAGTAAGTTCCCTCATCACACCACTTGCCAACCTGTGACATACTTGAGATGGAGTAGCTTAATTAATCTCTATCATCTCTATGTGCTTTCAGTCGTCAGTGCTGGCCCTATCGCTCCTCACCCTTGAGATCGAGGCCTTGCAGTCTGTTGACATGTTGGAGATCGCTCAGCGTGTCCAGAGGCACTTAAAGGTCAGCAAACAAACATTACCTTGGATGGTCCAGGGATTTGGGTCAAGCATTGGGTGCCTCAAGTCTTGAACCAGAGGATTATAGCTGTGACTTCACATAAGTGACACATTTAATAAATGGCACACAACATTCCTACAACTAACAAGACCCATACAGAATCTCAAGCCTGATATATATCTGCAAGGCAGAAACAGATAAAGTTCCTTTGACTCTGTGATGAAAAACAAGTCTCTCACAAAGTTACTGCACAGTCATCTAGCTATCCCCTTACATATCTCAGCTGGGCTGGAGTGCTGCCGACTGCTAGAAGAGTTGCTCTTATGTAAGTAGGTGTCCAGTGTTGTGATGATTTTGACTGTCCACCCACCCCAGATCTCAGAGTCCGAGCTGCAGCATTGGAGGGGACTTGTGGCCCAGTGCATATCAGAATACTCCTCACCCGAGTGCAGCAAGCCTGACCACAAGAAGCTGGTGTGGATCGTCTCCAGACGCACAGCACAAAACCTGCACAGCAGCTACTACAGCGTCCCTGATCTGCCAACTATCCCGGAGGGGGGCTGGGATGAGAGTGAGAGGTAAACACAACACAGACACGTAAACTTCCATGCAAGTCTGTAAAACACACACACAAACAAACATCAATTAAAAAAATATAGTTATACCAGAAGAGACACATCACAACAGGGAAGAGAGCAAGGGAGAAGGAAGGAATGGTAAGGCCCTGATCAAAGCAAAAGTTTAAAGCCAGACAAAAGGAACTCCCCCCGCAAGTGACTTTTAGTCACTCCCTGCAAAAGACACTGGCACTCCTTGTCAGCTTTGCTTACAGCTAAGCCTGTTGTTAAACACTGCTTGATCAACCCCGAAAAATTCCATTGCTGCTGGCCGTCTTACGTCAGAGTTAGCCAAGCCCCATCTTTTGCTATCATGTTTCTCAACGCCACAGCAGTGCTTACGAGAGACTAGTCACGTCTCTCAGCTGGAGTTTACAGCAGAGTCCAGACTTATGTAATAGTCATGATGACGGAAGCTAAGTAGAGACACTCATACCAACATTACAGACGACTGAGGTGGGGCTCATATGACTCGGAGTGCCAGCACTCCCACTATACACACCTGGAAAAAGTAGTCACGGTGACTCAAAGAAAAGGTGGAAAAAACCTACAACTCAGTAGGAAGGGAGAAGCGTTGCCTTAGAGTTGATGTTTTTTTTTTTCTTCTTTGTTTAGCAGTGATGACTGGTATGAAGACGCAAGTTCTGGAGAAGAGAGTCTGAGCAGCTCGCTGGGGAGTGACGCCGAGGGCCCCTACTTCCCCATGCACTACCGCTGCCAAAGCCAAAAAAACCCTACCTTCTAATCTCATGACACACGGTGCCTGCCTTCCACCGAGAAAATGATCACTTGCCATTTCACATCTCTTTCTCAAGGGCATCCACCTGTGGCAAATCCACCAACAGTTTGATCATTTTCCATGTGTGTTCTTTTTTTTTTTTTTTTTTAACTGAAAATGTGGAGGTGCTCTGAATTCCACAAGTCTGGCAGCTAACTTAACTCCGTCGAGGATGTTAAAAATACCTTTATGTAGCTTCATCATTTTGTTAAAATTATTTGGTGCATGTTCAAATCAGCCACATTCCAGGCGGCTTCAACTGTTACACACCCCAAGGTACAATAGACTGTTCTGGAACAAGGACTGTTCTGAGTTTTGGGTGGTTTCCCAGCTCAGTGTGTAATTTGCACAGTTATCCAAAACGATTGTTATCTATAAGAAACAACGGGAGTTTAGGTGCCTGGAATTGTAAGTCTCCCCAAGGTTATATCAGTGAAGAGATTTCTAAATGTGAGCATGGTGTTGAGACAGTTTGTTTTATGTACAACTGTGTGTGAGAGTCTGTGTGATTTTTGTTAACCATTATTTGCCAACTTAGTTTAGGTTTGAACTGAATGTGAAAAATAATGTATGATGACATGCCGTCACACACACAAAAAAACTTTAAAACTGTAAAATGTATAAAAAAAAAAGCTGTAAATTTGTATAATGTTAAAATGTATAGTATGTTGTAGATATTCATTTATTTATTATTCTTTTAGTCCATTTTGATGAACTTAAAAAAAAATACTATTTTGAAACTTAACTGTTGTCTGATTTTGATTAATGATGGGGGTTGGTGGAGAAGGGGCATTAAAATGGCACTATTTCTTCGAGCACAAATCAACTGAACACTTTCAATTGTTCAATTGTAAACACTTCACACTTTTGTGCAGTGCACCACCGTGAAGAAACACTATTCACAACACATCCTTAATCAATTAAAGAAGAAAATAAATAAAATAACAACCACTACTACACTTCCCACCAAATGATCAAAAAGATAACCAAAACTGCCAAGTAGGTGATGCTGCACACATCAATAAATGCTTCTTCCACAACTTTTTTAGCACATAAGGCTGACACAGGGACTTCACTTACCCGTTACATGCCATGTAGTCATTAGAAGCCCATGCGAGCCGCCTTCTTCTTGGGCTTGGAGGCTTGCGAGAGGGATGCCCGGATCAGAGGGGGTCGCTGGGAAGAGAAGCTGGAGAGCTGGGAGGATTGGGTCATCACAGGGAAGGAGCTCTCCTCTAGCAGAGCCTGACTGGGCTCCTGAGAGCTAAACAGAGACTCTAGAATATCCTGCTCTGTCCGTCTGGGTTTCTTATGGGCCGAGCCCAGGACTGAGGCCCGGCTGGAGTCGGTAGCCAGGAAGTGTGGAGGTGATTTGGATGAGTCCACAGGGACAGAGTCCTGCTCTGATGTGGAAATGCGAGGGACGTTGGCATCTCTCTCTGATGACTGTGTGCTCTGGAAAAGATGTTTCCCTAAACTCAGATTGGGGATCATTGGGATCTCCGGTGAGGGTGCTCCATCGTTGGAACCAGGGAGGCTTGGCACTCCTTCATCCCAGTCCGATCCCAGATCTTGGCTGGTGCATGAGGACCATCCAGAATATTCCGAGTCCGTCTGGTAGCTGACGCTGGAGGTGAAGCTCCCGGAGAGCGCCACTCGGCGGCGCGCCTTGGCCTTCTTCTCCTGCCGACGCTTCCTGCGCAGGGCCTCCCGCTTCTGCTCCTGATTCAAACCCAGCTTATCCTCCCACCACTGCCTCCACCTGCCCTGCCATGCCTCCGTAAGGCGCTGGCTCGTGTCATCGGTCCACTCCGAGGCCTCAATCACTCCAGGTACAGGGGGGGCTGTGAGAGGAGGCAGGTGGGTGGCTGAGTGGACAAGAACCTCCCCTCTGCTCATGCTCTCCCTCAGGTCTTTCTGCACCCCCAGGACATTGTGCTCCATAAACAGCTCTCTCTGGAGCTCAACAGACACATCCAGGTCTCTTGTGAGTTTCATACAATGTGAGAAGGGTGCATTTGGGGCCACCTTACTTTCCAGACTGGAAAGCCACGCATTCCACTTGCGGAGTACTTTCTTGTTAGGCTGCAACTGAGTGCCCGGGAGACTAGTGGCAATGCCAGGGGACTGGATAGACAGGCCTAAAGACTGGGTAAGTTCCTGACCACTTCCATTCACCATATCTGAAGTGAGAGGATGCTCTGGGCTGTCATTGACTACAACCTCAAAACCACCTGAAGGTCTCCCCAGGCTGGGTTGGGAGTCACTACATGCTGGAGGCTGGGATCCATCTACACCCTCCTCGCTCTCGGAGGACGTGGAAGACTGAAAGGAATCCTCTGCAGGTCCTTCAGAGCACAGCCTCAGGGACTGGTAGAACACGTCACCAGCTGCAGAAAGCTGTAGCACACAGAGATGCTGGCGGCTCTGGATGGCTGCCAGGCCTGAAGAAAGAGAAATCAGGGAGTTGGGAATTGGTAAGCAACTTTATTGCATAAATCTTTTACTTTAATACATGCATTTAAAAATCAGTACATTCTATTCATATCTTTAATTCTGTGTCTGGGAGGTAAAGGGCATCCTTTCAACAATCCAGTCCTTACCAGCAGCTGGCAGGGACAGCCTCTTTTGAGCTGCCTGATATTTGTGAGGTAGTCTGACAGGCAGGTGAGCCAGAGTCTCACTAGGGCAGAGTAGTTTCTGATGGGGACCTCGGGCTACACAGGCATGATCACGGCCACCTAAAACCACATACAAATTAGGTATGTCCCTGCTGAAAATCAGTAAGTGTATGACTGTTCACTGTTACTACAGATAACAGGTAAGACAAAAGTGACAGACACATAGTATTAATAACATTGGAATCTAAAAAGTTATCCGTTTCCTGGTTCCTCTTTCCATTTTTATTAATTTTGACTATTCATTAAATTGACCATAAAAAGAAAAACCAGTGCAAGGTATCAGAACTACATTCCTTTACTATGCCTTCTTAGGCCAGTACTGTTATTATAGAGAGGACATCAGTTCTATTTACATGCAAATACTTCATCCATCAGTGGTTCTCATTTATATACATGTAACATTACATATCTGAATCAAAGACCACAAAAACAAAACAAAACAAAAACTCCAAAATTGAATTGGTTCTTCCTTGGCCCATGCTACACCACGCTGCTTTTTTCTTTGTCTAGGCTCACTATGTTTGAAGGCTGAGATTCAAATGTGAAAGTAGTCAGTGATCCCATGGATGTTATTCTATTAACTCATCTCCTCTACCTCAAGTGAATGATCGGCCAGATTATTACGCTGTGAACAAGTGTAGTCATAGTAACCGACCTGAGTACTGCAGCATCATTAGCTCTTGGGCCTTCTGAGAGCCCAGCAGCACTCGGTTGCTTCTCTGAGGTGAAGTCCCAGCCGAGACGTGCGCGAACATGGGAGGGCTCTCCATACAGTGGTCCCATTTCAGCATGGGCACGGAGGGCATACGTTCATCCATGATGTAGGCAGAGTACTGTCAGAGGAATACATGGGACTAAATCACTCAGGCTTTTTCCATGCATCGAAAAAACGTTTTTCTTTAAAAAAAAAAAAAACATCAACAACTACTACCATGACCTCTATCCAGGAAGTCCAAATGTTAGTAAATGACGATCTGATCAGGATTATAAGACACAAAATCAACATTCTTTACTCTAGAACACTTGACAAAACTGCTGAAAGGTTAAGGGAGTGTATAAGATGTGTGATTAGAACTAAACTATAAAATGATTGTGTTAATATTTCATATCACTTCCATCCCATATACATTTTTAAAATCACACACACACACACACACACACACACACACACACACACACACACACACACACACAGGGGGGTTGAACCAAAGGGATGCGTTGGTTTTTCACAGCGCCAAGAACAATATCCATGCAAACACAGCCCTACGAGAGATGTATTCATCTGGCAAGCCTGTGAAAGTGTGGTGTTCACCTGTGTGGTGATCAGATGGTGGTGGGCATGAACCTCACTGAGGTACTGGGACAGGATCACTCGTTCACCACGCTTGGACTCCGACACCTTTCCAATGCGAAATAATGTGTAACTATGATTTTCACCAGTCTGAGAGGAAAGGAATAGGATTTATTAGTATTTTAGGGACCATCAGATTCTGAGATCATGATTGAGGACAGTGTGTCTTGGATCTTAGGTCAATGTGTTTCCTTTTCTAAGGTGTCGTTTAGAAGGTGATTTATGTAATGCTGAGGCATGCTGAGGCTCACCCTGAAGTCTGTAAGGTCAGCTCCTGTTCGGTCAGTGTAGACCATAACTCTTGGGTGGGCAGAGAACTCACACCAGCGCCATGTTGATTTGGCATTGAAGTAGAGGTTAGAGTCCTCCTCTCTGACTTTGGTTAGTCTGACGTGAAGATAAACAAAGTATTTGGAATTTTCACCAAAACAACAGGAGCCTGGCACAGGCATACCAAGTACTGAACAGCACAGAACTTTCTAGTTCACACAGTGATAGAAGCAGCATGCCCAGTACACACAGTGCTCAAAGCACCTCACCCTTTTCCCACAGTCCATAGATACACGGCTCCACTCTCACTGGCCACGAGAAGCTCTTTTGACACATGGGGGCTGTAAAAAAAAAGGTGATATATTTGTTTTAATATTCACTCATACAACAATCATACACCCAATGCAGAAACAACAGATCAAAGATCCATCATACTAGCTCAGACCACATGAAACCTGGTTGGCAACATTCCAATGGAATAAAGCTAAGAAAGTAGAGCCGTTTCAGCATGCAGGGCTGCCCGTGACGTTGCAACTCCTCAGTAACTGTAGCCTTCATGATGTGTTGCTCAAGTCTGGCCCAGTTGTACACTAACCTGCTGGAAGGCCTGAAGGGCTTTTTTCAGTCAGTCATACATACCATAGGGGCAGATCCCCCACCCCCCCCCCCCATCCCCAAGGACAGAGCCCATCAGAGCCACACTTAACATGTTCCAGCTGCACCACACACCACACCACACCACATCTCCTCTCCAATAATACATACATATGCTAAGATTGGCTTTCACTTTATGATATTGAATGACAGGATGTGCCCCCAGTATCTACATACATGATCTTCAGTAAACACTTTGGTTGTATGTCTACAATCTAAACAGCAACCGTATTTTACACAGCATTTGTTCCCAAGCAGCATTATTACAACATACACAATACAAGTACAAACGTATTTTAAGCTTGAATATGTTTGGGTTGTTTCATTTTGTTCAAACTGTACTTTACCATACACAAATCATACTTAACATGAACAAATATAAACACCAACGCACCTAACAACCAGGCATGTAGCTGGCTGATTCATCTGAATGACCCCCAGGGCTCGAGGTTTCACAGAATCACCTACTATCCAGGCACCACAGAAGTGGTCTGAACGCACCCCTACATAAACTGGGAAGCACAAATGCAGCCACACATTACATTAAAACACATTAAAATCAACAGCAATAAATACATGGACTATCTGACATTTTTTTAAAGAACATTTAATAAACCAAACTGGCGCCAGGCCTCACTCACCAGCTTCCTGTGGAGTCCCAATGCTCACTTGCCTGATGGGTCCCTTCAGGTCAAAGGTGACAGGCTGACCTTTTAGCTTTAGCTGTGTAGAGGCAGTCCTGCTTGACTTCAGCTCCACCTTGTGGAAGTCTTTCCAGAAACCCAGTTAAGAAATTTCACATGGATTCATTTTGAGTGCCACAAATCAAACTTGCTTTGACATAAACCCCTGACAGCTGGGGCAACAACGATGAGAGTTAAATCAGGAGACCACATTGAAAATGCATTGTAAATGAATGCTTTAAAAGGCGCATGTTAGGTCGGAGTTTGGTTGGATTTCTCTCAAAATTAAGCCATTCTTATGAAGTTCCCATTTCCCCACGATGTTGTCCTCATATGGCTCACGGTGAGACCTTTCTGTTGGGAGCCATGTAGTCTCACAAAGCAATACTTTAGGCCCACCTGCTTGCCTCATATGATGTTTGCTCATTATTTTCCTACAAATACAGACTGTTTGAAATAGACTACACCCAGACACATGAAGCACAACTGTGTCATTATGATTGTGTAAAAAATAAACCCTTTAAGGCACAAAGGATACTGAGTGTTTGGAAGCCTGGATTACTGGGATAGATGAGACAGCCCTCTTGGGGGTCATTTGATACTGAAAAGGGAACGCAGCCCAAAGCGCCCCCTGTGGACACCTCTAGAAACTGCTCCTGCTCCTTCTGAAGCTCCAGCTCCTCATGAAGCAGTTCAGCCAGGAGGGCTGGAGGGATGTCATGGAGGGCATCTTCAAATAGATTGTCATAACACTGAGTTCTCTTTCGTGTAGATGTCACAGGGCATCTACAAGAAAACAATAAATCAGTTATGACAAAACCTGCCCTGAGCTTGAGATCAGACAGACAGTTTGTGCCCAGGAAGACACACAGCATAGCAGCTCTACACAGTCCATACCGATAAAGCCTACCTTAAAGTATTTACCATAATGCAGTGGTATTAGAATTCAATGTACCCCCATATCTAATTCAAAAGGCTCCGCATTTACAAGCAATACACACAGTCCTAGAGGTCTTACGCAGTATACTTGAGCCGTCTCAGAAATGTCCTTCTCCATTGCCGGAAGTCAGACATCTGCACAACAGAAACACACACACACAGTATGTATTACCACTAGGGATGACACGAGAACCGATACTTACGATACCTTTCGATACTTACATAACAAAACACTGACGATGCCCATTTTTTTGAACCACCGTAAGTACCTTGAGCGCCGATGCCAGCTGTTAGAATCGGTGCTGCGCTTCTTCTGGAAATTACGGGGGCAGTATACGCTTCAGTGTTCCAGTCGAAGTTTGTATATGTGTTTTTCACATGCAGATGCCATTTACTATTGTAAACGCTGAAACTAGTGGAGGCGGCCAAGTGCGCAGTATTGCCCAACTGGAAATAGCGTAAAGAATCATAGGCTCATTTTGGAGGATAATTATCATATCTGGCAACACTGGGAAGGCGGTCGACCAATGACAGTTCTCTCTACAGTCAGAGCTCGCGCAAAAAGGTGGAATATAAAGGAGATACCCTTTCAAAAACGACATAAAAACTAGTTTGTGCAAGACCCAGAGAAACACAAATATCCAACGAGGCAAAATCCTGGACGCTTTTGGAATCCCTGCCGGACGCATTTTTTAGGTCTTGTAAGAGGACATCCCCGGTTAAAAGAGGACGTCTGGTCACTCTAGGGCCTACATTTAACAATGCAAACGATGCTACCGTGTTCTTCAGACCAAGGGAGGTAATACTTCCAATTTAGCAAAGCACATTTAGCAAAACTCATGTTCATCTTGTTAGCTGAACTAGTGCAGTGCCCGTAGGAATTATGCATTCTGTAGTGTTAGCAGACGTAGGTGTAGCTGTTGGGTATCGAATAGCAAGACATATTTGCACTCCACATAGGTACAGGTTACACTGAAGTATTATTGTGATGCATGTTTCCTTTTCATTAAGAAATGTTTAAATGTTGTATAGCCTTTTTGGAGATATACCAACAAATAAAGTTTGAGATTATGTAGTGGATGCAGTTGAATATAGATGTCAAAGTTGCTGTCTAAACTATAAACTAAGGGTGGCTTTACACGACAACGCTCCCGGGTGAAAACGACAAAATATTTTATCAGATGTGCCTTTCGTTTAGATGGCGACAGCGTTTTGGGGACTTAAAAACGCAAAAAAATGAACCCACCCTCCAGAGTGGAAATCTTAAAAACACTCCACCGTTGCGTTCCCGTCTAAAGGGTTGAAAACGCAAAAGTGTGCTCTGAGCTGCTCACGCTGGCTATCCTCGCATACGCGTTGACATCATATCCATGTGCAGTACAGCCAAACAACAACAAACATGTCGGATTATTTCCATTACTCGGAGATTCAAGCTGCCTTGATATCTATCCAGGAGTCATTTCAGCAAATAAGCCGAGTAATCACAGATAAAACAGAACAGAGAAGGCGCATTAATTACACTAGGTCTCGTAGCTAGACTGTTCTATCCCTTGTAGCCTACGTCGCTTTGGCCAAAGGCGTCTGCTAAATGACTAAGTGTAAATGTACACGAACACTGCAAATGTAAGTGAATGAATACATAAATAAGCTCCCAATCGCGTTAAAATAGCCATAGTGGAATAGAATGGACACATATACATCCTGCAGTACCTCCACGTCTACACCGGTTAAGTTCAATTTCACGCACTTTTGCGTCACCGTCTGCATGCAGATTTCCACCCAAAGACTCTCGTCTAAAGGCGAAATTAAAAGTGGGAACGCAACGCCACTTTTGCGGTTTGTGTTCAGATCGCTGTCGTGTAAAGCTAGCCTAAATGTCATAAAGAAAGAAATTATTTAAAATGAAGTTATGGTTAAAATAGGATCACTTCTTTATTGTAAGGGTAGGGTAAGAATGGTCATGCAGTTGGACTCAAATGTAGGTTAATTTTTATTGAATGTATGTACTGTACTGTATGACTTCGATGATGCTAGCTTTGACAGACCACTCTCTAAGCTAATAATGTCCTTACAATGGGAACACAGTTTAAATACTCTGGAGATGGCGTTACTATCCCCCACCCGAATTCAGTGCAGAACTGGGAGGATAACATGACGACGTGGCCCAACATAACTTACAGCGAGATTTGTGCGTATTTCGTGGACTCCATAGCAACAGATGGGAAAGCAATGGACAATCTGAAAGCCTCCGAGGCTTATCAATATAAGCTACCATTTGTAGCGGTGTAGTACTCCACTCTTGCGTTGTGATTTTGATTGGCACCCAGCCGTTTATTCATACACTCGGACAGGTTTAATGAACACAGAGCAAAGGCGATCACACACAGTATCTTCGGAATGACAGCCTCTCCCAGCCAGGGTAAATGCAGACTGAGGTTTATAATATTACAATAATGAGAAAACAAAGTACACACGAATTACAACAGATACATCGGACACTAATACATCGTAAAACCTCTCTCATTGCGTCAGTAGATGCATGAACGCATGGTCAGTGGTCTAGGCTAACCACACGACTGTTCTATGACTATGACATCATTCACGTCACGCGGGTCCGCCCCTCTTTCTCTGAATTACTACACTACCCATAGTGCCTACGGCAAACGATAACCCAAAGTGCCTACGGCAAACGATCAAATACAAATATCTCACGACCTATGAATTCAGAAATCTTCAAAATCAAGGATGCACAGGTTCATGACATGCGTAAGCTACATGCGAAATCTCATAACTAACGTCAGGGAGATACGCCCTAGACTGACAGACAGACAGATACACAGAGATTTCTGGATTTATAGATAGATGGCTGCAGTGTTATATCCATAGTTTTGTTTTGCACTATTGTTGTTTTTGCACAGTATCCTACTTTTTGAAAAGATGTCTGGAATGTGTCTCTGGGTCACTAGTTGTTGCACTATAACTATTAATTGCACTTTATTATTTTGTGCTATTGTCTATTGCACATGTTTTGTATGTCTCATTTTGCTATTTTTCACATATTTTAAAAAAGAAATTCATGTTTCAAGTTCAAGTGCATGTAATCTTGGAAAATCCTTCTTTTATTTACCGTGGTATCCAAATTGGTGTCGAGAATCGTGTTTTTTTACTGGTATTGGCACGACTACTGAATTTTTGGAATCGTGACACCCCTAATTACCACCCCCTTTACCACCACAGAATAACCATCACCCTCTTCATTACAACAGAAGCACACACACACACACACACACACACACACACACACAGTATGTATTACCACCTCCATCACAACAGAAACACACACATAGTATGTATTACACCCCCCCACCCTCTTCATAGCACAAGGATGATCACGCATGCAAACAATAACTTCTAGTGCAGCAAGCTCACATAACAGATCACTGAGTCTCACCTGTCTATGTTTCTCCCCCGGATAAAAGGATTCAGATAGAAGGTGGCTCATTGTTTGAAAGGCATGTGTGGAATGATCAAGGTAAAAATTCTGCATCTATAAAATATTCACACATTATTGGATGGGAAAATTAACTTGAAAATAGAGCATGGCATGTACAGAATGCATCAAGCCAGATGATAAGGTAGAAAACGTTATTCACTCTCCTAAAATAATTTCTATTTACATGTTTAGGGAAGTCCATTGGCTTGGTTTTGGTGTGAGGACCCAATGAATAGATATCAGCTGTTGTGGGAAAGTGAATCAAAATTTGTTTCAGAATTCACATGGAAAAACCATACACTTTATTTAACTAAATACAAACAAGATTGCGCTTACCTTCGCTAGGTGGCAGCAGAGGCACCACAATAGGTTGCGTGGATAACCATCGCTCTCCCTTGAGATGGTTTTGTGCCTGCCATTGTACTGACTGACTAAAGTGCTCATGCTGTGAAAAACAAAACACGGGTATTTTTAATATACGAAATTACACAATATGCATAGTTGCCATCGTTTTCCTAAGTTAAAACGTAGTGTGATGGACGTGTGAGTGAAACGGTAATAGCCTAAATATCCAGAACAGCTTAATAACAGTCATTCGTCCAGGCAGTCTTGCATTTGTATACACTTTCCGAAATTAATGTAAATTGTAATAGCCAAAGACTCGCCTATGCATTTATGATCAGGAGCTATCAATATTAATAATTTCTTCTTAAAAAAACGTTAACCCGCAGAATGTTACACGACAACTAGTGACGTTACTCAATGGGCAGAACGTTTCACTGTGATAACTTCCATCAGTCACGCCACGTCTGCAGATCACACCAGCACCCAAATCTAAAATCTCTAGAATCGACTTCGACACGTTGTGCGTACAATTATTCATCATTTGTAAATACCATTTACAAGGTTTGGGCAGCGAAAAGAGGCCATCTAAGTTTACGCTACGCACTTGGCAACGCACGAACTAGTACACACTTCCGCCACCATAAAGATATTGCAGACATTTCCGCCAGATATTACATCCTGACAACAACTAGGTTCCCGATACTGCAAACGCTAGTACTGGCTATAATTGTTGATCTCACGCTGGCTAATGTTAGTCCCGTACGAAAATAAACTACCTGTAAACTTGATAGACAGACAGAAAACGTAACCTCCACATCCGGTTACACTTACTCCGAGCACATGGTTGTAAGATCTCCAGCCTCCAATATTCCCAGCACGTTTCTGATCAGGAGGACCGTCGTTGAAAAAACAAGAAA
The DNA here is from genome assembly GCF_963457725.1 of Sprattus sprattus. Classification (NCBI taxonomy): domain Eukaryota; kingdom Metazoa; phylum Chordata; class Actinopteri; order Clupeiformes; family Clupeidae; genus Sprattus; species Sprattus sprattus. The sequence goes on along the minus strand of NC_137909.1, from coordinate 3,412,479 downwards.
AAAGCGGACTGGGAAATTCGTTATCCATGTCAGTGATTTTATACACGCATTTCAGTTAGTCCGGCTTAGCCACCACAAGGGACAAGTCTGGGCATGTCGTTGGTTTCCACACGTTATACTGACTGCAACTCTACGTCTGCCACGCTATAACAAAATACCTCGTTCACAATTCACTGCACTGTGTAATACTTTTTTGTTCTATCATTTGGCTTATGTCTTGCCTTACAGACTCTTAATGAGCGAAAAAAAGCGTGGATCTTGAATCATCCTGCACAACCGCGTGGGCTCCTGAAATTTCACCGCGCCAACACACACAGACTAGGGCGGAGTCATACAGAGAAGTTCCGCATCTGTCAACTAAACAGGCGGAAAACTGTTTACGTCGCAAGGTAGTCTGGCCAATCAGTTTAGCGCATTTCAAACAAATGTGGCGTCATGCACACAGCTGATTTAAAAAAAACTCCAGACTCAATTTGCAAGCTGGTATTTAGGCCTTCTTAGTGGTCATATGGTAAAAGAAACGTACCTTCACATTAGGCTTTAACTAGCTCAACTTCGCACTATATATATTTCTTATATAAATATTTTTTATTTAATTTAATTATATGTATTTTTTGTGTCTTACTTTGATCTTCATCGTGATATTAAGGGGTTATATGAAATATATCTATGCAGTTTTATTTTCTATCTTGTGCTATGTATTTTATGTATTACATTTTGATTTAATTTTGTTCTCATCTTAATGCACTCTATCACTGTTTTTGTCTATTACGGCGGACTTTGCTTTTCAGATTACTGGATACATTGAGTATTATACTTGCATTCGTTCAAATAATATACCGTTAAAGAATTTAGTAATAACTTTGTATGTTACCCTGGGATAGCCATTTTAGCCTTATCAGCCATCCTACCGAGCGGTTTACAAAATCAGTTCGTGACTTTGGAGGTAAGCTTTCTGAAGCTGAACATCGAATTAGCAGTACAGAAGATGTTATCAGCGCTATGCAAATAACGGTGCAAACTATGGAGAACCAACTCCAGAATTGAGGACTTGGAGAATAGAAATAGACGATGCAACCTAAGCCTGGTAAACCTCCCTGAAAAGGCAGAGGGGAGAAATGCTGTCAGATTTCTGGAAGAATGGCTGCCTCACGTGTTTTGAGCATCACTATCAAGTCCATTTATAATTGAACGAGCACATCGAATTGCCAAACTCCCAAGTAGGCCTGAATCCGTACAAACATATCCCCGAGTGCTAATTATGAAGTTCCTGAACTTTCAAGATCGACAACGAGTAATGGGGGCTGCCAGAGAAATGTTAACGGTAAAATTCCAAGAGCACCGAGTCTTTCCGGATTTTTCTACGGAGGTGCGCAAGCAACGAAAGCAGTTTGATGGGGTGAAAAAGCGTATACAATCACTGAGCATCGAGTACAGATTTCTCCCGCAATACAAAATACCGTCTGCAACTCACCAGAGGAAGTGGAGAAACTTGCTGGGGCCATCGACGCAGAGGAGCAGGGAGATATTGAAGAGTAGGATACTGTGAAATGTATAACGTGTTGATTTTGTGATGGCTGGCTAGCCCACTTTCTTGTTTAGCCTAGTCATACGATAACAAAATTACTGGCTTAACTATAGGCAACTATGAGACTATTTGTTCTCGGGTGAGATTACATGGGCTACTGTTTTGTTTTGTTTTGTTTTGGGTGCTTAATTTTTTGTTAAGACTGTGCTGATCTGATATCGTTACATTTTTTGAGTAAAAGTTTAGCCTATCTATGGAGTTGGAATGAAAGTAATATTGTCTATAGGGCTGTTTTGGAGTGGAGCGAGTCCACGATTGAATCTTTCACGTGCGGGGGGAGGGAAAAGGGTCGCAGGTTCGTTCGGGTCAACTGCGTACAAGAGCCTCGTTTTGTAAAATGTTTTATTATTTAGTTTTTTCTTGTCGGATCCGGTAGGTGTGGGTTGAGGCGTTGATGCTGGCAACAGTATACACTGTGGACTCCCAACGGTCTGCAGTCTTTCGTTTCCCTCTCTCCCGCTTGTTGGACACCAGGACACGATCACCCACAGCTATCAGCTTCCCTTTTGTACGGCGATTGTAGAATTCAGCTTGCCGATTCTGCTCTTTGTTGACATGCCCTTAAGCTATAGCCATGGCCTCTTGCAGGTCTTTAGTCAGAGACACCACATAGTGGTCATAATTGCTAATCTCTGGATCTTTCAGGATGTTCTTGAAGAGAATGTCAACAGGCAGGCGTGGGACTCTACCATACATAAGGTAAAATGGGGGATAGTCTGTGGTTTCATGTACCGTGCAATTGTACATAAACGTCAGTGTCGGTAGTCCTACAAAAGACTTCATTACCCACAATTCCCTTATCACCTAAAGTCTTATCTGCAAGAGAAAGTATTGGCTGAAAACAAGGTGTTAAAATCGTGACGTACTTTTGCTTATAAACTGCGTTGAAATGATACATTCTTTCTCTCTCTTCACTGGCTTTGGCCATGCTCACATCTGTCCTTCCACCGTCATCTGGTGAAGGCCTACTCTCTTTGTTCTTAACGGAAGAGAACAAACAAAGACTCTCTAGGATTTGTCGTTAGCCCAACACTGCCCGCTAACTGAGACAAAGTAAGTTTAGCAAAGCAGCTAACAGCTAACTCTGCAACGGGAACAAAGCACAACAGTATTCGTGATACTGCAGCATTCCGAGCGATCAACTCCTCCGAACTGAACTGCAGTGAAACAAAGACTTCACAACAAGGACAACTTTCTCCATCTCCGGACAGCATCATCTTTTCTCTGCCTCAGGAACATCGGATGCGCCAACACTTTTCCAAAGGACTGGTAACATCGACTGGGCAGCTAGCTATTTAGCTATTCACAACCTGGCTAAGCATAGGACTGTTTACATATGCCACTGTTCATGTATTGTATCTGTTTTGTTTACCGAACATAACTGTTATATACTTTCATTGTTAGTTGGTAGTTGGCTTCGCCACACCATCCAAGGGAAATCGTTAGGATAGCTTATCAGACACACAAGTCTTGCATGCATCACTAACCATCTCTTTTTCCTAACATGGCATCTTAAATCACATACGATTACAAATACATTGGCCTTCATATAGCCACACACGCGAAGCACATCCTCGAACTTCGCGCTGCAAGTATAGGCTCGTCCCTTTCATACCACACATGTATGTTCACGAACGCGTACACACATGCACGCGGAACTACGTGGTCAGACAAAGGGACACACACACATACTTTCAGGCGCTTCTAAAAGCGCAACACCGAGTTTACTAGCTCGCAAACACACACACTCCCTCTCTCCCTTACACATACATATACTCCTTCAATGCATTAGTTAGATACATTTAGCTAGATTACATATTGTGTGTTATTCTCTTATCATTGTGTAAATAAATACTTTGATTTATATACGCTGGTTTATTTAATGTTACACAAGAATGGACGTTGTCAACCTCTTCTATTCAGAACTCCAATGACCTTCAACCATACTATTAATAAGGTAACTTTGTTTGTAGTTATTAATTTAATTATAAATCCGAGTTCCAAATTGATAGTATATTATATTTTATGAGACTGATTTGTGAATTATCAACTTAATTGATCTGCCTTTGTGTTGAATGGTTGATCCCTGTCCAATCGGGTGAGATTACCAACATATTGTTGCTGTTGCAAGGACAGCACCAGTGTGTCTTGGTGGCCCTCGTGAAGTCAATATCACAATTCATACACAATTGCACCCACATTCACCCGGCGCCTGCTCACTGGGTAAGATACCTACATTATCTGGTACTCCCAAATGAGAATGGTACCCATTCCACCTACATCAGTGTTTGGAGGTGACGGGGCCAGTGGCATTTGGCTTCAGGTGGGAGGGCGCGAATCATGTTCCCCAACGTCCTGTTGAAGCGTTCCACACTACCGTTGGCCATCGGATGGTATGGGGTGGTTCGGGACTTCCTCACACCGGCGACCTTCAGCAATTCACTGATCAGTTGACTTTCAAACGAGGCCCCCTGATCGGAGTGGATTCTTTCGGGAAAGCCGTATAGGCAGAAGTACTTGTCCCAGAGTTGTTTCGCCACCTGTTTGGCACACTGATCACGGCAAGGGAAGGCTTGAGCCAGCCTGGTAAAATGGTCTGTAACTACCAGCACATCAACAGACTTGTTGTTCGAGTCCTCCGCAGTCCAAAAGTCAATACACACGATTTCCAGAGGAGCAGACGTCTTAATACTTTCCAAGGGTGCTCTTCCCTCTGGATCGGCAGTCTTGCTGATGACGCATCTTGGGCAGTGACGGACATACTCTTTAACATCCCTGACTATATGAGGCCAGAAGAAACGCTGGCGGGCCAAGCTGAAACTCCTGAACTGCCCCTGATGACCAGCACTGTTGTGAATGCCCTTGAGAACCTCGGATTTAAAGGAGTCTGGGACAACTAACTGGTGTCTTTTCTTCCTGGTCACCTGATCTTTGGACACTCTGTACAGGATGCCATTGCAGGTGGTCAGTTTCTCCCAGTGCTTCAGGTATCTTACAACCATAGTAGGCTCCTTGGACTTCTCTCTCCTGGAAGGACGTCGGCCTCTGTCCACATAGAACAGCACCCTAGAGAGGACAGGGTCACTCAACTGCCCTTCACGCAATTCTCTCTCTGTAATTGCAGGTAGAGGCTCTTCATCAGTGGGAACCAGCTGTGGGAATTGTTGGAGAGTGCCAACAGCTCGCACCCTGGCACTTGACTCCCACAGACTCTGTGTCTCAAGAATGGCAGAGACTTCCTCTTTGGAGAAGGACTGGTTCTTGGCACTGTCAGACACATAGGGCTCCCCTCTTCCACATCCTAGATCATCCTGACTGGCGGACTGCCTAAAGGTGTCCTGGACAGTGTCAGCTGAGACAGGGACTGCCTTGGCAAGGAGCTCACTGTAGGGGTCTTGGAGCAGCTGTCTCCCAGTGGCTGATTTCACAAAAGGCCGACGACTCAGTGCATCTGCGACAATGTTCTTGGGGCCCGGGATGTACTTGACATCGAACACATATGATGCCAACTTAGCCACCCAGCGATGCTCGCAGGCATCGAGCCGTGGCTTGGTCATGATGTTTGTGAGGGGGTTATTATTTGTCCACACAGTGAACGTATGACCCTTAAGCCAATTACTAAATTTGTCACACACGGACCACTTCAGTGCCAGAAATTCCAGACGATGAGCAGGTTACCTTTTATGAGCTCTTGAAAGGGATTTGCTGGCGAAAGCCACTGGTCGGGCCACAGTGTCACCTTTCTGAACTTGCGATAAAACTGCTCCCAAGCCATCCAAGGAGGCGTCGGTGCATAAGACAAAGGGATGTGTGAAGTCTGGGTGCGCTAAAACTACTGAGGTCAGTAACGCCGTCTTCAGGCCCTAAAAAGCTTTCTGATGGTCTGGCATCCAATCATCAGGGGTCAACTTTCTGTTTGGAACAGGACGTTTTGTGCAGGGTCTTCCCTTGCGCTTCTGCTTCTGACCAGCCAAGAGGTCAAAGAGAGGCTTAGCCACTGTGAAGTAATTGGGCACAAAGTGCTGGTAATAGTTCACCATTCCCAAGAAAGACCTCACACGAGTCTGAGACGGGGTCACTCCATCAAGTTCCATCATGTCAGTGGCCCCCATCTTGTTGACGGCCTCAACTTTTGCTGGGTCTGTTGACACACCTGACTCATCGATGATGTGTCCCAGAAATTTCACAGACCTTCTGAGCAGCCTGCATTTCTTCGGGGTAAGCTTCAGGTTGTGTAGGCGAAGCCGACTAAAAACCTGCTCCAGCCTCTCGAGAGCCAACGCCTCAGTTGGTGCAAATACTAGCAAATCGTCCAGGTAGCATAGCAAGCTTAGAAAGTTCTGGTCACCGAATATGCTGATCATCATCCTCATGAAACTGGCTGGGCTGTTGCACAAGCCCTGCGGGAGACGGTTGTACTCGTACAAGCCCATGGGTGTTGTAAAAGCAGAGTACTTGCGGTCGTCTTCATGCAGAGGCATGTTGTAAAACCCGGACAAGAGGTCCATTGTGCTGAAGAACGTGTTCCCACCCAGGGCAGCTAGGCAGGCAGCTTGGTGTGGAAGGGGATGGGCATCTTTCAGTGTTCGTTTGTTGAGCCATCTGAAGTCTGTGCACACCCTCAAGTCACCATTTTTCTTCCACACCAGGACGAGAGGTGAGGCGAACTCACTAGCGGACTTCCTGATTATCTCCTTCTCTTCCATCTCACTGAGGACCAGGCGGAGCTTCTGATATTCAGCAGGTGGAATACGTCGGTAAGGTAAATGGAACGGCCTCTCATCTGTGAGTCGAATTCGATGTACAAACTCTTTGGCCTCACCACAGTCCAGGTGATGGTGGGAGAAGATGTCCTCATATTTGACTACGAGGTCTGCCAGCTTAGTTTGCCACTCTGCCGTCACCTCACAAGACTCCAGGTCAAGGTCCCTCAGGCCAACATGCTCCAGTCTCTCCCGCACAGTTTTGATGTACTCTGTCGGCGCAGACGTTCCTGCAGGACTGACAGATATGGCCTGTTGAGCGGCACTGAGCTCAGGGGCTTCCATGTCCTCCAGCGCTAGACAAGTGTAGACATCGGCGAGCTTGGCATTCCTCCGCAGCGTGACAGGGCTGTCCGAGATGTTAAGAATCTTGAGAGGGACCCACCTGTCGCCCCAGAGAGGTGTTACGACTCTGGCAACCATAATGCCTCTGGGCGCGGAATGAGATGACGTCGGCTCAGTTAAAACAGTGCTACCGGGGGATATCTTGGCATCTTTAGGAAGCATACCACACACTAGAAACTCACTGCCAGCTGGCAGGGTGACAGCTCTGTTACACCTGACTGTTCCAACCTTGTCTGGTACTTCATCATCAGACCAACGTTCTAAGCCAGCGATAAGGGAGAGAAACTGTTCACGTTCTTGGTCGCCTGAGCCAGAAGATGACACGGCTTTCCAGTAGCTTGCATCACATTTGAACTGACGAACTACATGTCTAATGACATTTGAGCCAATGATTAAATCATCTTGTTGGTTCTGTACAACGAAAGTGGGCACTGACACTCTGCATCCATACACTGCCATCTCAAGGTTCACCACCGATTCAGGCTTCACACGCACACCTCCACATCCAACAAAGACAACGTCAGTCGTCTCTTGATTATTCAAATAAACACCAGCATCAATCAGCTTTTTACGCGCTTCAGCGCATAATGAACAGGCCATTGAACCACTATCTAACATAGCGCCAAGAGTGACTTTGTTTTCAACTTTAGCAGGAGTATAAAATAAACTGTCACTGCTCCTGAGTTTTTGGGTATTCTGAATAACAACGGTCTCTGATTTATCCAAATTCTTTACTTTGTTAAACAGCTTAGCTGCATCATTAACGTGGGAGTTTTTGTCATGGCCTGTGCGACCTCCCTCAAAGCACAAGCCAACTAGTTTTCCTGTACGTTGCCCCGGGCAGGGGAATGACTGGGGCACGACCGGCTTGTATGGCCGGGTTTGAAACATGTGAAGCAGAGACGGTTAGAACGGCAGTGTGCCTCGGTGGTGTGGCTTGTATCATTACAGACCTGACAGCTCGTAGCATGGACATGAGGCTGGCCTCGAAATTGTCTGCCGTCCAACCTGCACATTAGACAGCAGCTGTCTGAGCATTGACATCATCTCGCCAAGCATAGCATCATTGCCTGGCTGTTGTTTCAGCGGCAACTGGCCCTGAGGTGCAAAGGATGGGGACGGCCTCTGATACTGTGGCAGTGAAGAGAGAGTTTGTTGTTGCCGATGCTGTGGTGGCACATATGACTGCTGGCTCTGAGAAATAGGAGAGAGAGAATGCTGCTGGTTCTGTGACAGGACAGATAAGGGAGAGAGAGAAGAGATAGCTGGAGGAGAGAATACATTAGTACAGGACGTTTCCATGTCAGAAGTGTCACGGGACTCCATGTGTGATTCGTGGCAAATCAGTGTAGCTGCATGAGTCTTAGACACGTGTACTTTCACCGAGGACACCTGCTCACGCTGATACTCATCTATTCTCGCCTGCACTTCCTTTGTTGACCATTCATGAATCTGCTTATGTTTGAACAGGATTTTCTCTCTGGTTGGGCAGAGTTGAGTAAAAATCTTGGAGGGGCATGCTTGAGGATGTGTTACTGAAATACTGTGTCAGCATGCCATACATGACCTCTGGTGTGCATGACGACTGAAGTGAGGGGTCGCTCCTCAGGCCTACCCTAACTACATCCCTGGCTTTCCCCATCAACCTCCCCATTACAGCCTCCACCTGTGATGAAACGTCAAAGTTCTGTTTCTTGATGTATGCTTTCATTAACTCAACCCATTCCATCACTGAGTATTTGTCCGTATTATCACCCCTGAAAATCACAGGCTCCTTGTCAGAAATTGAGTCCAATTTTCAGCTTTGCCCAACACATGGTCGTCTGATGGTTAGACGGAGACCTGGAGAGGCCTACAAGCCACAGAGTCTTGCACCTACTGTGAAATTGGACTCATCAGAGAAGACAAACTAGAAGACCCTCCAGTCCGCTTTGGTTCAATCTTTATGGTCTTTTACAAACCTCAGCCAGGCAAAGTACAACGTTGTCCTGGAAGAAAAACTTGCTTCCTTTTGCTCTGACAATGTTCCCCAACTCTGAGAAGTGTTTTTTCCAGCAGGGCAATGCTCCATGCCACACAGCCAGGCCAGTAAAGGTGTGGATGCAGTACCACCAGATCAGGACCCTGTCATGGCCAGCCCAATTTCGAGACCTGAATCCCATAAAAAACCTCTGAAATGTGATCAAGAGGAAGATGGATGGTCACAAGCCATGAAAAGAAGCCGAGCTGCTTGAATTCTTGCGCCAGGAGTAGCATAAAGTCACCCAACGGCAATGTGAAAGACTGGTGGAGAGCATGCCAAGACACATGAAAGTTGTGATTTTAAATCAAGGTTATTCCACCAAATACTGATTTCTGAACTCTTCCTAAGTTAAAGCATTAGTATTGTGTAGTTTAAAAATGAATATGAGCTTGTTTTCTTTGCATTATTCGAGATCTGAAGACACTGCATCTTTTTTGCTATTTTGACCAATTGTCATTTTTCTGCAAATAAATTATCTAAATGACAATATTTTATTTGAAATTTGGTAGGAATGTTGCCAGTAGGTTATAGAATAAAATAAAAATGCACATTTTACTTTAACACATACCAATAAATAGTAAAACCAGAGAAACTGATAATTTTGAAGTGGTCTCTTAATTTTTTCCGCGGCTGTATATATATTCAGTACATTTTTCAACTCTGTTACACAGGGTGAAAAATCTGGCAAACTTTTGGCCTGGCAAATTAAAAAAATGCAATCTAATAAAGCCATTAATAGCATGATAACAAAATCAGGGACTCTCTCATCTGATCCACGGGAGATCAACAAAGCTTTTGCCCATTTCTTCAAATCACTATACAAATCAGAATCTCCTGAAGTTACTGTCCAACAAACTAGCTTTCTAGATGGTCTTCAAATACCTGCTTTCTCAGATTAAGTGAAACAGAATTTAGATTCACCTTTGTCTATAGAAGAATTACTGAAGGCTACAATGAAAAAGGGCAAAACAGCTGGACCAGATAATCTACCCATAGATATACAAAGCCTTCAAAGATCAATTAATTCGCCCTCTTTTTGAAATGTTTGAGGAATCTCTAGAAGCTGGAATTCTGCCCCCATCACTAAGGAAGGCATTAATTACACTTTTGCCAAAGCCAGACAAACCACAACACCATTGTGAATCTTATAGACCGATCTTTAATACTGATGCCAAAATACTAGCCAAGGCACTAGCTTTGAGACTAGAAGTTCATCTACCAACAGTAATTCATAATGACCCAAATGGATTTGTGAAGAGCAGGCAGGCCTTTCAGAATATACGCCGAGCATTGAATATCATCCATGAAATTCCCACTAACAACTTAACTTCAGAACCCTTCAATTTATCACGCGGTACGCGACAGGGTTGTCCACTGTCTCCACTTCTCTTTGTGATGTTAATTGAACCCCTGGCGATAGCCATGTGAAACCACCCAGGGATAAAGGGAATTGATATTTTGGGTCAAGAGCATCAGATTTCATTATTTGCAGATGATATATTACTATACCTTGCAGATCTAAAAAACACAATGCTTACTCTGATCAATATGATTAATAATTTTGGAACATTCTCATGATATGAGGTCAATCATTCCAAATCTTCAATACTCTTCCTCAATGAAAAAGAAAGAAATAATCCAGCAATCCAACACCCTTTCACAGTATCTAAAACTGGCTTTAAATATTTGGGGATTATTCTCACACCTCAAATAAAAATCATAATCCCACACAACTATGACCCCATTGTTTCATATGTAAACAATACTTTGGATAAGATGGATGTCTCTCCCCCTCACATTAATCGGTAGAATCAATGCCGTTAAGATGAACATTCTTCCCAAATTTTTATATTTGTTTCAGTCAATTCCTCTTTCACCCCCGCCAGCCTTTTTCTCTACTATGAGGAAAACATTCACAAATTTTATCTGGAATAAAAGACGACCAAGACTTTGCTTAACCCTACTATATCTACCTTATGATAGGGGAGGGTTACAACTACCCAACCTACTATGGTACTTCAGAGCTGCCCAGAAGATTTCAGATCCCTTTATGGACAACACCCTTATGCCTTTTGAATGTCTGAAAGACAATTTTGGGATTCCTAGGAACCATTTATTTAAATATTTTCAAATACAGAGTTTTGTTCATTCTAAGAACAAATCATATCAACCTCCTGCTTTAAATGGTATTGATAAACTGGTAACACCCAATCCCGATGCTAAAGGGACAATCTCAAAAGTATACAGTAAATTACTTATGTCATCAAAGGAGTCCTCAGACTATAAGAGATTGGCCTGGATAGAAGATTTTCAGACAGACATTTCAGAGATATAATGGAAAAAGGCATGCTGTCAAGCACAAACTATAATAGTAGATTGAGGTTAATTCAATATAACTGGCTCATGAGAACATACATAACTCCTGAAAAACTAAAAGTTTAACCCTAACACTGGACACTTGTATAAAATGTATGACAGAGAAAGGAACTTTGTTCCATTGTATCTGAAGCTGTACACATATTCAAAAGTTTTGGAATGACATAATTGAAATAATTTCCTGCATCATTCAGAAATAAATCCCTGTATGCCCTGAAATCTGTATCCTTGGCCTTACCCCGGAGGCATTATCCCTTAGAATTCATGAAAACAAATTAGTCAACATCTGCTTACTACATGCGAAATGTCTAATTGCCAGACAGTGGAAAAGTGTTTGTTGTCCATCTGTAACCTTATGGGTTAGAACTATCCTCATGTATTGCGATTGAAACGCTTACATATGCTATGAAACATAAAAGTCATATTTTCCATAGAATATGGGATTCATTCATTGCATTTTTGGAATCAATTCCAAGTAACCTATGTCCTTAAATGTCACAATAATAAGTGAGACATTACCCTGATGTAAGCGTTTTTTTGGTTGTGTTTTTGTTGTTGTTGTTTGTTTGTTTTAATGTGTGTGTTTTTTTTAATTATTATTATTATTATTTGTATTATTATTACTATTGTTATTTTTATTGTAAACCAGTGTTATTATTAGTAGTATTATTATTGTTACAACTATTTTATTTTTTTTCTATTAACAGTTGGCTCAAAGTTGTGGGTGGGTTGTTGGGAAGTGGGCAAGAAGTATATCTTTTTGATGTATATCACATATGTTTAAAGATTGTTGGTTGTTTAAAATCAATAAAAAATAAGGATAAAAAAATGCATAAAAAAAAACACTTGCACTATGACCAAATATCCACAAAGTAAAGCACAGTGAAGAAAACTGTTGTGTTTGTGATTTGTTTCTGGATCATATATTACGTAATTTACATTACAAAAACTGAAAATTGTTATTCTCAGTTTCTGATAAAACACTCATTTACTGTATTACAATTACAGTAAATGTACCACACTCAATTGTGACAAATATTGTGGGAGGTAAACCGACGTATGAACACTGTCAGCAGATACTTGGCTTGGATTGACATATTTCAGCATTTTAGAATCATTTGTTTACTGTAATATTACAACCTTTATTTCTGTAGTCCAAAGAAGTGTTTGTCTGTGTGTGTTTTTTCTGTTTTTAAATGCAACACTACAGGAATATATGCCAAACTGGAGGACACAGCAACATTTTATATATGCAATTGGCAATGCTTCAAGTTGTTACTGTTATTTATGTAATTGTACTCTGAGAGGGAACATGTGTTAAAGTTACGGTAGAATTGGTTGTGGTGTGGTTGCTGTAGTGCATTTTGCACCAAAGGTTAACTGAGGTGTGTGTCTGTAAAGCCCACTAAGTGTTAGGGAAAAGTGACCATGGGAAAAAACAGTTAACTTTCAGTTCAAAACCAGACCTAATTGTGATAACTGTAGGTGGAAAGATGCTGTATTTTCACAGACAAATTAAATTATACACTTGAAATAAAACAGATTATTCCATAGTTTTCGCTGATGTATTCATAAATGTATTTAGTTTCCTGCTTTGTTTTGTTTGTTTGCAGCCTTGTTACCAACTATACTAGACAACTAGACAACTATACAACAATGGTGCAGTACAGCTTTTGCGTTGAAATGTGCATGTATGAAAGAAAAATTTAGATGTAGGTTTCGCTGAAGAAATGTTCCCACTATTACAGCTGCATATGAAAGTCATGGGCCATCAACGAGACAAAGTTACCCAAAAAGGTAACTACAACAAACATGTCTATCCAAAGTGACTTACAATAACAACTCGCGTTGCCCAGGAATTGAACCCAGATGAGCTACTTGTTAGCCAACAATATTAACCACTGTACCATTGATCACACCTGGTAATCTTGCCACACAAAAATGGTATCTACAGTATTGTGACAGGTGAACCAACAGAAAAGTTTGTTCTTGGTATCATGACAATTTGCCTTGAAATATTTGTGGAATATAGGTGGATAAGATTTTTTTTTTTAAAGATTCAAGGCAAGGGAGGATGTTGCAGTACTGTAAATTCTAAGTTTATTAAAATGTCACCATGGATCAGCATTAGGGCTGCAGGACACTTCTAGTGGTAGTCTCATGTGTCGTTGTTTAACTTACTGTACTGGGAAAGAAAAGTGTCTGCACACTTTTTTTTTGTGCTAAAGTGTACCACAAAAACATTGCATGAAGCTGTCTTGAGGCATATAGCTGAATTTCATATTTACTGTATTTCATTTTATATAACATATTTTATGTGTACGAGGTGTGATGCATGTTTCTTTTCTTTTGCAATGCAACACTAAACTGTGCAAAAATAAAGGATACAGCAATGCTTCAAGTTTACTGTGTTTTTTAGGTCATTGTACATTGAGTGCCAAAGTAGTCCTGAGAGAGAACATTTGCTAAAGTTACAGCAGCATGAGTCATTTTTGGGTGAAGTAAGAAGTGTTTTGGTGGTTGTAGTGCATTTTGCACCAAAGGTTAACTGATGTGCTGAGGTGTGTGTCTGTAAAGCCCTCTGTGTGAAGAGTTTGGAAAAGTGCACATGGTATTGAGACAAGTGTGAAAATGATCTGAAAAAACTGTAATGTGTGTAGGAAACACAGTTCTTTTGATTTCGTTCACCTAAAATACCCGTTCTGATTTGTTCAGTGACACTTTCTGTATGCATAAATATATCTGAAATGCTTGTGTCCCCATACGTCCAAATTTAGCCTACCTATTTAAGTATATAAAAAATATAATATATACATATAATATATATCTAAAAGTTATATTTTTTTGTATAGCCTATTTCATATGTTGAAGGATCCACCAAATGACTAATAAATTATGGATTTTAAACGGGAATGGTAATGGTATTTGTACATAGTGAACATGTTAACACTTTGGATAAAGGGGGTGCAATAAAGTTTTGAAATGACTTGTATACATACACAGATCATTTATAAAAGGAAGATCTATAAATAGTTTAGGAGACATTTATGCTTGATGAACTCTTTTTCTACTTTATGTTCAGGGCTGCAGAAGGCTTTGTAAATGTGTTGAATTTCATTTACAAATAAATCCCAACAAGTGGGGCAAATTTGTTGCATATAGCCCATCTTATACAGTGGGGAAAATAAGTATTTGAACCCCTGCCGACTTCGCAAGTTTGGCCACTTGCAGAGAAATGTGTGATCTAGAATTGTAATGGTAGGTGTATTTTAACAGTGAGAAACAGAATATCAACAAAAAAATCCAGAAAACTGCATCTTATAAGATTTATGACTTTATTTGCATTTGATGCAAAAAATAAGTATTTGAACCCCCAAGCAAACAGCAAGAATTCTGGCTCCCAATGGCCAGTTATGTGCCCAAAAAGTACACAGATTAGTCCTTATTAGGTCTATCAAGGTATACCTGATCTCAACTGGTGACCTGTATAAAAGAAACCTGTCCAAAGACTCATACTTCACACCTTCAACCTCACCACCATGGGCAAGACCAAAGAGCTGTCCAAGGACGTCAGAGATAAGATTGTAGACCTGCACAAGGCTGGAATGGGCTACAAAACCACCGGCAAGCAGCTTGGTAAGAAGCAGATAACTATTGGTGCGATTATTCATAAATGGAAGCAACACCAAACAACTGTCACCCGCTCTAGGTCTGGGGCTCCATGCAAGATATCCCCTCGTGCGGAATCAGTGATCATTCGAAAGGTGCAGAATAACCCCAGAACTACACAGGGGGAGCTTGTGAATGATCTCAAGGCAGCTGGGACCAGAGTCACCAAGAAAACAATTGGCAACACACCACGACGTAATTTTTTGAAGTACTGCAGCACTCGCAAGGTCCCCCTGCTCAAGGAAGCGCATGTACAGGGCCATCTGAAGTTTACCATTGCACACTTGAATGATTCTAGGGAGGATTGGGAGTCAGAATTTGGTCAGATGATACCAAAATCAAGCTCTTTGGCATCAACTCGACTTGCCGTGTTTGACAGGGGGGGAATGCTGAATATGACCCCAAGAGTACATCATACCATCAAGCATGGAGGTGGAAACATTATGCTTTGGGGCTGTTTCTCTGCCAAGGGTACAGGACGACTCCACCACATCAAGGGGACTATGGATGGGGCCATGTAACGTGGAATATTGGGCTTGAACCTCATTCCCTCATTCCATTGAAAACACAACCTTAAAGATTTGGAGAGGATCTGGAAAGAGGAGTGGACCAAAATCCCTCCTGAGATGTTTGTAAACCTGGTGACCAACTACAAGAAACGTCTGACTTCTGTGCTTGCCAATAAGGGTTATTCCACCAAGTACTAAGTCATTTTTGTCAGTCAGTTTTGGGGGTTCGAATACTTATTTTTTGCATCAAATGAAAATAAAGTCATAAATCTTATAAGATGCAGTTTTCTGGATTTTTTTGTTGATATTCTGTTTCTCACTGTTAATATACAACTACCATTACAATTATAGATCACACATTTCTTTGCAAGTGGCCAAACTTGTGAAATCACAAGGGGTTCAAATACTTATTTTCCCCACTGTATCTGTATTGCAGTGCTTCTAAATGACCATTCGAAAAATTGTATAGACAGCTGTGTGCCTATTCAGATATGTAGCCCACGTTCTGACCCTCACTAAAGGTTCACATAATTGCCTAGACCCCACCTTCGTTCCATACATGCAGTATGCACAGCAACCGTTAGGAGATGCTGGTGCAGAATCAAGCATGAGATTCCTTGACAGCCCATCACTCACAATTACTTGCATGGGACAGGTAAACTGGTTATAAGGCCGTTTTTTACTTCTACGATTCGGTCGTAGAGGGACACTTTGGTACGCCTTGGCAACACCTTCACCCAGGTGTTAACGCCCATCCGAGCCCTCGGAGAGCTGGTCGGAGAGGAACGCTTTTTTCTAACTTTTTGTAGAGAGTCGGATACCCCCTTGGCTGTGATTGGTCCACTAACGACATTATTTCCCAACGACATCATCACCCACCGAGTCAATAGCCCCTTATACATCGCGTGTGATCCGATAGAAACTCGCGATGCGGTTACAATTGCCTCATTTAGCACACGCCTAGATGTGATCCGGTCGTTTTTCCGCCGATGTCTGAGCCTTTCGAGAGAGGTGGTTTACACCGATCGTTCAGCTCAGAAAAGGGCGTGTCAAATAAGGCCGATGTGCCATGGGGGAGGCGGTGACAGGAGGCTAGAAAGTTAGAGGCTAGAAAGTTCTTGCCTGTTCTTGAAAGGAGACTGATCCAATAGGCTAGTAGGCCTACAATTATTTATCATTTGTAATGAAACGCAATTTGGTACACCATTTTAAGATGGTAATATAGCCTACTGTTTTTTTGAAAAATGAAAGAAAGCATATTAAGGAAACGCTGACTCGAGCCTATTCATTCCGAAATTTCACCACATTGTAGGCTACATACTGTAACAACCCCAACACTTGCCTGCTTCCCTTGCAAATGGGACAGGGGCAGCTGTGGCCTACTGGTTAGGGTTTCGGGCTGGTAACTGGAGGGTGGCTGGTTCGATCCCCGACCAGTAGGAAAAATGTGGGTGGGGGAAGTGGTAGAGCACTGCTCTCCCATGCCCACATCCACGGCTGAGGTGCCCTTGAGCAATGCACCTAACCTCGATCACTGCTCCCCGGGCGCCGCTGAAGGCAGCTCACTGCTCCGGGTTAGTGTGCCTCACTGTGTGCTTCACTACCCTGGATGGGTAAAATGCAGAGACTAAATTCAGAGTGTGTGTGTATCACTATCTCTGCCGTTAAAACAGTCACTAGTCACTAGGGCTCCATTTCCAAATCAAAGTTTTCCGACTATTGTTCTTACCTTCTTTCTTAGCTGTTGATGTTACTGAGCTAGAAGTTTAACTTGTTCTGAACATCTCGTGCTGCCAATGCCCAATGTCACTTCATCATCTCTTTGAAATTCCTTATTCCACGAGTGGTAGGCTACAATGACTGGCTGTTTTAAAATATAACTAATAGCCTAACGAAACAAAATAACCCAGGCAGTTTCATCTACGAGACGTTAAGGCTTCTTCCAATACTGACAGCTGACTCATAGCTTGCAGGTTTGCGGTGCTGCAAGGAGACGCGACATTTGAGGGATCGTCACTTAATTTAAACCTTTTTTGCTTCCGTTAGTGTGTGTGTGTGTGTGTGTGTGTGTGTGATAGAGACAGAGAGGACTCAGTGAAACATCGGAAAACACAGTGTCTCGTAAGCCTTAAGCTATCAATCACCCCCACAATGAAATATGCCATTACAGTCGCAACAAACTTCTTGGCATTGTGGTGCGCCCAAAACGCAAGCTATAAACGTAGCCATCCTTATGTAACCAAAATATACCTCTGCTGATATGCCTAACCTTCGTTCTATTTAGAATCTGTCTTAGCACTATGCAGGAATAAAATAGCCTCTACAGTGTCAGGATTCAGGCGAGAGCGCCTGGCTTCTATAACGCGCCCTGCTGCACTGAAGGAGCGCTCATTCGCAGCAGTTGTTGCTGGAACGCAAAGAATTCGTTTTGCAAGGTGTTGTAGTCGTGGGAACGACTGGCCTTGTTTCTCCCAAAAGGAAAGTAGATTTTCCTCTGCTGATCCCCCGTCTATATGGAAGTTTGTAGAGAGATTGCTGGGGAGTAAAATGCTCCGCTGCCGAAGTAGATTACATGTTTTTAACTTCGGGGTTAATTCCCTTTCCTTTACGTCTAATGCTGGCTAGTAAATACAGACAGCCGGAAAGGTTAACAAACGGAATGAAATAGCTACACATTACACACGCTATGTTTTAATAAAACCCAGGTTACTCACATACTGGTTAACACTGTTTGTTACAGCACATAAATGTTTGTCGCTACATCCAAACTATGCGTCACCGTTGTCCCTCCCTGTATGTGCTCCAGCCGCACCATTTTACTTGCAATGTGAATCATTTAATTTAAATATGCTTATTGGCATTTTCTACAAACATGATATGCTATGTACAGTGGGGAAAATAAGTATTTGAACCCCTTGCGATTTCACAAGTTTGGCCACTTGCAAAGAAATGTGTGATCTATAATTGTAATGGTAGGTGTATATTAACAGTGAGAAACAGGATATCAACCAAAAAATCCAGAAAAATGCATTTTATAACATTTATGACTTTATTTGCATTTGATGCAAAAAATAAGTATTTGAACCCCCAAAACTGACTGACAAAAATGACTTAGTACTTGGTGGAATAACCCTTATTGGCAAGCACAGACGTCAGACGTTTCTTGTACTTGGTCACCAGGTTTACAAACATCTCAGGAGGGATTTTGGTCCACTCCTCTTTCCAGATCCTCTCCAAATCTTTAAGGTTGTGTTTTCAATGGAAGGGAATGAGGGAATGAGGTTCAAGCCCAATATTCCACGTTACATGGCCCCATCCATAGTCCCCTTGATGCGGTGGAGTCGTCCTGTACCCTTGGCAGAGAAACAGCCCCAAAGCATAATGTTTCCACCTCCATGCTTGATGGTGGGTATGATGTACTCTTGGGGTCATATTCAGCATTCCCCCCCCTGTCAAACATGGCAAGTCGAGTTTATGCCAAAGAGCTTGATTTTGGTATCATCTGACCACATTCTGTCTCCCAATCCTCTGTAGAATCATTCAAGTGTGCAATGGTAAACTTCAGATGGCCCTGTACATGCGCTTCCTTGAGCAGGGGGACCTTGCGAGTGCTGCAGTACTTCAAAAAATGACGGCATGGTGTGTTGCCAATAGTTTTCTTGGTGACTCTGGTCCCAGCTGCCTTGAGATCATTCACAAGCTCCCCCTGTGTAGTTCTGGGGTTATTCTGCACCTTTCGAATGATCACTGATTCCGCACGAGGGGATATCTTGCATGGAGCCCCAGACTTAGAGCGGGTGACAGTTGTTTGGTGTTGCTTCCATTTATGAATAATCGCACCAATAGTTATCTGCTTCTCACCAAGCTGCTTGCCGGTGGTTTTGTAGCCCATTCCAGCCTTGTGCAGGTCTACAATCTTATCTCTGACGTCCTTGGACAGCTCTTTGGTCTTGCCCATGGTGGTGAGGTTGAAGGTATGAAGTATGATTCTTTGGACAGGCTTCTTTTAAACAGGTCACCAGTTGAGATCAGGTATACCTTGTTAGACCTAATGAGGACTAATCTGTGTGCTTTTTGGGCACATAACTGGCCATTGGGAGCCAGAATTCTTGCTGTTTGCTTGGGGGTTCAAATACTTATTTTTTGCATCAAATGCAAATAAAGTCATAAATCTTATAAAATGCAGTTTTCTGGATTTTTTTGTTGATATTCTGTTTCTCACTGTTAAAATACACCTACCATTACAATTCTAGATCACACATTTCTTTGCAAGTGGCCAAACTTGCGAAGTCGGCAGGGGTTCAAATACTTATTTTCCCCACTGTATGGTGTAGTAGACTGAGACTCTATTCACTACTGCACAAAAACTAGACACGTTTGCAAAACTAGACGTTTGCAATGAAGTAGGTAAAACAACTTTCGCCAATATCTCCGTAAGGGAGATGGGTTATGTGCTCAAATTTCCTGGGATCAAAGAAGACGTTAGTATTCATGTGCAAACTAAAAATCACGTCTCAGGATTGCTGCGCATGCAAGTTATTTCGGGTGTATCAACTGTACCCATGTCTTAACTGTACTAATACCACTGTCATATAAGTTCAGTAAAAGACGGAGCAAACACTACCGTTTTCTACCGTTGTTGAAACACATCCACGCGTAGACTCGTTTTCTTTCCGTCTGAGAGTGGTTATTCAAAGAAAATATTAAGAACTAGTATATGCTGATAGAAAGAAGGGAACTTTAAACCACTACACTGCCTGTGCACGATGCAGATCCACGTTGATGTTGTTAGTAAACAAACCAGGTGGGAGCACATCTCCGTTGTCTTTGCGCATGCCCGAGGTAACCGGATCACATTTTGCACATGCAGACACGTAGCGACAAGAGCCGATTCCCTTAAAAAATGTCACACCTACACGCGAATACGATACGATAAACTGATCGGATCACGTGACACATGTATATGGGCCTATTGTCTCTCATAAAAGAAAAGAATCGCCAAGTTCTCCAACAGCGTAATCCGGCTTATTCCAACCACTATATACAACACTTGTTGTCTATATGAATCTCACTCACGGTGTGTGTCTAACTCACTTTCATTAATCCAGCCTACTGATTTTTGTTTAGCCTCCTATCTTGATCTATTTCTTTTTATTCAGACGTTACATAACTTTCATGACCACGAATATAAATTGGCCAGCGAATTCATTTGTTTCTTAATGTAGAATGGTCGGAGCAAAGCCTCATGGGAAATGGGACAACTCCCGCACAGTTAAACTGTTAAACAAACTCCTGCACATATGAAGAAGGCTGTTATCCTAAATGGGATTTATTTTATTGTCAAAAACGCGAAGTGGAGTTTATTTACAGCTAACACCATTGTATTACAAACACTGACAGCACATAATGAGAAGCCTACACCTGGCGATTCTCTTGCCTTTAATCTTCCACCTTTGAATAATGTAAAACGTCGTTTTAAAGCGCTTTTGCTGTCCTTATAATTATTATTGCCGCCAGCCGTCGTAGAAGTGTATATGGCCTGTAAGTACGATCAAATCCTTCTGAATCCGACCACCCGCCCATTTATTTTCGAGTGCGGAGAAGGTCGAAGAAGGATGCAGAAGTATATTTCACGCAAGTAAACATTCAAGCATTACATGTGTGCATTGGATATACATAAAAAAATCTCTTAATGCTTTGAAAAAATATGCAAGCACTTCATTATTTATTAACAAATCGTTTACTTATTGTTTACTTATAATTCATGAATGATTATTTTTTATTTATAAATGACATATAACATATGTAAGAAATGTTAACATACCCTTTCTTAATTATTAAGAAACATATAAACATTTGGATGATAATTAGTTCATTATGAACTTATGGATTATTGATTATTGTTACCATAACATTTTGCAAGACTTAACTGCTCTATGTACAGTACAAGGCCAAATCATCCATATCATCCATAGCTGATCATATTTCCATAACCACTTGAAGATGACAAGGGGTATGATTATAGACATACACTAAAGTGTGGTATAGTCCGGCAGTATTCTATCTAAAACAACACATTTTTAAAGAAACAGCATGATACACGGTAAAATATTGGCGTTGTGGAAGTTTAACACATTTGTACATTTGATAGAATGCTTGTCCTGTCTTACACCTTTCTTGATATATTCCTAACCTTGTTCTCGTCAACTTTGTTCCTTTGGCCCTCCTCATCCAGTCTCTTTGCCAAGTAATTTTTGTACATGAAAGCACTGCAATTATCTGGCCCACCAAAGTTTTTAGCATCATTTGGTATGTGCTGCATGGCCTTTTGTGCAAAAGCAGAATGTACTGTATACTGTTTCAGAGGGACAGCAATCGTGTTATTCTGATTTCTTGTCTCCTTGCTTAACTGAAATCTTCACTGCTCCGTCTCCTTTGGACCAGATTAGCAGGAGCCTAATCGATGGGGAAGCATGCCACCATATCAATGGGGAGGACACCCAGAGGTTACATTTGCGTTTGATCAGCTCGGACAGTCAGGTTAGATGTCTCTTAATATGTGACTCTCTTAAGCCATACACCTTCTTGGTGGTATCACACCTTGAGTTCCCTGAGAATTGCTTCATATTTTTAAGAAATGCCTGCACTGGCCCATCACACATGCCCTTCGAGTGACCTTCATGGTTTCTCCCCTGAAATGAAGGCCCTCTCTGAGCAGAGGGACCTACTCCCTTACAATGTCTGTTAAAATTGCAAGATCTGTTGCTTTTCATGTTCCCCAGCTAGACAGCTGGAAAATGTGTTTCAGGCTCTAATATCACTCCACAAAGAACTGGCCACATGGTTGCTCGAGAGCTTTTAAACAGCGATACACCATCAGCGTTCAACATTATGTGGTGGTTCTCAGTGTGTCTTGGAGCTTTTGTTCTAATGTAATGGAAAATAAATGTAATCCATTCTGGAAACCTGCTGTGTGTTGGCCTTTCTTGAGGTACGCAGAAGAGTGCAGGCAGTACAGTGGAGCTTACCATGTCCATGCTTTTGTAATATTTGTAGTAGTTTGTGTCTAATGTTAGTTTCACTGTCCCACTTGGGCAGTTCATCTGCCAAGGACATATCCTGTATCCTGTATCCTCCTGAGAGTCAGAGGTCAAGGTTTCATTAAGGCTATTAATGACATCCCATGCGGTGGCCCCTGACCAGTCTACCTCATCATCTGAGGGCAAATCTTGCTTCATGGCAGGACACTCTCCCCATGTCAGGACACTGACCCCATGAGAGGACACTCTCCCCATGTGAGGTCCATGTCAGAGGAGGTCTCCTCTCTTCCAGCATTCCCAGGAAGTGACTGTTCTTTATGTGATCTGATGGTCCAAGTGAGATAGAAATGTGGCCAGTAAAATAAACCCTTATTGGCAACATCGCTAAAACATTGTGTGTTAGCTGGAAAGTGACCTTGGGTCTCATGAAAGACATTTCAAATCAAACCAAATGCAGTATTTGTATTGTTAAAATTACACAAGCCTATTTATTTGTTGTTATAGTAATTGTATTGTGGATTTTTTTCCTGGGGAAGATAAAAGGCACAGATTTTGTGGAATGACCCATATACTACACTAGTAGATGGGGTATGTCAGTCAGTCGAATGCTATGGGTCCTTTTCAGTCATACATATCTGGGTCTCTCATTCACCCTGTCATCAACTCATTATGCTGTGAACAAATAAAAAAGTCCCTTTGAAGTATTAATTTGCGAACGTCACACTTTCAGCCAAAACTACATACAGCTCCTGCAAATAGCTGTAGTCAGTCAGTAAGGTACGAGAGCTGTGCCCAATTTCAATTACCTCTACACCCTCTCCCTGCCCACTGCCTCTCTCTTTGTATCTTCATGTGGAGGTCCGCCACATAAAGCCGCAATTATGCTTGACGCATTGTTTTTTGTGTGCACAAACTGTGACAACAACACAGCACCACAACCTTTCCTACTTGCGCTAGAGGCACGTTTGCCTTGCTGCACTCTTCTCCTAAAGGCCCACATACGTGTTGGAGGCACGTCCCATTCACTTTGAAAGGGGTGGCATTATGTGTTGCCAAACTGAGGGGCCTTTTGCACGGAGCCTTGATTGCCTGAATCCGGAAAGAAATATTGCTGGATCGGCCTCTCGTTTACACGAATCCGCAACCTTTTGAATCAGGTCTCCAGAGTGGGTAGATTCGAACTCGCCAGCGAATCTGTGTTCGTGTAAACTTCGAATCCGCACACTTTCTAACCCGATGACGTATTTGCCCCGTGTGAACGCCTCGCAACCTCAGCCTGAACCCTTATAAACCCTGCTGCGTCTTTTCACAACAGCAACAACATAAATGTAATCGATGTTGTTAAGAAGCTGGTAAGGAAAGGGATGACAAGCCACACTTTAATCTATCAATGTTAAATCTATCAGACCATTGTTAAAAAACTTTTTTTAAAAGTGTCAGCAATAGCCAATATGAGCAAATCTGACGTGAAAATTCAATTCAATTCAATTCAATTCAATTCAATTCAATTCAATTCAATTCAATTCAATTCAATTCAATTCAATTCAATTCAATTCAATTCAATTCAATTCAATTCAATTCAATTCAAGTTAGTTAGTGCATGCACAATGGCAACAGGGGCAAGGAAAAACTCCCTGTTAGACAGGAAGAAACCTTAGGCAGAACCATGGCACATAAGGGGGGACCCATCTGCTTGAGGTCGACTGGGTGGAGACAGGAAGGTGGGAAGGGGGAGGGTTGTGTGGCAGAAGGGGAAAAGAAGCAACAGGGGTTATACACAGCCAGTATTTGGTCGCTGGACATAGTATGTATACAGACATCCGGTGGTAAATACATGATACAGGCTATGGAGGATTATCGGGGCCAAAACTAAATAAATAACTAACTAAATAACTAAATAAATGAATGGTTAAATACTTGGATAAATACATAATTAGATTTATGTATACCTACATTTATTTATTTATACTTACATATATTTATTTATACTTACATATATTTATTTATACTTACATTTTGTCATACATTTTGTCATACATTTTGTCAAACATTTTGTCATACTTACATTTTGTCATACATTTTGTCATACATTTTGTCATACTTATTGTCATACTTATTGTCCACGGTGTAACTTGCTTGCAGCAAAATAAATCCGTCATCCCCGTCACCAAGTCAGGGGGCGGGTTAAAGCCTCTGATTGGTGAATGAACAGTATTACACACCAGGCAGGCTCAACCAGTCGATCAGGCTCGAGGGATACTGAATTTTGGCGTTTATGGATGCCAAGCGCCAGATTTAGTTTAATGAAAGTTATTGAGCATTATTTAAATAAATCAAGATACCAGAATGTCCCAGAAGACATACCCTCAGCTGCTGCGTGAGGCTGCATCCTTAATTTAAGAGGCCCTCAACTCGTCTACTACTAGTAGTATTTCTAGTAGTGTTATGAAATGTTTGGTTTAATGTGGCCTACTGGCCTTAGCCATGGGTGCACTGGCCGTAGTAGTCGTAGCCAGGTCGTAGCGCTGTCGTTACCCCATCACGTCTATCTCTTCCATAGTTTGCATCAGGCTGCTATTAGAATGTTACGCTGTAGCATGGTTCTTATGTCCTCAGTTTTTGAATCACCAGTGATGAAGAGTTGAAGATGAAGTGTTTTGTCCGTCTCTTCATAAACGGATGACTAAGAGTAAGACCACATTTACACATAGCCGGGTAATTACAGAATAGAGAATATTTCTGCCCTTCCGTTCAAAAATAACGTCGTACACACAAGGTCTTTTTCCAAAAAACTTTCTGTTTACATGAACCCGCATATACGCCCCCAAACGCCATCATAACTATGCTAAACCTGTAGGTTTGCATAAGTAGGCTGCTAATCCATTAAATTGGCTATGAGTCCTAGATATGTGGATCCTTTACGTTTATTTGGCTACAACAGGTAGACAAGATGGAATGTAAAACTCGTAGTCCACTGGTGGAAGTGCAGGGGATACCATTGTTAAAGCCAATAGTCACACACTGGGGAAGGGTTGAGAGATTCAGTTATAGGGTTGAAAGAATGCAATCCTGCGTTTGCATTAACGTATAAATGAGCACTACGTTAACAGCATCCATGATCAGTAAACAGTAAATATAGGACACTCACATCACGAATGCATTTTAGGCGCATATGTGACGCAAACTCCGTTTGACCCAGTGCACACGCAAAAACTGAGTTTTCCTGAAATCTCCACTTTGGCCGGAGTTTTTAGAAATGATCGTTTCCCGTGATAAAACCTCCGTTTTTTCTCGTAAATGAAAGGCCAAACCGCATGAAAATATATACGTTTTCCCACCGTATAAACGGGGTCTACGTTCAGTTGAGTTCTGGATTTTAATACGTTTATCAATCTGTAGATTGGGAGAGAAACCCAGACCTCTGACAATAAAAAACAACACAACACCAGGCTTAGGTCTCAATCATGTCTCTCTCCGCTCTGAAGGCCGGAGGACCATCTTTTATAGGGCACAATAATGTAAACATAGTGACAGTCAAGCAGTAATGACGTTACAACAGTCTCAGA
Source organism: Sprattus sprattus (assembly GCF_963457725.1). Classification (NCBI taxonomy): domain Eukaryota; kingdom Metazoa; phylum Chordata; class Actinopteri; order Clupeiformes; family Clupeidae; genus Sprattus; species Sprattus sprattus. Next base: position 3,386,600 of record NC_137909.1, on the reverse strand, counting down.
GAAAGAGTCTCACAGCTCCCCAACAAATGACAACTCTCAGACTAGAGAGTTAATAGTTGGAGCTCTCCTTTTAGTCATGACAAGGGACGTTTACCCATTACTTTCTCCAGATCCCGAACATCTATACCCCTGACACAGACACAGTCTACTCTTATTAATACCTGATACCACTCTGCTGCATTTGTCGCTTGATAGTGCGCTTGGACACTCGAAAAAGGTTCGCAATATCTTGTATTTTCAGGCCAGAGAGTGCGAAGTGTTCAATTGTGCCAGCCGAAGATCAAACAGAGTACGACCACCTCCAGGATGTATGGCCTGTAGGCTATCACTCAGCCTCATCTGCTACCATCTCGCTGAGGATCGTGAACACATTTTCATCTATGTCTGTGTCAGTCAGGGCCGATACCGTTGATATAATCTCAGCGAAGCCCTCAATATGATTTTAAAAACAATGTGAATTGCAGTTGCCTCCATCTCCTCAGCTACAGCCAACATTTCGACTACTGTAGCATGCAATATTCCATTTATTGAATCCACACCGGGTGCTGCCATCTTGAATTAGTCAAAAGCAGTCAATTCAAGTTGAACCACCAATCAGAGGCTTTAACCCGCCCCCTGACTTGGTGACGGGGGATGACGGATTTATTTTGCTGCAAGCAAGTTACACCGTGGACAATAAGTATGACAATAAGTATGACAAAATGTATGACAAAATGTATGACAAAATGTATGACAAAATGTAAGTATGACAAAATGTTTGACAAAATGTATGACAAAATGAATGACAAAATGTAAGTATAAATAAATATATGTAAGTATAAATAAATAAATGTAGGTATAAATAAATCTAATTATGTATTTATCCAAGTATTTAACCATTCATTTATTTATTTATTTAGTTATTTATTTATTTATTTAGTTTTGGCCCCGATAATCCTCCATACATTAAACCCAACATTTCATAACACTACTAGAAATACTACTAGTAGTAGACGAGTTGAGGGCCTCTTAAATTAAGGATGCAGCCTCACGCAGCAGCTGAGGGTATGTCTTCTGGGACATTCTGGTATCTTGATTTATTAAATAATGCTCAATAACTTTCATTAAACTAAATCTGGCGCTTGGCATCCATAAACGCCAAAATTCAGTATCCCTCGAGCCTGATCGACTGGTTGAGCCTGCCTGGTGTGTAATACTGTTCATTCACCAATCAGAGGCTTTAACCCGCCCCCTGACTTGGTGACGGGGGATGACGGATTTATTTTGCTGCAAGCAAGTTACACCGTGGACAATAAGTATGACAATAAGTATGACAAAATGTATGACAAAATGTATGACAAAATGTAAGTATGACAAAATGTTTGACAAAATGTATGACAAAATGTATGTCAAAATGTAAGTATAAATAAATATATGTAAGTATAAATAAATATATGTAAGTATAAATAAATAAATGTAGGTATAAATAAATCTAATTATGTATTTATCCAAGTATTTAACCATTCATTTATTTATTTATTTATTTATTTATTTATTTATTTATTTATTTAGTTTTGGCCCCGATAATCCTCCATAACAGGCAAGACCAGAATACTGTACCAATAGGGTTACTGTTACAGGGGTAAGGGATGTAGGGACAGAGAAACATTTCAGTGGTGGCAATAATGTATATTGTATATAAATGCTAGCATAGGGTATTGGATAGAGTAGGTGTACGACAATGCAGTGGCGGTGGGTGCGATTGGCCGAGGGTTTCTCCAGGTAGACCAGGTGGAGAGACTACAGCAGCGTCCCATGGCGGAGATAGAAAAGATTTGTATAATAGACGGAAGTTTTAAAACGGGAATTTAACACAGTTAAATACGCGATTCTAACTCGTCCTGTTTGAGTGATTTCTGATTTCAGGTGGTAGTAGGGTGTACATATTTGAGTTTGAGAAAAAGAGGACACTTTGTCGCGGAGAGGGGCCATGGTAGTATATAGCATAAAGATGACGACGAGGTTTTGCCATCTTTTTCAAATGCACAAGACATCTGCATGTGGAAAAGATACTTGTTACTATTGGAAGCGGCAAGGTGCTCAGTGTTGCCAGATTGGAAATGGCAAAGTATCGTACCAAATGCTCAAAATGATCGTCTTTGGAGGATAATTATCGTGCATCTGGCAACACTGAGAGGGCAGTCAACCAATGACAGTTCTCTCTACAGTCATGGCTCGCCGAGAAGGTGGAACGTAAGGGAGATACCCTTTCCAAAACTTGTAAGGGCGTAAAAACTAGTATGTGAAAGACCCAGAGAAACATAAATACCCAATGAGGCGAAATCCTGGACAATTTTGGAATCCTTACTGCACACATTTTTTAGGTCTCTTAAGAGGACATGTCCGGGTAAAAGAGGACATCTGGTCATCCTAGGTGGTAGAGAGGTAGTTCAGCAATCGGAAGATTGCTAGTTGGATCTCGACTTCTGTCTTATGTCACTTTATGCACATGCGCCATGACGTCTTTACAGCGGATTCAACTACACAGCTCCAGCGTTTCTTTGTGTACGCACATTTTTCTTGACATAAAAAAAGGTACCAGATCCAATAATGTTTGTAAACAAAACAAACTTGCCAGCATCGTTCAAACAAATACATTAAACGTACAAATACATAGGCCTACACTCTTAAAAAAAAAAAAAACTTGTGTGCCAGAGAGAAAAGAATCAAACACCTCATCACACGAGTTAGCAAAACAAGCATACTTTCATCCTGTAGTCATTTATCTTGTGAATGAGCCATTCAGGTTACAAAAATTGGTGCATGACTAGCCAAAATGACACCATGCACACCAGGCGCCAGTCAAACTCACGTCACTTTTAGCACTGTGCGGAAACATTAACGCCTTAAACGCCATTTAAGGCGGTTTTCCAATACATTGGGCCGTTGGTTCAATTTTTGTTAAGCTGGCCAGTAATTTTTTTATTAATATTTAACACTAGATGTTCATTGTTCTGATTAGGTTAGCAAAGCATCCTTTTTAGTCCGTATGGAACCTCGATGTGTAACTTAGGTTTGTTGAAAATCCTTCAGCGTGTTACAAGATAAATATTTCAAAATGTAAGATAATTCTATTAATGACAGTGAGCTACAGGCCAAAACTCTAGGGGCCGTATCACAAATGAAAAACCCACGAAAATAGACAATCTGACGAAATGGGACTTCAAATGAATTGGAAGCTGTGAGGGAGTACACATGTCAAACACATTATCTGAAGTGCTTTTTAGGGTCATCCATTTGGTCATCTATCCAGAAGCACTGATCCATGGGAGTAGACTGAGCTTGAGTTTTTTTTTCTTGCCTTCACATAAAGGGGGAATTTCAGTTTGTGTAGAATGGTGGAAAATGGCTTTAAAAACATGCTAACACCATTCTACACAAAGGCAAGAAAAAAACACTCAAGCTCAGTCTACTCTGTATTCTAGATTTATTTCCATGAGTTAGACTTTGATGTCTATAGCTTGATTTGAAGTTACTTACCGACTGAAATGCTTGGAGGTTTCAGAAAACATGTTTCTGCATGCATTTACCATTACAAGGGGCAGTGAAGAAATGTCTTGGCAGTGTGAGACAGAGAGTGAGTATACTCTGTTGCCCTCTGCGTAAGCACTGATAAGGTGTGGCAACACAAGGCAGACATTATCACTGAATTCCAAAACCACACCTACCCTGTCATTCATGCACTAGAACGGTCCACAGCTAGAAAAAAAAACAGAACAACTCCTCTCACTTACTGGCCATCTGTGATCTCCCTCCCACAACATGCTTTTAATGTCTTTCTACAGTACAGTCTCAGAAGCATATTGTACGAGATGTATATATTTGTTAGATTGGACTTTTTCATTTTTGGGTCACACCTTTTTTTTCTGAAAACACCAGTAACAGATACTTTTGGAAGTAATTCTAATACTTCTAATATATTTAGAAGTAATTCTCCCAGTTAGGCAGACTGGCGCACCCTTACCTCATATCGCTTTTTGCTGGGATTACAGTATAAATTGAAAAGAGCTTGGTCTACTAGATTCCATGTATTCACACTCAGTGCGGTTACATGTGTCCAGATGTCTATGATATGATAATCGCTGCTTGACACTCACTGTTCTTGTGCTCCCTCTCATTCACTTTGAAATACTGAAACGAAACTGAAACATTGAAACTGAAACGTTGACTGCGACTGTTTTGGACAGAATGCGCTAATTCACTGAACAAATATTTTCATATTACTTTTCAACCACTTGTTAGTCATGTAATCCATTCATATCGATGTGAATCAATCAATACTAATACAACTTTAACTGTGATGTGTTTTTGTTTAATTTCACAATGTATTTACTGTATAATCAACGGTAGCAGATGCCCGCTTGTAAACATTCCACATTTGATTTGAACTGACACGGCCAAGATCTGGATTTGTCACTGCCTTGTAACGTGAGATAACACAGTTAACCCCCCATGGATAGAGAAGTCGGGCTTTAGCCAAAATCGGGTTTATGCCATCATGTAACCGCACTGACTGACAGAACCAGAGTACAGGGGGAGAATGATGGACAGGATGTGATAAAGGATAAGGACAAAAAGGGGGGAGAATCAAGAAGAAATGTTTTATTTGAACACTATTTTCTCTTAATTCTGAGAATTGCTTGGCCAACAGAGAGGGCCAAGCCAGCCCTCTGTTTTACCACAGCCCTCTAAGTCCAGTGGAATGTAAATAAACCACAATCATCACACGCAAAAGTCATGTCATGACAGTGGCTAATTAGCTTTTAGCCTCCTACTTGGTCTTTGTCAAGACATTTGTCAACAGCTGAATGGTTTTGTTTTCTGTGTTTTGTTTTAGTTTATCAGATGCGTCTAGCACATTGTCTGTGTCATGAGTCTCAGCACCATCTGTTTTAGAAATGAGCCATCAACAAACACAGAGAGGGGAAGAGGTCTGACATCCAAATGGTCAGGGATCACCCTCACTGTGCCTGCCTGCCTGTGTGTGTGTGTGTGTGTGTGTGTGTGTGTGTGTGTGATGAAACCTAACAAAAACCTGATACTACCTAGCAGGCCACTTATTTGTTGTCCATGAGTACCAGGAGACAAAAGACTCCAGAATAGTGTTGCCTGAATGGCCCTAGACCTGACTAAACCAATGATACATTCAAAACCTGAACCATTGGAACATGAAGCTGGCCCTGTTGTGACCATCAAACATTAGCCCCCCAGGAAGTGCCCTAAAATCTTAGATAAAAACTACATGTTCAACATAGGGACAGAGCATATTGAAAACAAAACAGCATTGAGCCAAACAAAAGCCATATTATATTGAGATTATTTTGATGGTGAAATGCAGCAGGAAAAAAACCAGGAAGAAATATTTTTTATACAAGACATTATTAATGTTCAGGCTCCCCTTTGCTGTACGATTACTAAATCTAACTGTTTAACAGTCTGAATCTGCGAGAGGATGATTTTTTCTTGGGAGAAGACGTTGGGAATCTCCAGTGTCCAATGTGATCCCTCTGGAACAGCTGTCCCAAACTGACCCATGTGCTTATCCCAGTCAAGTGGAAGCACTCTATACCCTTTATTAAAATGACTTTCCTGTTAGCAGATTTTAATCCAATAGGATTCTAGCCTTAAATTATTTATTCCCCAAAGTGATGCATGACAGGGCTTCACAGAAAATGGCTAAGCGTCCTGGAAGAAGAACAGTGGAGAACGTGTCAGAGGGTAAGAAAGGATGTTGAAAAGAAATCATCTGTGTGGCTTTCATAACCATTCTGATGCATAATGTATACAGTATGACTTCCTCTATCTCAGATATGGATGGGCAAACACATGCTTTCATAATGCAGATACCACAGCAACACCCTAAACAACTACCTTCTACATCCGCTTTATAAAGCACACATAGAGATGGGAGGGGGGGTCATGTCAGGAACCACTCTAAATCCACACCCTTTATGTCGTTTGATGAGTGTAGTAGGCTAAACGCGTATGGAACTGGAAAGTGATAATCACTTCAGTCAAGAAAGGATACAACAAAGTCACTCAGATGGTGGCCACATAGGCTACTGTAAATCAGTTTTTGTTTAGGTGTGTCAAATAAGGCTACCAGTGCTCATAGGCACCTAGCATCAACATTCATCTTACTGTCTCTTCAATAACACCCCAATGCACTGAGAGAGAGACCCCTGAGACTGTAGTAAGAGTCTGGGATATACTGTAGGCTAATCCAGGAATCCATCTCCTCCTGTAAAAGATGTCATCATCAAGTGGGGGGAAAGTGGTCAGCCTGACAAAATGGCACAGGCTTCCACATGACATGCTACTTTTTCACCTGTCCGCGTGGCTGCTGATGAGGATATTTCAGCCCTACTGAGTTTAACATGCAAATCCGGGCAGCTGTAATATGAAAAATATATGCCTAATGTACCAGATATGTGTAATGGACTCCGTCATGCAGTTTTAACTGAATGAACAAAAGACAACTAGCGCAATTATGTGGAGAAGAGTTCCAGTTTTCTGAACAAATAATATTTCGTTAATTTAAGATACGAACCGTCTGAAAAACGACACCTTGCTACATCACTACTCTCGACAGTTTAGACTAGCTCAATTTGTTCACATCATCGGCGTTATCTTATTTGTTGGATACCTGATTACTATGTGCTATTTTATGATGTCGGATCACGTCATAACGTGAACATATAAATATAGCACATTTTCAATAAAATAAGCCTCATCCCAATAAACCACAAAGAAAACGAAATTCTTGTGACGTTAGCATAGAAAATAAACTTCTCTCCCTCTTCAAACGTCAGCAGGTTTGGTAGCATTCAGATACATAAGGAGCTCCTCCCCTCTCGCGGCTGGAGTTTCAGCTCACTGTTCCGAACCACCGCAGACCATACTGCCCTGATCATTTTGATTATTCGGGGTTTCCCTCGCCGTGCTAGTTGTCAGCGGTCGGTCGGATGTGTTATTTATAGTGTGATGTCTTTTCCCTACTGAAATCAAAGGTGCAGACCGTAATGGCAGTGCTGATACCATACAGGCTGTTGTCTCGAGGCACGTCGTCCACAGGTAAGCCCAGTGGTGCACGGGGAGAATAACTGTTGTAGGCTATCGTTATGTGTTTTTTAAATTCCTTACAGACTGCCACTGTGAACTGCATTTGTTTTGAAGAAATGTCCAGTCTGTTTAGCGTTGCGCTTAGGATGAGGCAACGCGTGGAAGCCTAATGTTGCATTCAAATACGTTTTGCCTATGTTACCAGCGCCTAACTGGACTAGAGCGAGATGCTAATTCAAAGCTTGTATGTGCACTGTTTCATACAAAGCGAGTTGGGGTACAAAACTGTCGTTCCAGCGAAAGACAGGCCTGATGAATGTAGTACGATCGTGGAAGCTCATCAGGGACCCAGATTCAATAGGCAGACTCCAGGGGCTTACCACTTGGCAGGAACAAACGGCTGCCACCTACACCGACAATTTAACCACGTGTAAACACTTGGGCAGCCCAGAAAACTAAACGAACAGGTGGATGAATACTTTTTTTATTTTTTAATTTTTTTTTACTTTGAGTACACTTAGAAACATCGCAGTGTCCGTACTCAGATGAGGGAATTAGTGGCACATTTTGAAGGTCAACTTTCTATCGGAAATTCATTTCCCATTCAGAATGATGTATATCCGTTTTGATGGTCGAATGTGGTAAATGCATGTGTGTACGCGATGTCCATTCAAATTACTGTAAGTTTGGGGCTCTTGCGGAACATCAATGTAGGTAGCCTAGGCCAATTTATGAAGAACCCATACTAACAATGATGATCACAGTTTCGAGTCAAAACTAGACTCTAAAACGGACTGAGTTGTTTCCAAGAAACATCATTTCTAACAATCTGATAGTGATGTAATGATGTCAACTTTGCAGTAACCAAAGACCTAGCCTACCTTTTCCTTTTCACAATTCAGAGTTGTAGCCAGTGAGTCAAACATAAGCATATCTCACAAAACATATCCTTGAGTAAACACCGTGTAGTCATTTAGGGTGCTGCCCTCAGACTTCACCCTGGGGGCATCAGCCATGAAGGATGGGAGTATAAGGGTCAAAGCAAAGCTAGCTTCACCACACCAGACTATGTCAACATGAAAGACTGCTTTTGTTATTTTTTCTCAACGTTAGACACTTAAAGTAAGTGAGTACAAAGTTTAAGATTGGAGATAATCTGCAAGGTCTTGGGAGACCTCATACTTAACAGTTTGTGTTTGCTAATGTTTTGGTTGTGGTTGCCTCCCATAGAGGTTTCTATCTACTGATGAAGGAGACTAAAGTACTGGATTTGGTCTTGCTTTGTTTAGACACCTTGATTTGCCATTCAGTGTCAGGGAACCAACTACATATTGAAAACTCAAAAACCATAGGTCAAAGAGTTTTAAATTCAGTAATTGGATTAACATCCAGTAAGCATATTATTTGTTGCTGTTTATCTTTTGATTAATTAGAAGTTTCTAAAGTTAACCCAACTACAGATTCCTGTGAGGGCAAATTTAGTAAAAGCGTGTGCATGAGAGACATACAGAAAACTACAGAATAAGACAAATCTGAAAGCTACCTTTGGTATGACTTGCCCCAAAGTATTTGTGTAGATTGAGACAGTGAACCACAGAAGGAACAGAGAACAAATTTGGCCGCTGGCTGTGTTGATTTTCTCACCCTGTACTGTTCAGGGTCTGGTGTGGGAGGGCTTCCCCTGCTGAGACTCACCCCCATGTGACTCACGCCTCTCACATTCCCTGCATACCGACGCTCAGAGTGCCCCAGCTAGCCCTTCACTTCCCTTACACCTTCTGGACTAAAGTAGTGAGTTCAGGTCCTAATGTTAACAGGAAATCCCAAAGGGTGGACATACACTAAATGGAAGGTTTAAGAAAGTGTCAGACATAAGAGTAAGTCCACTGCTCCTGGGGTCCTAAAGGAAGGACAGTCCGTGATGGGGAAAAAGCAGAGGCTAAATTCACAGCGACCTCAGGCCTGCTTGTGTGTGTGTGTGTGTGTGTGTGTGTGTGTGTGTGTGTGTGTGTGTGTGTGTGTGTGTGTGTGTGTGTGTGTGTGTGTGTGTGTGTGTGTGTGTGTGTGTGTGTGTGTGTGTTGTTGAATTTGAATGTTGAATGAGTTTATCCGATTGTTCTTTGTTATGTTTGTGGTAATCTGGTATATACAGATGAAATGAATGGAAAGAAAGGCAAGGGGTTTCAAGTGATGTTCGTGCTGTTTGTCGGTTCCCACTGCTTGGTGAGATTCACTGCCGCCATGGATGTTAACACCTGAGTCCGAATTCTCTTTGAATCCTCAGCCGTCCCACTATGAGCGCCCCAGAGACGAGATCTTTTGGGCAGAGAATATGGAATGTGTTCTAAAAGAAGCTATTTTTTAATTTGTTTTAACCAGTGTAAATTTGTTCTTTCGTAAGCCAATTTGCAGCCAATGATCTTTTGGTGAAAAGTTAATATTACTATTTCTACTATATCACTGATCACATTACAGTTTTGAATTCCCTATTGTAATTATTATCTTCTCCAATTCCTCCTTTGCTCAGATTCAGGTGTTGATGAGTGTTCTGATGTTAGTATTGCCTCTTTGCAGGTGAACCCTGAAACCAGAGCATTTTCCAAAATACAAAGTCTGCAACACTGGGCATGATGTCAACGCTTCCCCGCCTCATCTTATCAGTGTCGGCTGCACACTGACCTGGAGAGCAGACCCCATTGCCAAGGAAGATGTCGACGTGTAGTGAGTTTGCAGAACACGTGTGGAAACCTGGCTCATGTAAGAACTGCTTTCACCCACGTAGTGCCCACAGCGCCAGCACTGTTCCCATCAGCTTTTGGACAAGCGTGGGGGGTGGTGAGGAGGACGATGGCGGCGTGACCCTTCCCTCACCCTACTCCAAGCCCACCATTGCTGTCCGGCCCACCATGATGAGCTCGGAGTCTTCTGAGACGCAGGCTAGTGACCACATGAACACAGAGCAGATAGAGGGAACCATACTGGTCAACTGTCATTTCTTAAGCTCTTCCTTTAAATGTCTTAAATCGATTACATACACAATCACTTAATAATACTGTCACTACCAATTAATGCGATGGCTATTGTGTGAGATGTTATTGTGATTAGGAAAAGCAATGAACAATGAACATGAATTCTTTTTCAGGCAAATGAGAAGAGTGTTACAGAAAGATTGAAGCTACGGAAGGTTCTGGATTTTGGCCCAGTCTACATCGACAATAACACCTACAGCAGTGTGGGGAAGGAGACAGTATTCCAGAATGTTATTCCTGGAAAGACTGATTATTCCAGCAGCTTTTCTCCTGGTGTCTTGATCCCGAAAGACTCTAGAATCATCAGGAGCATTTTTGGAACTCAGGATGACAGCCCTGGCCCTCAAACTCTGATGGAAAATGGAAGGAGCACATCCTACAGGCCACAGATTGACAGGGTAAATCACACGTCTACATCAAAAAGCCAGCAGCAGCAGGAACTCTCATCACCTCTGGGTACCGGGATCAATGAAATCACTGCCTTCTCCAGTGACACCACCAGCTGTCCAATCAATGAGCTGTCCACCACTTGTCCTTCCCCCGCACTCAGCCCAGACTCCCGGCCAGCCAGCCTGTCTGATTCCTGCTCTTTCTACAGCAGCACTGACTCAGTCACGGGACGACTTGCAGATTTTTCTCCGATTGGCCCAGAGAGCAGTCCAAGTGCTTCTATTGAGCAGAATGGGCCAATCAGTGGTGAGCCCATTTATGCAGAGAGCAGTAAGCGAAAGAGGAGGCCACAATGGGAGAAGAAGGAACTGCAACAGGAGCAGTTGGAGCAAGAGGTCAAGGCTGGTGAGAGTCAAAGGGCCGCCATCACCGTTATGGCTGCCCACACAGAGAAGAATAATCGTACCTTCTACCTGAGCAGCCCAGACTCAGCTGTTAGCACACAGTGGCCACACTTCAGCCCCACAGCACTTGAAGACCCCCGCAGTCCTACCTTCAAGTGGCCCACGCCCACCTTCTCTATGGAGACACCCTCATCAGGCCTCCCTCAGCCCAAACCCCAGTGTAGCCCTCCCCTTCCCCCTAAAAGGAACTCCCGTTCCCCAAAGCTGGGAGCCTCTAGTCTTTCCCCTGTCCCTCTTCTTGATGTAAGCTTCATCTCCATCTCCACAGTGGGCAAATCCCACCATTCCAATAGCCTGTCTGGCTTTCTGGCCGGCAATGGCATGGAGAGGAGCATGGAGAGGAGGCACAAACTGTCCAGTAGCACCTGGACCCCAGAGGTCCGCATAGAGGAGGAAGAGGAGAAGGAGGCAGAGGAGGGTGTGGCTGAAAAGGTTAGGCTCAGTGAGCATCCTGCCAATGGGACTGCTGTCTGGAGAGAGGACAAGGACTGTAACTCCAGTATGCAGGGTGAGGGCACCACAGACAATGGTGCCAGTCAGGAGCAGGCAGTCGTCCGAGTCGTGCAGGGCACTTGGGGTGGCAGCATGTTGGCAACAGGGTCGACAGCAGCATCTCTGATCCACGGTCATGGCCACCCACGTATACGTTCGGAAGGAAAAGTTGTTAACCGGGAGGCCACACCACCTCCACCTCCTCCAAAGAAGCAGCACAGGTAAGATGGCTTTTGTGTACATGAGCTACAGTCTGTACAAACTTTTTCTGTGGAAAAGTAGACAGGTAGTTGTTATAATTCCGTTCCAGTGTTTGAGTGGTATTTATTCAGTGATTTTTGCTTTGTGTAATGTGTTTGAATGGAGAAATAGGCAAACCACAAAAGGTAACTGGCCATTCATTATTATTTGTCTCTGTTGTACGATACTGGCTTTGGTGTTCTGATAATGTTGCAAGACAAGTTGTACTTGTCAACAATTTTGTTCTTAATCATGCTTCATATTACAGATCTTTGAAAGTTTTTCAAAATGTCATATTTAGATCCTATGAGTGATGTTATTTGAGCTGGAACATTCTAAAGCAGTGGTTGATACCCTGTCTTATTTTAGCCAAGGTCATAAATTCAGCTGATCTGGTTCTTGTACACCAACAAACCAGTCTCATGTGCACTTGGTGGACAAATAATAGAATTCTTGGCAGTACTTCGAACAATCTATCTCTTCATTGGCCCTCTTCTTTTGTCTCCTCCCTTTTCATTGTGAGATTGTTCAGCCTATTAAGGCTGCTATCCTGGATCATCCAAATGGTGCTCTATGTTCCAATGTTTTAATAATGACTTCCTTGTTTCACTGACAGTGTTGTACATGTTCATTCAGATATATGCACTAAACTCGCCTAGTTTGTTTTTGGAGGAAGATGTCTCACTGAGAATATGGACAATGCCAGTGCCTCATTTAATACAGTAGACCCTCTATCTTTCTATATATTATGTCACGCTTCAGTGTTATGACATTTTTTAATGCCTTCACCCACCAGTTGTAATGGTATTTAGCATCCTCAAAGTCTCTATAGTCTGTCCACTTTGCAGCCATTTTGGTAACTCCTTTAGGCATTTATTTCAGCAATACAAGAACAGGCTCCTACCTTAATGAATGGGGAAAGACCAATACGTTTCCTTGAATGGTTAAATGGACATCAGAAATTATAATTGTAAAATCTGCTTAACATTTTCACACAAGAAAAAACAGCTAATTTTAAGGGGTGACAGACAGGCGGGCAAACACATTTCACAAGGTGGCCTTTCAGTTCAGGTGAAACAGATTTTTCTTAGCCCACAATGCAGTTGGCTTTTTTACTAGACGACAGGTCTCCCAGTCATAGATCTGCAATGTTAGGCTTTGGAATGGGCTCCAATTCATCTCTCCTGAACTGGTTTTACCTCCTCCCATGTAGTTTCTAATATTCTGCTGACGTTTCAGAATGCTATTTTGATATGGATGAGTGGCTCATTATTTATACACCTAGCCATGGGTCAAGCCAGGCGGGAGGTTGTAAAGCATGTTGTGAAGTAGTCATATGACCATTTTAAAATAAACCAGATCTGGCTGGACGTGTACAATATGTATCAGATATTCCAGTGTTGTTGCTGTGCAGAGCAAAGCTGATTTAGAAGTAGATTACTTTGACATGTCATGTTGGGGGATGACTGAGATTTGGGCCTTCTTTTACTTGTTGTCAAAAGTTAGCATAATCCTCAATTTTGAACACGGAGTTGTGAAAGTCCCCCTTTCTAATCTGTTTTAGCATCCCTTCTTCAACAGGCTCCACTGCCCTTACATGGGATCCGTTTGTTCTCAAGATCCTTGTGTTTGTTTTTAGAGAGTGCCTATGTACCCCCTATTATTACATTCTAAGATGAGGAGCTGATAAAAATACTCCCTCTGAGAACATGTAAGAACTTGTAAGAAAGTCTTGGCCAACAGCAGACATTCTTTTGGCAGTTTACTCTTACCTGCTATTGGGTGAGCTCTGCTGCTGAGAAGACATTTACAGTCCTTTAGGTTTCGAAGAAATAATCAAAATAGTCCAGTATCTAAAAAAAGACACACACACATAGTTATGAGCAAAATTCTCATTAAAAGGTAAGGGCTTTTAAGTCATAACTCCATACAGGCTTCCCATAAAGATTAGCACCATTCAAAAGGGTTTCATCAGAGAAATATTTGAAACTGAATTTTTGATAATGGTGAGTCATTTCACATGTTCACTACAGACTGTACAGAACGAGTCATGCTAGCTGTGAGCTATGCACTACCGGTTGTTTTGTGCGAGTGAATCATTTAATAACCAGATGGTTCGGAAATCTGCTTCCCTCTACAACCTTGGCTTGAGTTTGGAATGACCTGAAGCATTTGATGCAATGTTGTCCACTCTTATCTTACAGTGTGGGTTGCATTCACTGCTCCAGGATGATAAGCTTACCTTTCCATTTCTGTGCGGGTTTTACAGGGTAGTTAGTCACCCGTGAGCAGCAGGTGGCTCACAGAGGCATAGCAAGGATTCTGTGGTTCTGGTGAGCAGATTGTCCCCTCCAGCAGCTTCTCACGGGGTTCCTTGCCAAGCCCCCTGCCCTCAAGGCTTACTGTGTCCCCACTCTATGAATGGAAATTGATAGCATATAGGTGCTAGGTTCAAATAGAGAACTAGCACTGAGGAAGAGGTGCATGTGTGTGGCTTCTGTAACGCAACTGGTTTATTTGGTGGTGCGGTGATATTATTTGCGGAGGTTGACTCTAAATACTCCACAGCAGGAGTTCAAAGAGATGGTGTTCTGTTTCATGATGCTGGTTTACCAAAGACTTAGTAGCATCTTAGCAGGACTGCTTTTCCGATGCACACCTTCAGCAGAGGTAAGTTGTTGTTGTTGTTGTTGTTGTTTGTGGAAAATATTAATGTTATCAATTGAAGCAAACACCATGTATTTTCGTAGTGTTGAATTGGTACTTTTGTATTTATGGAAAGTGAAGTGGTTAAGACTCAAATTCAGTTAGAGTTGTAGAGAGAGTTTGTGTATTATACTTGCAAGTGCAGATTGGCGTCTGTGTACGTGTTATGATCAACCAGGGGATGCAGAACTTTTATAATTTATCAGCTGTGCTGTCTAAAGGCAATCTGCAATTAGTGTTGTGACTTCCTAAATAAGCTAGAGAACCATTTTAAAGGGGGGGTGTCTCTCAAGATGAATGAGTTAGTAACTGTGAGAGAATGTGTGACGTGTGGTAACTGTCAACTCATTAAACCAAGTCAAATGTAGGTGATCACTGTCATGTACCATCAAATGATGTCCAGGGGTCCTCTTTGCAAACTGCTACTAGCTTTCATGTATAAGAAGGGATCTCTGGGATTTGGTTGCATAAACACACATATACTTCCTGGTAAGAAATGGGCGAACAGAAGAGAGGCAGGTTTGCTGAGGGTTGGTCTTGGACTGGCAGAGCATGGCACTCCCTCTATAAAAGCCATGTCATACTGCTGTAAATCTGACTGGTTTGATGAGTCGGTGGCAGACCCACAGACACCTATACACTAGGCTCTGTTGCTGAGAAACCAGCAGTTGCAACACCTGCACACAGACACATCAGGATGAACACTGTATCACACCACACAGACACATCAGGATGAACACTGCACACCACACCATACAGACACATCAGAATGAACACTGCATACCACACCACACAGACACATCAGGATGAACACTGCATACCACACCACACAGACACATCAGGATGAACACTGCATACCACACCACACAGACACATCAGGATGAACACTGCATACCACACCACACAGACACATCAGGATGAACACTGCATACCACACCACACAGACACATCAGGATGAACACTGCATACCACACCACACAGACACATCAGGATGAACACTGCATACCACACCCTGCTGCACACACAGACATCAGGATGAACACTGCATACCACACAGACACATCAGAATGAACACTGCATACCACACCACACAGACACATCAGGATAAACACTACATACCACACAGAGACATTCAATTCAATTCAAATTTATTTATATAGCGCCATAACAATACAATTGCCTCTAGGCGCTTTACAGAGCCCAGAGCCTGAACCCCCTTTGTGCAAGCACAATGGCAACAGGGGCAAGGAAAAACTCCCTGTTAGGCAGGAAGAAACCTTAAGCAGAACCACGGCACATAAGGGGGGACCCATTTGCTTGAGGTCGGCCGGGTGGAGATAGGAAGGGGGGAAGGGGGAGGGTTGTGGGCAGAAGGTGAAGGGAAACAACAGGGGTTGTACACAGCCAGCATTTGGTCGATGTACGTAGTATATATACAGACATCAGGTGGTAGACATCAGGATGAACACTGCATACAACACCACACAGACACATCAGGATGAACACTACATACCACACCTCACACACAGATATCAGGATGAACACTACATACCACACCTCACACACAGATATCAGGATGAACACTGCATACCACACCCTGCTGCACACAGCAGACCGCATTGGCGTCAGTAGATGTTCTGTGAGATCTTTGTGAAGAGGCCCAGTGTGGCACCAAGAGAGAAAGATCAAAGTTTTCGATGATGGACAACCAGCAGGGCCACAGATAGAGTGAGGGGAGAGAGATGAAAAGAGCCACAGGAAGAAGGGAAGAGTTAAGTGAATGAATAATGAGATAAAATGAAGGCTAGAAACCAAGAAGGTGGGAGATGCAGGCTCTCTTTCTTGTAAATTAAGCTGTCCATAAATATGGATGTCACTAAAGGTGGTGACTAATCTGTACTCCCATTGCCTACAGGCTGAGATGGACAAGGCCATCCTAGAGGTGAATGTGAGCCAGAATTGTGCAGATTTGGTGGTGCAGGGTTGTAAATCGATGGCATGGTTAAACCTACTGCTAGCGAGCAGGTGCTCCTCTCCTCTCTTGTCCTATCCCTTCCCGTTGTTGGCATCTCCAATTACAGCTTCCCGCACACTTCTGGAATATCTGCCTCACACAGCAGTTTTCCTATCACACTGTGTGTGTGTGTGTGTGTGTGTGTGTGTGTGTGTGGTGTGTGTGGTGTGTGTGGTGTGTGTGGTGTGTGTGTGGTGTGTGTGGTGTGTGTGGTGTGTGTGTGGTGTGTGTGGTGTGTGTGTGTGTGTGTGTGTGTGTGGTGTGTGTGTGTGTGCCTATGCGCGCAAACATTGCACGAAGCAAAGTTTTATTTATACACTGTTTTCCGAAACCATCAGTGAAAAAGCAGCAAATGCAGGAGGAAGTGAAACTAGTCATGTGTCTTGCAATGGCCCTTTATAGCTAAAAGTCAGTCACCTCTTCCTGTGGTTTTGTTACAATATCCGTGACGGCTTTTTAAAAACATTTGAAGAGTTATTGTCTTGGAGGGGAAGATTTACTGCATTATTCCAGCCGACAGGAATGAGGCCAGTTATTAGGAGTGCCCAGTTCTAGAATCCTTGTGTGCTTAGAGTTTTTGTGAATCAATGGATAATGACTTGCATTTTTAGATGTCATCAGTACCAGTCTTTGCCGTTGTTGACTTTTTTTGTTGTTTGTTTTTTACCAGCTAATTTAAACCATAAACTTCCATACTTAAAGTGTGCAAAGGAAATATTTAAAAAAGAGATTTTAAGAAGTGCTGTTACAGACTCAATAACATGTTTTAATGTTTTGTGTTTTGTGTGTATGCAGGCCATTCTCTAAGATGAGCCAGAGCAGTGTGGAGCTGGACCGGGTGAGCCAACAGGGATCAGTGGACAGTCTGACGCAGTCCCTGCGAGGGCTGGCCAACAGCCTGACCACTGCCTCCACTGACAGCCTGACGCCTGACGCACGTGAGTGGACACTGCTAAAGGCTGGATTTTACTTCTCCGTACAGCACGATTTTAGGCACATAGGAACGCCTTCAGGTAGCTAGAACGCCTTCTCAGGTAGCTGAAACGCCCTCTCCGTGCTCTCCAGAGCCCTCGGACAGCTCTCCATGTCCCCGCAAAAATTTCTGTCAGTCCGTTCATGGCGACGGATACTACTTGGCCGTGATTGGCCCACTACGACATGCAGAGGCTCACAAACAAGCCCCGTGTAAAGTACAACCGCGCACGAGAGGGAGATAAGCATATTGAAATTAAATGATTAACATTGCAAGAACGGAATGAAATAGCCTACACATTACACATGATGGGCATCTGCTATGCCCAAATAAAACTTACATTGTATGCTATACCAGAAGACAACAAAAGGGTCTTACCATTGAAGATATTTGTTTTTTCTTGTAAACTTGAAGTCCACGTATACAACGTAAGCACGGGATTTTTCAATATGTTGCGATCATTTTTCTCCACTAAAAACCACTTGGAATGTCATCCATTCATATCGATGTGAATCAATCAATACTCATACAACTTTAACTGTGATGTGTTTTCTCTCATTTCACAACTTATTTATTGTATAATTCAGATAGCAGTTGCCCCTTTGTAAACATACATTAGGCTACACATCGTATGGTCTCGTCACATGATCAGATAGAGATTTGACATTGGACAACAACACAAAAATTACCCAGAAATCATCATTGAAAATCTGACAAATACCGGAAATAAGAAAATAAGAATGTATGCATTTAATTGAATCGTTTTTTAATAGTTTCTATAGTGTAAGATAAGCATATCATTTTGTTGTAGATTGCTACAGTTTCCCCCACAAAAAATACCTTGATGATATAATACCATGATAGAGATAAGTTTGCCCTTTCAGGTGTATATATAACATTAGACAATGTAGATATATTACATGTCTGCTGACACCTGCTGCATTTGACCAGTGACAACGGTAGGTAAGTGACGGTTGTGGTGTAGAGGCAATGCTAACCAACGACAGAAAGACGCCATGGAATTGCATTTCTTTGGCAAGTAAATCGCTACTGCAGTTGTGGTAATGAATTGTTTTCAGCACCCACAGCTGTTGGAGCACTATAACGGGACATAAGTGCTAACTAGTATGTACTATCCGGCCTCCCGCCCCCCCGCCCAACTATCCAACCCAACAGTTTGAGTACTTTAATGGCACCATAACCACATCACTCTGTCTGATGGGTATCAGGATCATAAACCATGGAGCCCTTCCCCTGTGCCAACAGGAAATTAGGGGCTATCTGTAGGCATGTTCTCTAAACAACTTAAACAACTTCCATTTAAATTAAAGGAAATTGTTCTGTAGCTGTTTTTTTTACCCAAACAAGGTCGGCCTTTATCAAGAGACCAGCTGGGTATTACCCTTCAAACCAAAGAGAGCAGAGGTGGGCTTGCTTTGTCGAGCGTTGGTGTTTGATTTCAAAAGCAGAAAACTAGTCATGATGTTCTATGAGATAGAAGTCAGTTTTTCTTACATAAAGGTAAACTCATGCTGGTATTACAGTTGCAGAATCCTCTACTGTTTCAAATGTCTGTTCTTTCTCAAGGTTTCGGGAAGTACTTGGAGAAATGAGTATACACCTTAATCAAGAAAACATGATCTTACCTCAGCATATTTTAAAGCTGTTGTTCTGAGATTGTCTCAATGGGACATATTTCTTCAAATTAAATATTAAGGAGAAGTACAACACGTGTGCAGTTTGCAACACAATAAGCAAACTTTGGAAATGAAAACATCTGACATATCATAATACCACAGTTCACGTATTGAGGTGTATACTCTTACCCAAATGAGTATACACCTTAATCAAGAAAACATGATCTTACCTCAGCATATTTTAAAGCTGTTGTTCTGAGATTGTCTCAATGGGACATATTTCTTCAAATTAAATATTAAGGAGAAGTTCAAAAGATGAAGATTCAGGCATGCTGGTATGTCCTGGGAGGGTGTGTGTTGGAATGAACAACTTCAAACTTACCACTCACCAGAATTCAAGGAAGCAAAACTCTATTTACAGGTGACCTGTGAGTCATTTGCTCATGTCCTCAGAATGACCCAGATTGTATCGGTGAAGGACTTTCTTTTTATCGCAATTATTAAAACTCCAGACTTTTCACCACCATGTACTGCAATTACCATTCACTCTCTTGTTGAGAGGTTTTACACATGATGGTCCATTTCAGTTTTTGTGACACTGCCCATTTTCCGCTCCATTCTACTTTACAACTATTCCCTAATTCTTCTGCTTACTTTTCGCCAAGGTCAAAAAAAGTATTTTTGCTTCCCTTAAGAGTCCATGGTAGGAGTGCTTCCGGAACATACAATCCTAAAAGTATTAGTTGATAGAGGTGCTTAGAGATACAGGGTTTAGTGGCATCTAGCGGTGAGGCTGCAGATTGCAACCAAACTGAATACCTCTACCAAGTGTGTAGGAGAAGCTATGGTGGAAAGCAGGAGCCTTTCAAACGCAAAAAGCCATCTCCAGTGCCAGTGTTTGGGTTTGAGCTATCTGGGCTACTGTAGAAACATGGCTGTTTTCTTGGAAGAGGACCCACTCTATAGTAGGGACGCAACAGTAC
Organism: Sprattus sprattus; assembly: GCF_963457725.1. NCBI lineage: Eukaryota > Metazoa > Chordata > Actinopteri > Clupeiformes > Clupeidae > Sprattus > Sprattus sprattus. The sequence goes on along the minus strand of NC_137909.1, from coordinate 3,366,571 downwards.
ATGGTATTTTGGTTCGGTACAGCCCCTAGGGTTCAATACGTGAACTGTGGTATTATGATATGTCAGATGTTTTCATTTCCAAAGTTTGCTTATTGTGTTGCAAACTGCACACGTGTTGTACGTTCAGAACATCTCTGGAGCCTGTGTGGGAACATTTTTGGATTCAGCGTTCAATACGATGATGAGGCTAAGAAGATTGTAAACAAACAAAGTACAGTCTACAAGCATTGCTTTGCCACTGTTGGCTAATTGAGTGGAAACACTTCTAGTACTGTTACCGTGGCCCAAAAACCACTATTTGTATTAATTGCTGAAAATCCCCCATACTGCACTTTTTAAGGAGTTGTTCTGTTAAACAGAGGTCCTAAGTCAGACTGTTTAAATGTATTGTTCATTTTGCTGAGCCTTCAGTGAACTCTCAGCCAGTCAGAGAGAAGTACACACAGACTTTAGCCACAACAGCTTGAGTGTTTTCATGAAAACATAATATACAAGTTGGACATTTGTAATTATGTACAAAGAGTTTTCTATTTCTTTGTACATGGATTACTGTTTTACCTGTATTTTAATGTTGATGTTGGATTTCTCGGATCTCAAATTTTCCACTTTAAAATGTATTTAGAAGCAGTCCATATTAAAACAGAACATATGGACATAAAAGGGCCACATAAGGATTTGAAAAGTCACAGTTGTGGATTTGAAAAGTAACTACTTTAACTGATTTGGGATATGTGACATTATTTTTATTAAGCATGTATGAAGAATTGGACTCAGATTTGGATTATAAAGATTCCAGAGGAAATATAATTTCCTGCGAAAGATACTATACTAAATAATAAAAGGGTCTTTGCTGTTAATTATGGACAAATGTTCTTAAGGACTATATGGAAATATGTAGTTGTAGCCCTTGCTTTGTCACTTAACTGGAAATGGAAATGTGAAACCAAATTAATTTTATTTTATCACCTTCTTTCTCTTTAGGTGGGCCGGATGGCACAGCACAGTTGTGCCCCTCCCCATTTCCCAGCAGCCCTCTTGTCTCCAGTCCGAGTTCCCCCCACTTCGACCCTTTCCCAAGTTCCCCCCGCTCCGACACTTTCCCAAGTTCCCCCCGCTCCGACACTTTCCCAAGTTCCCCCCGCTCCGACACTTTCCCAAGTTCCCCCCGCTCCGACACTTTCCCAAGTTCCCCCCGCTCCGACACCTTCCCAAGCCACAGCCTGGACCGGTCACTGCAGCCACCTCCACTCCCAGAGAAGAAGCTAGTTAACCGCACAGTGTCCGCCCCTGGCGAGACAGGGGTTAGGGTGACAATGCGTGGCAGACCACACTTGCCATTTTATGGGTCAGAGGGGAATGTTTTTGGGCCTGAAGGTGCCCCCACCAGCCCTGAGGTGGCACGACCCTTCCACTCATCCTCTGACTGTCTGGAGAACACCCCCCTGTCCTTGAACCGGCCCCTGCGCTCCTGCATAGTGGAAGAGGCCAGGTTGGGTGTGGTGGGCCGGCTGGGTACTCACGGCCGTGGCAGTGTGACGACAGCCTCCTCACCTCAGCTGAGCTCTCCTGCCTCCTCTGGCCCCACCATGCAACTTCAGACCCTGCTGAGCAACATGGACAGTCGAGAGGGCATCTACTCCAAGCTGGGTGGGCTCTACGCAGAGTCACTCCGCAGGCTGGCCATCAAGTGTGAAGATCACTTCAGTCGAAGCCAGAGGAGTACCCTGCGCTTTGACGAGAGCAACTGGTCCCTCTTCAAATTAACCTGCAACACGCCCAGCTGCCAGGCAGGGGATGCCATCTACTACTCAGCCTCCTGTGCCTCAGATGCAAGCAGCCCCTACGCTGTCAAGGTAACAAGCAGTAGTGTTTTGGTGTTTATCTAAGGGGATCTATGAACTTAAGAACCATGTTCGGTAATGTGTGAAAAGGCTGGTTATCGATATGTGTGTAAGGCATTGCGAGTAGGGTTGGGCACTATATTGACTATAATAAAGTTATACATATATAAATTTCAACTGAGATACGTATAGGATGAGACAATACCGTTTATACCAATGAATAGTATAGTTTGAAATTGGGTAACACAACCCGTTTCTTCTGCAAACCTGTGCCAATGTTGTAACATAAATTCTCGACATTTGAAGATGAAGGACCACAGAAATGCATGTCTGTTAACTACAATTAATCATTAAGGTTAGGGCTTGAGTTTGGTTAAGGTGATGTTCAGTGAACAATTAGGAAGTCAACTTGAATTTCAACAAACCATCTGGAAAGTCTTTGTTGGCAGACCATCCAACTGAAGTGTTTATTATTATAATTCATAACGCAGTCAGTCATAGTTAAGGTCTCATGTCAGTTAACGTAGCTATCCTAGATATCTACCTCTAGCCATCTTAACTGTTGGTAGTTGCCAGGATGTGTTGATATGAACTAATTGGCGTATCTAAGTTAAACCTATGCAAGTTAGTAAGTACCTTTTAGTAAGTTATATTAATTATTATATTGTGCTTTTCAGTGAAAGTGGTAATGAGATACATGATTGAACAGATTCTTTTGTGGGAACTTTAATGGTGTTTTTGTACTTTGGACTTTTTTTATGATTTAAAAACCCGCTCCTTTCTCTTCTCTATCTGCAGATTTGTAAGATCACTTCTGCTGACTCGAAGCAGGGCCACTTATACGGTCTTTCTATCAAGCAGAGTCTGCCTCCCCACTTCAACCTGCAGCAAGACTGTGGCCACTTCCTTGCCTGTGTGCCCCAGAGCATGCTGCCCCCCGGGGAGCTGCCCGGGGCACCGGGCCCTTCACCCACGGTACCCTCTCTTGCCCCGAGTGAGCAGGAACATGTAGTAGTGATCACCAGTGAGGTTCCCTACCAGAGTGCATCAGACTTTGTGCAGGGGTGGGTATCGTTCCATAAAGCTCAGCCAGAAGTCTATGAGCGGCGCATTTGTTTTCTGCTACTGCAACTCTGCAACGGTCTAGAGCATCTGAAGGCACATGGGGTCACACACCGTGACCTTTGCCTGGAGAACCTGCTGCTGGTCCCCCACAGACGGGCTGTGTGCGCTCTGGACCCCCAGCAGCAACAGCTCCCTCGTCTGCTCATCAGCAACTTCACCAAGGCCAAGCAGCGCAGCACTGAAGGAACCGCCAGGACCGACCCCCGCCTCAAAAGGGACCACGCCCGACTGGCCCCAGAGATCGTGTCAGCTGCCCAGTACCGCAAGTTTGACGAGTTCCAGGTTGGCATCCTGATCTATGAGCTACTGCACCAGCCCAACCCGTTTGAGGTGAGTCCAGCTCTGAAGGAGAAGGAGTACCGCTGTGAGGATTTGCCCCCCATCCCAGGGGTATCTCTGTACTCCGGTGGCCTCCAGAGGCTGGCCTGCCTGCTGCTCCAGTCTGACCCCATCAAGCGGATCCACATCCAGGACGCTAAGCGGGTGCTGCAGGGCCTGTTGTGGGGTCCGCGGCGGGACCTGATGGAGCAGCACTGCAGGAGCGGCAGCAGGAGCACAGGGAGGGAGACGCACGAGGGACTGCTGAACTGGCTGGATGTCAAGCGTGCACTGCTGATGATGAAGTTCGCTGAGCGCTCTCTAGAACCCGAGAGGAATGCTGAGCTGGAGGATTGGCTCTGCTGTCAGTACTTCTCCACGGCACACCCATTGTCACTGTGTCACACAGCCGAATTGCTATACTCCTTTAAAGTCACACACTGAAATTTAAATGTGGTGCGTGTGTGTGTGTGTGTATGTGTGTGTGTGTGTGTGTGTGTGTGTGTATCAAGGTATGTGTGTGATGTCTGTGAATGAGGGGGCACTGTTGACACTAAACTGGAGATTACCTGTCTTCTACACTGTAAGTAAGCATTGGATTTAGTTTAGTCCTTTTTGGTTGCTAAGGATTTGAGGTTACTCTTTTCAAATTCACGCAATATATGGTATCGGAATTATACAATATCCATGATTGTTCACTGAAAACTTTTTTAGGATTTTTGTAATCTTGAGAACCCATTGAAGAATTAAATCTGTTAGTAATCTATTGTCTGAATCCCAAACATTTGTTCATGGCACATTCCACCATGTGAAATATGAATATGAACTGTGAAGTAGCTAAAAGTTATATATTGTCTTCCTGACTGAAACAGAAAGGGGCCTATTTTGATGGCGGAGACGGTAGAGCATGCACACTGTTGCTGAAAAAAGCAAGCATTAAAAGTGCCAGGAGCTCTTTTTAATAAGTGAAAGGATAAATCAACCAAAATATTGTTGAGCAATCCCTTTACACTGAATGTGTCCAATGATATTACAGTGTAAGAGAATGGCAATATTGCAGCAGGTTCTGGAATGTTCACCAGGAATAAGCGGTATGCTTTTTTGGTTGTTCCAAACAAGTTAAATTTGTTGACACAAAACTGTAGCTTGGTCAGACCAGTTTTAAAATACCCTTGTCTCATCCCTTCAGACTGAATGTTATGTTGTTCATCAGGGGATGGGAATTTGAGCCTGGAAAAGAAGAAAGTGTTTTGCTCACTTGGATTCCTTGAGAAGCTAAAGTTATTTTTGACAAGATGAATATAGCCCATCTCATATCTATTCTGAATAATGTATTCAGGCCTCAACTTGGGCAGTGATGGTTTGTGATTGGCGCATTCAGATGTTCCCCGTCAGCAAAGAATATGACTCCATGCTAGGGCTGGGAAGTGTAGTTTATCAACCGGGTGGAATAAGCCGTTTCTGCCAGCCGTTTTCGCCCTCATAATAGGGCCCATTTTGTCTTATTGAAGCAACTCTGTTCCATTTGACTGTATGCACCTCATATGGGCCTTTATCTGAGCTGAAGGCTTGACCAGGCACCAATCCATTGTTTCAGTGTTTCATGGCCAGGCAGTAAACTCGAGGTAGATTGGGGGATTATTAAACCATAAGGAGGGATGCATTCAGTGCCCTGGGGTCCTATAATCCGGCCCTGAAGATCGAGAAACAGGTTTGATCCAAATTCCAACTGGGGGATTTGAAGCATTTTTTTTTTTCTTTTTTTTTTTTCCCCCCAATATATGACTTGCCATGGAAAAACATGTTTGGGGGCTCTTATGACTGGAAAAAGAAGAACTGAGAACCTGAGACCTACAATAGCATCTTACTTGCTAATGGAAACGGTCCTGTTCTGATGTGGGTCGGGCTCAGGGTCACATCTTTTCCAGCAGCTGCTATCTGAGGCTACCATACATCTCCAATGCTGATCTTGACATGAGTCAGGAACATTAGGTGAAGTGGTTGTGAGATGGGCAGTTGCCCATGAGTACCTCAAGGACCTGACATTTTTTTACTTAAATGTAAAAAAAAATCATGGCTTACACAAGGCATTATTCCGATGAATGATTTGGTGCTTATAACGTAACATTCTTGCTGCACTGTCACATGTAGAGTTGTGAACTGGCTATTTGGCGAATGCATATTCATCAATTATCTGTTGATTTTTTTTTTATTATTAAAAAAAAAAAGATTCACCTTAATATGGATGGAAAACCTTTTTAATATTCGCACATTTTGTAATAACCAGGAAACCTTGCCAGCAGTAAAAGGTATCAACATGTTTGTATTGTATTTCCATTTTACCATTTCAATACATGTAATCCATTAATCACCAATCGGTGTTGAGCCCTTATTGTGTGAGGCATTGAATTTCACATATACGTTCCAGAAATGTAACTAGATTTTTATAAAATTCTTCCAAGATACATTTTGATCAGAGTAGTTCTTGAATTAACCATAAATGATTAGATTCATACTAAGTCTCATTTTTAAGATTAAACAGGTTTGCCCATACAATGAACTGGAACGTGTTCTGCTGTTGGCATTTCTTAGTCTATGAAGGTGCTGTAACTATTTCCCATCATCCACACTGATAATTCCAGATAGGTATGGATTCAGTCAAACATTGCTGAAAGTTGAACCACAATTTGATGTTTTTGGCAGAGGCATTATTGTTTCCTTTTTGTAATGATGAAAGATTCCTTGTATATGTGTACCAGACTGACGTAGGTTATCCAACAAACCCTCAGATGCTGTCATAAGAACATACTCTTGCATCAACTTGCAATGAGTTTCTAGACGGGAGGCACTCATTTATTGTTTTGAAGTTTCTTAAGTCTCATTACTGCAGTGGTTGAAGTAGTCACATTTTGCAACTCAAAGTTATTGTGGTAATTGAACATCCATATCACAACTGTTAATAGCAGGGACAACTGTCCTGATCAGTCAGCTTGATGCAACCAGTCACTCCATTTGATTGTATTCATAGTGCTCTGGCTATGCTCACTTGTGATTATTTGTATAATTTGTCCTCATAGCTGACTAAGTGCAAGTGAAACCACCACTCTCTTTGTTGGGTGTGTTGTGGGCATTGTAAAACAATGCAACAGACGGCTAGTTGGCTAGTTGTTCAGTTCTGTGTATGTCAGGACTGTGTTTTATCTTTGCTTTGAAAATTCCCCTCAATTTACTTGCGTGGAATCCTCTGATTTGCTTCTGTTGTTAAAAAACACCCTGCCATGTGCTTTTCTTCTGACCAGTATCATTTGATTTGCTGCCGCCAGACAATGTTGACCTGTGAAGTTATGTGAGCCTAATGTTACTGCTGTCACAATGCTCATCATGTAGACATCAACTGAATTTGCAACTAAGTATCCATTTACTAACTGATGTATAAGCCTCACATACATCTATCTATCAATAAATATTAATATACTTTCACACAAATATGATCTTGCTCATTTGTCTTCAACTACGTAGTGAATGGTGTTCTGAATATGTAATTGTGTCGTTAGGCTACTGTAGCTAACAAAGGAAGAATGGATTAGAATCCGCTGTTGCATTTTCGTCAAATTTCACAAACTAAGCATTGGTAAAACCTACAAAATGTTATTGTTTAGACCAGGGGTCGTCAACGTTTTTCAGGCCAGGGACCCCCAAACTGATGGCGAGATGAGCAGGGACCCCCTACTATATAAATTGAAAAACATTTTGTTTATAATATACTGGGCCTAGTGCCAAATAAACATAGCTACCCTGTTATTGTGTATTCAATACTAAGCTATCCAAATAATACAAAGGCTAATATATTTATTTACATTTTTATTTTTTAACATTGAATTTAACCTAACATTTTTGAACAATGAATTTAACTTAACATTTTTTAACTTTGAATTTAATTTAACATTTAACAACATGAAAGGTACAGGGTGGGTGTGCCACTGCCATTTATAAACCTACATCTTGCAAACAACTCTAACAACGCTAACAATTAATAACAACTTATTAAAATAATTCACAGATATATGTTTTTGTTTCATCATACATACAAAAGGGACAGTGAATCCTCAAGCATCTGTCGATGGCACACATCCTCCCACATTAGTGAGATCTTCTTTTCAATGACTCCTGACTGACACGATCCAACGGATGACGGAGGAGGAGTCTGGCGCATGGAGTTGTGTTGAAAACATAGATGTTATAGTGAGATTGACAGGTCAACAAACCAATCACACCGCTAGCAAGTTGTTAAGATTGTAGGAAGTAGCATGCTAACATTAGGTAGGGGGCTCATACACCTCGCAAATCCTCTCAGACTTATTTTTCAGTTACAATTAACATATTTTGACCTTGTACAGTGTCTATTTCTCTTTTTTTTTTTTTTTTTTTTTTTAAATCTAAGCAAAAAAATGTCAAACTAACTATTTATAGTTACAAACAAGACCAGCTATGGAGTTTGGTCCGCCATCTTTTTTTTTTGATCTTCACGCTCTTTAGACTTGAGCAGAAACGTGATCTGATTGGCTAGTGCCTGTGCTGTCGTTCCATGTTAATTGTGGTGCTGTGGCCAATGAGCCTCTTGTAAGTAAACTATCAAACATGGTCCCAATAAAGGAAAAACATGTCATGCTTTTGAGCTTTCATTGCCAGCAAATCAACGGACACACCTAGTTTAAAAGAAGGTTTCAATTAGCCCAACTTCTATCCGGTGTTCCTGGAGCAAGGGTAGACTGAAGATGTGCTTCTATCAGGTGTGCCTGGAGCAAAGATAGACTGGAGATGTACTGGGCTGGGGGGCTTCAGGAGCATGATACTGAAGGAATGGTCTTATGCCAGACAGAGGCTCCTTGTATCGGTCTGGAAAGTCTGGAAATATGGAACTTGAGAATCTACAAATCTGGAAAGGCACAGGAAAACAATGGTTGAAGTTTTTTTCTGTAAATAGCTATCAATCTAGAATTAAGGCATTCTGTGCTGTAGCAGATTTTGTTGCATTACATTGCTCACTAGTGATTCTATTACCCACAAGTTTTGGCATCATCTTCGTATGGTCATGTGAAAGACTGATAAACATGTATCGTTCCCACCAACCATCGAGGCATTATGCAGTTCTGTGTTCAGTGATCTCTGGGCTGTTGGTGTTGCATGGTTATGGCATGCATTTGGGTTATTAACTTAACTTGCTAGGTTTAGATCAAAATGTCTGTTGCTTGACCTGCTTAAAAACACACTGCCTGCAACACTGGCATCAGCTGTCATATTCACAAACATTAGAGACAGAACCCTCACAAAGCAGCCAGACATCTTCAACTCCCCACTGGAGACCTGTCATATTCCAGACATCTTCAACTCCCCACTGGCAGGGGCGGCGCCAGGGGGGGGCTAGGGGGTGCTAAAGCTCCCCCTGGATTAGCCATAGCATCCCCAAAGCACCCCCAAGAAAATAATGGTTTATTTATTATTAGTATTTCGTTTCATTCTGCGTTCTTAATTAAATGTATTGCGTGATAAAAATATTTCATTCACAAAAGAAAATAATAACAGATTGAAATGAACAGATAGTTCACACGTAGCACGACACAGACAGGTTGCACGCGTGAATGTTGACGGAAGAGCGCTAGCGTAACTATTCCGGATATCGGCCGCTTTGTTAAGAAATCGCTATACTATGTCTATTTATAGATTAACGTTAGGTGTAAACTTACCCAAACCAACGGTTTTCGAGAGAGATGTTTGTCCTTTTCAACTTGTACGACTCATTTAACACCGTAAGAAACCGTATTTCAAAATATTTCTGTTAATGTTTACGGTGACACGTTTTCGAGTAAGTTTTTAAATGAGTCGAATATCGTCACTCCCACTTTGTTCCACTTACCGCGTTGAATTCGTGATAATAAAATGCTTTTCCTCTTGCTTTGACATATCCTGGTTTAATTTCTGTACAAATGCCTTAGTCACAATATGTTTTGTCAAGAAAACGTTCATCTCAATAGTGTTATTTTCGTTTAATTAGGGTATTTTGTGGGCTTGCTTTGACCTGATTCAGTTGTAGGTGCAGTCTATTCACTTAAACCTGCACAAAACAAACATGGCGTGATTATGTATGTTATGTATTAAAAATTAAGACATCAATATAAGGGTATTGTAATTGTACTGTTGTTAGTGGAAATACAAACATTTTATCTAATTCAACTTTGTTTTAGGTAAACTGTAAATGCAACTACGGAAGGCGAACTTCTTCCGTCCAATTTCTCAACTAGTGCCTTTCATATTGACATGGGTCTAAACGACCAGAGTAATCGGATTTGATCTCTGTGAGCATCCGTACTTACATTATGTCATGGTATCTGTTTTGGCATTTGATATGACAGTTTAAAATGACAGTTAAACTTCATCTTGGAGAGAACTAATCCGACGGTACAACTCAAAGACCAAACGAAATATTCGTCGCACCACTGAGTGTTCCACACTATTAGGTACACGCAAAAGTGCACTATAAAAAAAACACTATTTCGCAAGCTTAAATTAGGTCTACAGAGTTAATTTTTTCCACAAGTAAAGCTTAAATGCCATATTTTTGTGGGAGATTACGTTTCTCTCCATTGGTGTCCGAAGTTGATCACGAGAGTGAATGTAAACATGACAACGAGGTATGGTGCCGATATTCGACGTGTGCCGATATTCGACTCCGTTCCGCTAGTCCACTGTCAAAGTCAGTCAAGCGGTAGTGATCAACAAATTCACAATAATGGAACGGTTTTTGATACCCAAAATTCCACGAGTAGAGTAATCATGTGACGTTGAAGAAGAAGGAATGCAACGGGTATCTGAATTTTAATTAGAAGAAGAGGGACGTCGTGATTAAAGAGATGAACCCAGACACCTCTACTGAGGATGCTAGCCATGCTACACCTGGTCTGCTGGCTTGCCCGGATTTTGGTTTTGCTTATGGCTTTTCCAGCATAGTTTTGTTAGCATTGTTGCCGGTTCTTTAAGAAGTAAAGTTTTAAGTTGTATTGTACAATGATACAGCTCTGATTATTGTGGTTTTGAGTGCCAACTGTTTTGTTTCATTCACTTTTAAAAGGGGCCTGCATCTTTACACCGTTTAAGATTTAAGGTGGAACGGTCTTGTTTGATGTGTAAAATTAATGAATGCGGTCCTTTTTGGGGGTTTCTGGATCCGCCTTAAAACATCAGAGACTCTAGCCTAGGTAGTGTTGCCACCTGTCCCGGTTTTACCGGGATTGTCCTTCTTTTTTGTAGCCTGTCCCGGAAAATTTCAAAATTCTCCCGGGACACGGCATGTCCCGGTTTTTCATGGGCCTATCAACATGAACATTCCTGATCATAAAATATTTTTTCCTGCGGGTCCATCCATACACTCAAAATATGCGTTGTATCTCATTATGCTCAACCTCTCTCTCCTGCGCAGACTGCACGGCCACTAGGAGTGTGACGTAGCATAGCCAATCTCGCACGCGCAATAATTCAACTGATGCTTGCTATCGAAGGGCGTGTGAAAGAGGTTGAATCGCTACTGCACGTTACTGTAGTAGGTTGTTCTGAATAGAAACAATGTTGACATGGGAGGGGTGACTGAGGACGAGGATGGCACTACTGGAACTGACAGGCCAGTTAAAAAGAACATTTAACGTAACACTTGTTTTAATAATGATTGGATGAAAAACGGAAATTACTCCAAATGGATAATAACCACACCAGGCGATCCACTTTCTGCTACATGTAACCTATGCTCACATTGCTCAGTTAAGATTCTCGTTAAGCATGAAGTGAAATCTGCTTTGGATGAACTTGCTTAAACAAAAAAAACATCAGAATCGTGTTCAAGTTACCAGACAAACCAAGGCAATTTCATTCATGATTACAAAATGTTCAGCAGACAAAGTTACTGTTGCCGAATTAACAGCTACTTATCATGGTGTGCGACATGGTTACAGCTACCTGTCAAGTGTCATTAGGTGGGTTTTCATCTCATGTTTTAATGCACATTTCTCTATATTCGCATAGAGAAAATGCGCATTAAAACATGGGATGGAAACCCACCTACTGATAGCTGCAACAAAGGGAAACACACAGTATAAATGGAAGACCAGGTAAGAAAATTATTACATCAAGAAGGCCTATATGACAAATGCATTAAGCGTAAGAGGCTATGTGATGCCAAAGTATGTTAAAGGCAACTCTAATAATGTCATCCCTCATGTGTTTAGCTGAGGGGTAGAGAAGGCAAGCACAAGTAATGCACCTGTATCTAAGGAACTAGGTAAGCTGTTTCCACTCATGAGATTGCTTTATGTTTAAAAAATTCAGTGCATACAATCTGCACCAAAGACAATTCTGTGGCGTCGGTTAGATGTCTAAGGGACATTTTTGTTCATGCAGGTGGGCCCAGGGATGGATTTCCGAACAGGCATACTGGGCCCAGGCCCCCATGAGCTCAGGGGGCCCCTAAGCCAGAGCCTCTGCATGAAGTCGCTGTTATTAACTATTAAGTGTACCTGCGCTGTGTTAGCAAATGTATATGTGCGCTGTATACTGTTGAGGTACAGGTGAATTAAGTTATTGTGCTGTTCAACAAAAAACATTTCAATGTCAATTCAATGTTGCAAGGTTTTGCGAGCGCACAAGAATTTTTTTTCAGCGCGAAGAGTTAGGGGCCTTTTACACGGCCAGGCCCAGGGGCCCATGGTTTCATAATCCGTCCATGGGTGGGCCGTGGTATGTCGTGTCATCAATATGTCCCGGTTTTTTGTCAGACACAGGTGGCAACCCTAAGCCTAGGAGAAGCAGTCTGTCTGTGCTAGCCAGGTATACATACGCTTCTACGTTTTAATTGATTGTGACCTGAAATAATATATACTTTTTGAAAGCATTTCTGACTCTTTGACTGTTTTAGCACTGATATGTGAATATAATTGTCTCACTTTGTACGGACATGTTTATAGGCCATCTAGAAATATCTATCTGCTATTCTAATTTGCCCTCTTTAGTTTAGAATGTATTGAACTATTTATGTTTAGTTTAATTTGTCAGACATGGTAGTGGTGGCTTGGTGGTCATTTGTCGCCAACTTTAACCCCAACTGAAGTAAGCGAAGTAGTTGGGATTGCGGAATCTATAACATGCTGCATGCAATTTGTCAGTGACCGTCGCAGATGAACGCGGCTATGTGCGTGTCCGTCGGTGATAATAATAATAATACGATCGATTTGTATGGTGCTTTTCATGGACCACAAAGACGCTTCAGAAAGCAAACATGTAAACAGATGTGACGATATGCTGGGTAGGTGTTGTAGTAGAGAATCATGTGACACATATGCTAGTATCACCTTAATTTCATTAGCCTGGATACCAGCCTGAACTCCGCCCACAACATTTTTGGTCTGGGAGATTCAGTCTGGAATTGAGCTAGTTGGGAGAGATTAAACGTCTCAGAAAAGTGATCTGAACAATCAAATTGTAAGGGCGGGCTTTATACATTGATGGACAGATGACCAACCAACGCTTGAGTTGATTAGATAGAATATACATCGAACAAAGATGGCGCCGTCTCGGGAGCTTAGTGGGACATATTTTATATGATTTAAGCTATCTACACGACTTTTTTTATGTCTACATTGACTCGGTTAGTTGTGCATGTGCAACACAAATCTTGCCGAGGATTGTAGGTCTTAACTGAAGCACTCTAGACCATTATTGATAGGTTATGCTAACGCGTAGACAAAAAAACATTGAAACAAATGGTAGCTTCTAGCCTTGAGTGCTAATTAAGTAACGTGAGCAGGCATATCTCAACAGATATTGACAGCGCATTCATTTTGAAAGAGGAACAGAGAAACGCGATCAAGGCATTTGTCGATTGAAAATATGTTTTTGCCGTCCTTCCTACGGGATCAGGTAAAAGTTTAATCTATCAGATCGTAATACTACGTTGCTCTGATTGGTTCTAGGTATCCAATTCAGCAAAGAGGAATTTTCTTTCCTGGTTCGTTGAAACACGCCCCATAATCACAGCCCAATGGTTCAGTTTCAGACTCATATTCTGACTATAATTATGAGTATGACATCGTCAGGCTATAATTTCATAGCACCCTCGGTAAAATGCTGAGCACCCCCATAGCACCTGCAGAAAAATATCTCTGGCGCCGCCACTGCCCACTGGAGACCTGTCATATTCAATCCAGACATCTTCAACTCCCCACTGGAGACCTGTCATATTTCGGCCTGCTTCAACACCCCACTGGAGACCTGTCATATTCCAGACATTTTCAACTCCCCACTGGAGACCTGTCATATTTCGGCCTGCTTCAACACCCCACTGGAGACCTGTCATATTCCAGACATTTTCAACACCCCACTGGAGACCTGTCATATTCCAGACATTTTCAACTCCCCACTGGAGACCTATCATATTCCAGCCTGCTTCAACCCCCCACTGGAGACCTATCATATGCCAGCCTGCTTCAAATCCTCCACAACAATCCCGTTCCCAAAAAGCCAATGGTCACTGGACGGGACTGCAGACCCCTGTGGTGATGAAGTCATTTGAGCACCCGGTACTGCCCCACCTCAAAGCCATCACAGATCCACTCCTGGACCCCTTGAGCATCCGGTGCTGCCCCACCTCAAAGCCATCACAGATGCACTCCTATATTTTATTCAATTCTTCATATGTTCATTTCTATTCAGATTTTGCTTTCTATATTATGTCTTTGTCTTTGCCCCCCTTGGTTGCACGCCACAAACAGCACAAATTCCTTGTATGTGAAAGCCTACTTAGAAATAAACCCATTTTCTGATTCGGTACTGTATTTATTCAATTTATATGCATGTAACTCAACAAGCCAGCAGTGAACTGAGTCGGTTTTGATTCTAAATTGTAAGAATGAAGGTAAGGCCTGGAAATTTCGAAAAGATTTGTACAGAACTAATCTGAAATGGTGATGGAAGTAGGTCTTGATTTAACCATGGTTTATAAATCCATGGTTTATTAAGTCCATGCTTAAAAGTGTTTAGATGTCCACCAGGGTTTGTCCACACAGTTAACTGTAATGCCTTCTATCTGTTGATTCCGGACAAACTCCTGCAATGATTTTCCAATGCTTGGATCTCTGTGCTTAAAGGCACCCAGTGCAACATTAGAGGCTTGAGACTCGAAAAATAAACATTCAATTTCTAGTCTTTTTTACACATAGTAAGTTTCAATAACTCCATACCATTACATATCGACATTCGAGGAGCAAAGATGAGACGTCGTTGTGTGGTGAGAACTGACAGAAAATCGCGCTGCCAGCGCCACCGGTGAGGAGAGGCCATTTTTTTTTCAAATCTTTATTTATTGGTGGCACCAATAAATAAAGGGCTACACTCTTGCGGCTAGTTTTAGAGCTCTTTTTAACACCCAAAGTATCAAATAATGATGCAAATGTGCTAATATGGTGAAGTAAATGTCAATATCATAAAGATTGTCTTATCCAGAATATTTCCATTTTGATGCCCTAATGTTGCACTGGGTGCCTTTAAGCTTAGAGTCGACATTTCCTCTCAAATCAAAGGGGATCTGTTGCTCATGATTGTGGCTGGCACTTCTGTCGCATAACTCTGAGTATTTGCAGAAAAAGTTGAGGAATTCCAATCCGTACAGTACAACAGTCCAATGAGCATGTTAATTCACACACATTTTAACTAGTGCTGTCAAATGATTAAAATATTTAATCGCGATTAATCGCATTTTTGTCATAGTTAACTCAAAATTAATCTCGATTAATCGCAAGCTAATTAATCGCACATTCTAAATGTCTCTTTCCATCCTTTTAATTTAATTTTAATGCTCTTATCAACAGGGAAGGTGGATTGGCTTGCTTTATGCAATGTTTTATTTTATTGAAAAACAACATTGCCAAACAGGGCGGTACAAAATAAAATTATAAAGTGCACATTTCAGATAAACAAGGACTCAGCCTATAGTGCAGTTAAACCATGGCTTAATATTTTCTTTTTTTCAAGTTTGCTGTGAACATAGAAGTCAGGCCTCTTATTTCAAAAACAATGAACCGTAACAGTTAGGTTACCAATAAAAGGTAAGCCTACTACTTCTGTGCTTTCAGCCAGCTGCCTGTTGACATTTTCAGACAACAGTGAAGCTCGCTTTTGTTGCACAACACAACTTTAAAAGGTAAACTTTCTATTCAGAAGCTTTTTATCATCCATTTTGCCGTATCGCGCTCACCATTCACGCAAACGTAAGGTTAGCCTGCTACACAGTTTGGGAGGGCAAAAGAACGTTAATCTAAACATTTTATTTATTTAACACGTTAAACTGACAGCACTAATTTTAACATAGAGGTGTAATCTCTCAGACCTTTTAAAATGTATACACACAATCAACATGTGTGTGATTACATTTAATGTACACCTTAATTACAGTCATATTTTACATGTGGAATCTTTTGATTGTGGTTAAATAGTATTATATTCCATTCAGGTGCAGTATGTAGCGGTGGCCACCCCAGGTAGTGAATAGTTCAGGCGCCAGGCAGGCCCAAAATCCTGCCACTTGACTGAGGTGTATACTACCGTCAGCAATTTAACGAAAATTAGTGAATGCAAATAAGGATAAAACTCAGAGTTGATTCAAACGTACATAGTGCTTATTTAATAAATAACTGAACAATAAACACACTATCAAAAATCACAAATATCACCTTTAACCCACGTTAAGACAAAAGCCTGCCATCACTAGACCTCTCCAGACCACGAACTCCAGCACTCTTCGCGACAGGAAATATGTCCCGTATCCAATTCACTATCGGAACTCCTCCAGGCTCAACTTGGACTCTCTTGCTCCTTACGTGGCAGTGTCTGTTTCTCACTCTCACTGAACTCCGCCACTGTTCCACAAGAGTCAGTCCTCGGCCCCATCCTCTTCATTATTTACATGCTCCCCCTCGGTCGTGACATCAGCAGACATGGGATATCTTTCCACTGTTATGCAGATGACATGCAGCTTTACATCAAAACTGCCCCAAGCCCCTCTGCTGCCATGTCATGTCTCACTGCCTGTTTTGGGGAGATAAAGGCATGGATGAGAAACAAATTTCTCCAGTTAAACAGTAGCAAAACCGAAGCCCTTCTTGTTGGCACTCCACAGCAGGAGTGTCACTTTATTTGCCTTGTGTGGGTATGTACCTTAGTGTGTGTACCCAGGCATCGGAGCCAGACAGTAATTAATTTGGATGTCTATGGTAGGGTGACCAGACGTCCTCTTTTGCCCGGACATGTCCTCTTTTCAAGACCTAAAAAATGCGTCCGGCAGGGATTCCAAAATTGTCCAGGATTTTGCCTTGTTGGATATTTGTGTTTCTCTGGGTCTTATGTTGTGTAAATAAATATGTAACTGTTTTTTTCTAAACTGCAAATTCAAAACTGTGTCTGAGTTGGGTAAAAGGTCATTGCCATTCAGTCGAAACATCAGGCTATCTTTAGCAAAACATAGTGCAAGCTCAGCTGTACCGCAATTTGCGTCATTTTCGTTGTGTCATGAAATTGAAATTTGAGGAATTATAACAATTTTTGTTTTGGTGTAGCGAGCTAGCCAGTTTTATTAGACATGATTCAACTCATCAAGAGCTATGCATCTTTGAATGAAAAGCACCTTGCATGCAAAAGAATGCAGCTCAAAGTACTTTACAGCAAATACTTAAAAATAGACATCAAATAAACATGAAAAATAAGATATAGTGCAAAACAAATAAATCAAATAAATAAAGAATAATAATGAGAATAATGCTTATTAAAATTAGCTCTGATTAGCAAACAGTGTAAGAGTGCATAAAGATGAGAACAATAAATTGAATACATAAAATGCATAGCATAACATAGAAAAAAAAACTCTGCAGAGATATATTTCATCTAACCTCTTAATATCACAATGAAGATCAAAAAAATATATAATGAAATTAAATTAAAAGTAAAAAATGCTTAATAACTACATAATTGCTTATTTTTTCACCCTTAGGTAGATTGATGGCTTAAAATGAGTGAATAATATGTCCCACAAGTGACCCAGAACTTCTAAGATTGTTGTTTGCCATCCATCAACGGAACAGAAGACTTAAAAAAAAAACATTATTTGCAGGAGATTAGAAAGATGAGCGAGTGAATATGACAGGCTGTAGCGGAGGTGTGTGTGTGAACATGGGGGCGTGGCGGGAGCGGAGTTCAGCCCAGACGTGACATTTTCTAAGTGATTTTGTCCTATAAGTAATGTTTGTTCATCGTTGCGATAGTTTTTGTATTTATTTCAAAGAGATGCAGCCTGAAAGAGCAAAATACCGTCTGAAAATATTTGGAAAACATATTTAGTTTTTTTGTATTGTTCCGGGGTTGGTGGGGGGTGCCAGGAGTGAAGCTCGCCAAATGTGCTAGGACCGGCCCTGCCTGTAAACATGAAAATTCCTCCCATGGACTGCAGCAAACACGCAAGTGAGCTGACCTCCTGCATTCCTCACCTTGCACACACACTTTTTGCCACTCTACTGAGTGGCGTAACGTAGTAACGACGGCCCCAGGTGCAAGATATTTTGACGGGCCCCCCTAGTGAACGCAAAAAATATATATATACAGTGGTGGCCAAAATGATTAGAACACTTGGCATATTTAAGAGGTTTCAGTTGTATTGTTGAATTGGCAATTAGAATACCCATTAAATTAATTAAATATCCACAAAGTCATCAATATGCTCTATAAACCATAGAAACGAGCCATCATAAGGAGATTTAGGTAATTTTCCTTACAAAAAACAAGCTAGGCCTATTTCACAGTCAATGTCACACAATCATGTTCCTTCACAGAAGAAGCCAAATTACTTGGGGAATCATTGAAAGGTTTAATTGTGGTTAAATTGATGGTAATGCAAGAGTCTTATGACACAGCTGTGTGATTCTTTTGAATGTACAAGGCCTAACCTGCTCATTAAGTGATTGGTCACATCAGGGTTTTGTCACTGAGGCAACACCACCAATTGGTATAAATTCAAAGCCTCTAGAAGTAGTCTTGAAAGACATGTTGCTCTTTGAACATGGCTTAGGTGAAGAAGGAGCTAACGAGTGAGCAATGGGTTCGATTAAATGCCCTTTTTTGATGCTGGCTGGAGGAACCGCCGTATAGCCAAGGACTTGAGATGCAGCCCAAGCACTGTAAAGTACACTTCAGACCACAATGACACCACCAATTTACACCAAAACCGAAAGGGGAGAGGTAGAAAAAAGAGCGTGAAACATCTAAAAATTCTCAATCTGAATGACCGAAGAAAGACCTCACAAGAACTGCGTTACAAGATCAACACCACGATGACTAATGGTGCAACAGTGTCTACAAGATCTGTGCGTCAGAAACTGGGAGGGAAATAACTTGTTGGCAGAATAGCAGCAAAGAAACCATTATTGAAAGAGAAAAATAGAGTGAAACGCCTGAAATTTGCAAAAGAACACAATGAATGGACAAAGGAAGATTGGTATAAAGTGTTGTAATCTAATGAGTCCAAGTTTGAACAGTTTGTCAACATGCGAAGAGTGTATGTTAGACAGAGGGAGGGGGGGAGATATAAAAATTTGTGTCTTTTGCCAACAGTTAAACACAGAGGGCGTAGTATTACGGTGTGGGGTGCCATTTCAGCCTCAGGAACAGGTGACTTAGTGAAAATTGATGGCATCATGAGCTTAGCAAACAGTGTAAGAGTGCATAGTGCTAAGAAAGTATCCCACAACATTCTGTTGAGGCACAGAATACCATCTGGGAGTTGACTTGGGCCTGGATTTATTTTCCAAGAGGACAATGACCCTCATCATTCTTCTATCTATTTCCAGAACTACCTGCGACACAAGGAATCTGCTGGAACATTGAAAATAATGGACTGGCCCCTTTAAAGTACGGACCTCAACCCCATTGAGCAAATCTGGGGCGAATTTGAAAATAAACTGGACAGATCTATTGTATATTTAAAGAAAAGCCTTTGGGTTGACTTGCAGAAGGCATGGGATAACATTAGTGTTGAAGTTCTGTGAAACCATCTACACTTTCAAAACCTATCTACAGATACGGATTTCAAATTACGAAATGTATCTACACTTTCAAAAACTATCTTCACTTTCAAAATCTATTTACAGATACGGATTTCAATTACGAAATGTATCTACACTTTCAAAATCTATCTACACTTTCAAAAACTATCTTCACTTTCAAAATCTATCTGCAGATACGGATTTCAGTTACGCATTACGGATACGGATACCGATTTCTGTTACGAATTACAAAATCTTTTTGGCACTGTTTTTACATCCTTTCTAAAGAGCCAATCAGCGCTTTTGGCAGATTTTCTAAAGCGCCAATCAACACATTGTATCCTCTACTGACTAGCCAATCAGTGCTAGCTTGCTGGCAACTGCTGGCCCGCTCATTATTCAATAGTTCTAACCTAAATCTGCCACCGCTCTGCCTAGGGAGAGATCTGGGGTCTCCCCCGCATGGTTTGAATAAAATTGGGTGTACGAACGCCGTGGGGGAAGTTAAACAAGCATGCCTTATGTCTGGCCCAAAGGGCTGATGAACACCTGTACTATTTAGTTAATCTAAGGCTCTGGCGATTCAGAGATCGCTTGGCTGCAGAACGCATTGTAACTAAGAAATTGGTCTCAGCTACATCTAACAAATAGAATCTAATGAAAGTGTGGCGAGAACTCCAGCTTGCTGCCTCATATATCTCTTCCACTGAGACACTAGAAAACTCGCTTCCAGAAAAAATACACAATAAAGCGTTTTCAAGGACTTCAGAAAATGGTTACAAATAGGCTACCCCAAAGTGCCATGAAAAGAAATGAAAATGACATTGCAAGGTGGTTTTGAAATCAGGCCGGTCATTATCCAGTTGTTGAGGATGCATATGCACTTAACGGTATACCCCCACCATCACTTTGCATGTGTCTGTAGAACAAGACAATAGCAGTCTGTCTGCTAAATGTTCTCATCGTGATAATGGGTCATATGAATACTGTTCATGGTTAACTTAATTAAATGTGAATAGGAGATCGGTCACGAAAATGCTAACGTTAGCTTTCGTTAGCTACCAAAGCAGATCCTAATATCTTCCATACAACGACTCTCTTCATACAAAGGACCTTTGAAACAGGTGGAACGAAGTGTGGAGTGAAAACCACTGACTGTGATTGTGCGTTTTACAATTTCTCGGTCTCTGATCCATGACTGCTGCATACACCGTTTCACTCAACTTTCCCAGGCCAGCAATACTGATTGGCTAGTCAGTACAGGATACAATGTGTTGATTGGCGCTTTAGAAAATTTGCCAAAAGCGCTGATTGGCTCTTTAGAAAGGCTGTAAAAACAGTGCCAAAAAGATTTTGTAATTCATAACAGAAATCCGTAATTCGTACTTGAAATCCGTATCCGTAATGCGTAACTGAAATCCGTAACTGAAATCCGTATCTGCAGATAGATTTTGAAAGTGAAGATAGTTTTTGAAAGTGTAGATAGTTTTTGAAAGTGTAGATACATTTCGTATTTGAAATCCGTATCTGTAAATAGATTTTGAAAGTGAAGATAGTTTTTAAAAGTGTAGTTATATTTCGTATTTGAAATCCGTATCTGTAGATAGGTTTTGAAAGTGTAGATGGTTTCACAGATACAAAATCTATATTAGAGATACAACATCTATATTACAGATTACAAAATATTTATGGCATTGATCTGATTCCATAGAGGTGGACGTACCAAATATTAAAGTTAAAAGTGAATAAAAGCAGTAGGATTCACTTCATCTGATATGTGTTGTGCTCAGAGCAACCATCTGCATGTTTCATGAACATTATGAAATGAAATCATGTTTTGGAGGCAAACATTTTCAGATCTATCAGGTGTTCTAATAATTTTGGCCACCACTGTATATGTATCGTAGCATTCCCTACGCAACCGCATAAAAAATAATCGCTAATTAGGTGTTTGTTATCAATATAAATAGTGTAACCCAACTTGTAGCCTAGTAATCCTGGGGGGTGGGGAGGGGGGGGAATAACTGGCTACAAACAGTCAAGCACTGCTGTTTAAGGGACCATGGAACGTGCAAACGAGAGGAACCAGTTTTTCAACAGGTTTGACCTCCAAACGCCCATGAGCTCAGCAGGGCAGATGGGGTCCCCACTCATCAACTCCACCAGTTCCCCCACTCACATCTCGCCTCCCGTTGCCCCCAGCCCACCACCCCAGCCTGATTCCCCACTCATCACCACCAGTGCCCCCACTCACACCTTGTCTCCCCCCACCAGCACCCTACCCCAGGAGGCAGAAGCATGCCCCCCCCCCCCCCCAGATCACAGCCCCATCCTGTCTCCTACACCTTAGTGATGCAGGTGGACCATGGCCTGGAGGCCTGGATCACGGACTACCTCACCAAGGAACTTCAATTCAATTCAATTTTATTTGTATAGTGCCATAACAATACAATTGCCTCTAGGCGCTTAACAGAGCCCAGAGCCTAAAACTGCGCTTTCACCTTTCCTGTTCACCCTCTACACCTCAGACTTCCACTTCGATTCAAGTACATACCACCTACAAAGGTTTTCCGATGACTCCTCCATCATCAGCTGCATTACGGATGACAACGAGGTGGAAGACAGAGCTCTGGTAGAGAGTTTTGTAGGGTGGTGTGACACCAATCACCTCCAGCTCAACAACAGGAAGACCAAAGAGCTGGTGGTGGACAACAGGCGGAGCAAGAAGAGGGGCCCGATCCCTATCACCATCCGAGGGGAGGAGGTGGAGGCGGTGGACAATTACAAGTTTCTGTAATTGTCATTAACAACAAACTGGACTGGACTGACAACACTGAGGCCCTTTACAGGAAGGAACAGAGCGCCTTGTTCTTCCTGAGACGGCTCAGGTCCTTTAAAGTATGTAATAGGCTGCTGCAGATGTTCTACCAGTCTGTAGTAGCCAGTGTCCTCTTCTTTGGCGTGGTGTGTGTCAGCCGTATGACCCCCTCCTTAATTTAAGGAATGCCCAGGACACAGAAGATACCACGCAATAAGTGTATAAATATAAAAATACTTTTATTAGGTATTAAAAACGTTGCAGTTATTTATGTTTTAAAAGCAGTGTTATAAATAGTCAAATCCAATCACAAGCTGGGGTCCATCTACAGTAATCCAGTCGTGACCTGTGCAGTGCAGTCTGTAGAGCGCTGGAAGTGACGTTGTGGCGGACGCCCCCTCTGACGAAGGGCTTCCCCGGAATCCCTGAGTGACGTCAGTCACGGTCTCCTGGAACAGTCACCCAAAACCGCCAGAGCAAAAGGGATAATGAAACGCAGTTCATTCAATATACAGTGTGATGTACTCAGGATGGCAAGATTACTTCCCCGTATGCTGCATATGGTGAACGTTGGTTAATCAATCCATGTCGGCCTCTCGTGGTGCCGATGGAGGTAGTTGTAGCTCTTCTGTCCCAACCCGGAAATGGGAATCAGCAGAACCTCGGATAGGGCAGGCAAGGGATCAAACTCTGCAGGCCCCGTATACAACAGCAGTTGAACACGTAAATAAGAAGGAAAACATAAATCCCTTAACTCAGGAATTTGGAGTACGGATCATCCAGCAAGTGTAGCTCTCCGTGACGATGGCCTGCTTCCATCCGTTGAAGCCGGTCAGTTCGTCTGCCCTGTGTCGTCGTCCCTGCCGTGTCTCCTCGTAAGTCGACAGCTGCTTCTTTTTATGCGCCTCCTCTCTGTCCCTCGCTCCCGCTGATAGGTATATTCGCAATTGTTCAGGTATGTGTCCAGGTGAAAGTGATTGAGTAATCAACTAGCCCTCATAGGCAGTCTGTGTAAGCAAAGTAGTCTATGCAATTTCACACGGTGCATGTAAGGAAAAGATCACAGCAATACAAAACGTGAACAGTGAATATACGATCACAGCAATCAATAAATGTTATGAGCACAGCAATCAAAAAGTCACCACACACAATATTCGTACACTACAACACCTTGACTGTCCTAATAGGCTGACATGTGTTGGGGGGTGGGGTAACATCAACACCAGGGAGGCAAACAAATTAAACAAGCTGGTAAGGAAGGCTGGCTCCATGGTGGGAGTAAAACTGGATAACCTGGAGGCAGTTTCAGAGGATAACCTGGAGGCAGTTTCGGAGGAGAGGACGAGGAGGAAGCTGGATGCTATCCTGAGGAACCCCTCCCATCCCCTCTATGACGAGCTACTGCAGATGGGGAGCACGTTCAGCCACAGACTGATCCCTCCTCGGCACACCAGCGCCTTGACCAGTCTTTCGTGCCAGTGGCCATCAGACTCCACAACCAACACAAATCAAACATAAGTTTTATATAATGTACACCAGCGGAGTTGTGCTATGTTGTCTATTTATTTTATCTATTTATTTTATTTCTTATTCAAATTTGTATTAATTTATTTTTGATGATAATGTATATAGATATTGATTCCTATTCCCACTACCCTGCTGCTTTGACAATTGAATATCCCTCACGGGATTAATAAAAGCTTTATCTATATTTCTATCTATCTACCATAATATATGTAGGCTATAACTTGCCTTGAAATGTATATCTATCAGGGTAACCTGTTGCATGGTTGCTGACACACCACTGAGGGCAGAAGCAGCGATGCTAATCCCAGCTGAACTGCTACACTGCTGACTCGGTGGGCTGTGACGGGCTAGTTAAAAAGCCAAAATAATCTAATTTAGGCAGCTTTGCCGCCTTCGCCTCTTGTTCTTTTTTTCTCTTGACCTTTTCTACTTCCACTCTTGTACTTAAAAGGCATTGTTACGAGTAAAGTTGTGCTGTGCTCAAGACCTTCCAGACCTGTTCCAGACCTTTGAATTGGTTTAACTATACCGTATTGTATTGTCACATGATCAAATAGAGACTTGACATTGGACAACAACATACATATTACCAAGCAATCATCATTGCTAATCACAAAAATACCACAGAAAATAAGAACTTTTTCATTTATTGAATAGATTTTCGATAGTTTCTATAGTGTATGTAGGATAAGCATATGATTTTGTTATAAATTGTTACTTTTCCCCAAAAAATAATAACAACCATGACTGAAATAAGTTTGCCTTTTCAAGTGAATATATAGCACTTGGCACTGCTAGTTATTCATAAGCAGCACATATTTAAACATAAGCATATCTGAGAAAATTTTACGCTGTACAGAGACTGAGGGTGGGCCTGTCGATGCCTGTCGCCGTATTTGTAGGGAGGGGGCCTGTCGACGTATATATCTTTGGGCTCGGCACCCCACGGGCCACACGAGCCACAACTGCTGCACCCTCTGTAGTTAAGCCCCTGACTCCACCACAAACATGAATCAGACACCACTGTTTGAAAAAATGACATTTCTGAACAGAGGGTTTCATTCTGTATATAGTTTATAGTTTATTTCTGACTATTTTTCGGAATATTGAGATTTTGGAATATCGGGCTTTCGGAACACTGGGCCGTCCACATGTCGGAAGCATCTTAACTGGGCGAAGGAAAAAAATAACTGGTCAGTTGCTCAGTTGAAATTTTGCATTTTGGATTCAGGATTCAGGATTCTGGAGGATGGAAGGAGAGGCACAGCACAGAATCTGAGTTGCTTTAAGTGCAGTGGGAAGTTTCCACAGTCAGTGATGATCTGGGGTACCATGTCATCTGCTTGTGTTGTTGGTCCACTGTGTTTTATCAAGTCCAGAGTCAATGCAGCTGTCAACCAGGAGATTTTATTGCACTTCATGCTTCCATCTGCTGACAAGCTTTATGGATATGCTAATGTCCTTTTCCAGCAGGACTTTGCACCTGCCAACAGTGCCAAAACTGCTTACTTGTTTGCTGCCCATGGTATTACTGTGCTTAACTGGCTAGCCAACTCGCCTGACCTGAACCCCATAAACTCCAGTAGCAGCCCATAGGTTGAGTATGAAGTATGAGCGGCATGAATTTTCTCAATGGTTTCTGGTTATAATTTTACCATGACGAACAAAACTAGGGTGCTGTCGTTTACTGTAACCCGAGGAACATCAAGATGTTGCCACGCCATTTAAGCGAGCTTCCAGCGCATCTGTATCTCAGCCTCTGAAGGTCGGTGAATATCTCGAAAAGTAATGGTTTTAGAGCTTAGAAACCTTCACAGTAGGCCTACATATATAAAAATGCGTATTCCGGTCATTTGAAGACCAAATTCAAGTGTGTACGACCTTCAGAAGCTAAGATACAGATGCGCTGGACGCGTGCTAAAAGGGCGGGGCAAAATCTTAATGTTCGCTCAGGTTACAGTAAATGACAGCACCCTAGATTTGTTCCTCATGATCAAATTTGCCAGAAACAGTTGAGAAAAGTAATGCCGCTCATACTTTATACTCAACCTCTTACCTGCTACTCCAGTAGGCTAATAGAGAATCTATGGGGTATTGTCAAGAGGAAAATAAGATCCACTAAACCCAACAATACAGACAAGCTGAAGGCTGCTATCAAAGCAACCTGAGCTTCCAAAACACCCTTGTCGGTGCCACATGCTGATTGCCTACCTGCCACGCTGCATTGATTTGTACACAATCAGTCATTTGTGCAAAGTATTGAGTGCATAAATGAACATACTTTTTAGAAGGTCGACATTCTGAAATGTAAATGGTTTATTCTAGATTCTGGAGGTACTGGATTTTGAGCTGTAAGCCATCAAGATTGAAACTAAAAGGCTTGAAAAATGCCACTTTATGTGTAATGATTCTAGAAAATATGAAGGTGTGACTTTTTGAATTAAATTACGGGAAAAATGTCCTTTTCCACGATATTCAAATTTGTTGAGATGCACCTGTAGTCTAAACAGAAACAGTTGCGTAAATATAAATCCATTTGGTCCTTTTGTGTTTCCATTTCAGGCCCTGCAGTGTCTGTGTGCAGTTTTTACAACACAACCGAGTCTACTTATTGAAGAAAAGGTATCCTTTTGTTAACTTTAAGAAAACCTAAACACATCATCCTCCTTATACCTGGCGTTGTTGCCAAACAACAAGAAAATGACGGGAAGACAGCTGTCGATGGCCAATGTCATTGTTATAGTATCAAAACAGATTCCGAATGTTTTCCGCCGGTCTTAGTACTTTTCCATTCGACGAAAAGACGCCCCCAAGTCGCCTCTTCACGTCCCTGCGTCCTTTTTTTCTGCTACGTAGCTGCCGCACAAGGTTGCTACACCGGTATTGAAACCACTTCAGAATTGACCATAGCAGAAAGCAGTCAGGCCTTCGATTCCCTCTCCGAGGCCGGATGGTAAAATCCAACCTCCAGCGGATACTAAACAGTCATTGCTTTGCTCGCGAAAAAGAAGGAAAACAACAGTTTCTCACCACAATGGATGCTTTAAGTAACGACAGTAGTATTTGTGACATGATTGGCAAGTAAGTAAACATTACATGAGCCGTGGGGGAGGGTAGCCAACTAGCTGGTAGCCAGTTAGCTAGTAACTTAGCAGTTAGCTTCTTATAGCATAACGTGAAGTCCAGATTTCAATTACGTGCCTATTATTTTGCTAATAACAGTATTTCCTCGCTGAAGTATTGTAATATGGCCACGGTATATTGGTATATTAGGAGTAATATATCACATTGTTTTTTTTTTTTACACACGAATCGCGAATCGCCTACGTCACAACTAACTGTAACGATAACTGCCTAGAAGCTTGGGAGCTCAAATGCGAAATTATTAGCGAACTTTTCCCCTAACAAGTTCGGTTCCTAGTGTCTTACTGGCCTCACACATTTTCATAGTACATAGTATGTGTACTGATTTTACAAACAAGCATCTAGGTTGCAGCTCATACTTGAATGTTAATGTATCTTACGTCAGAAAATAATAGATAACCTTAACGTTACGATAAACAAGAATGTTATGCTATCTGAGTTAGCTATCCGCTAGCGAGCAACCTGAAGCGCTGCTTGGGTAATTTGAAAGGCCCCGTTTACAACTAGGGTTGCCACCTGTGTCTGACAAAAAACCGGGACATATTGATGACACGACATACCACGGCCCACCCATGGACGGATTATGAAACCATGGGCCCCTGGGCCTGGCCGTGTAAAAGGCCCCTAACTCTTCGCGCTGAAAAAAAATTCTTGTGCGCTCGCAAAACCTTGCAACATTGAATTGACATTGAAATGTTTTTTGTTGAACAGCACAATAACTTAATTCACCTGTACCTCAACAGTATACAGCGCACATATACATTTGCTAACACAGCGCAGGTACACTTAATAGTTAATAACAGCGACTTCATGCAGAGGCTCTGGCTTAGGGGCCCCCTGAGCTCATGGGGGCCTGGGCCCAGTATGCCTGTTCGGAAATCCATCCCTGGGCCCACCTGCATGAACAAAAATGTCCCTTAGACATCTAACCGACGCCACAGAATTGTCTTTGGTGCAGATTGTATGCACTGAATTTTTTAAACATAAAGCAATCTCATGAGTGGAAACAGCTTACCTAGTTCCTTAGATACAGGTGCATTACTTGTGCTTGCCTTCTCTACCCCTCAGCTAAACACATGAGGGATGACATTATTAGAGTTGCCTTTAACATACTTTGGCATCACATAGCCTCTTACGCTTAATGCATTTGTCATATAGGCCTTCTTGATGTAATAATTTTCTTACCTGGTCTTCCATTTATACTGTGTGTTTCCCTTTGTTGCAGCTATCAGTAGGTGGGTTTCCATCCCATGTTTTAATGCGCATTTTCTCTATGCGAATATAGAGAAATGTGCATTAAAACATGAGATGAAAACCCACCTAATGACACTTGACAGGTAGCTGTAACCATGTCGCACACCATGATAAGTAGCTGTTAATTCGGCAACAGTAACTTTGTCTGCTGAACATTTTGTAATCATGAATGAAATTGCCTTGGTTTGTCTGGTAACTTGAACACGATTCTGATGTTTTTTTTGTTTAAGCAAGTTCATCCAAAGCAGATTTCACTTCATGCTTAACGAGAATCTTAACTGAGCAATGTGAGCATAGGTTACATGTAGCAGAAAGTGGATCGCCTGGTGTGGTTATTATCCATTTGGAGTAATTTCCGTTTTTCATCCAATCATTATTAAAACAAGTGTTACGTTAAATGTTCTTTTTAACTGGCCTGTCAGTTCCAGTAGTGCCATCCTCGTCCTCAGTCACCCCTCCCATGTCAACATTGTTTCTATTCAGAACAACCTACTACAGTAACGTGCAGTAGCGATTCAACCTCTTTCACACGCCCTTCGATAGCAAGCATCAGTTGAATTATTGCGCGTGCGAGATTGGCTATGCTACGTCACACTCCTAGTGGCCGTGCAGTCTGCGCAGGAGAGAGAGGTTGAGCATAATGAGATACAACGCATATTTTGAGTGTATGGATGGACCCGCAGGAAAAAATATTTTATGATCAGGAATGTTCATGTTGATAGGCCCATGAAAAACCGGGACATGCCGTGTCCCGGGAGAATTTTGAAATTTTCCGGGACAGGCTACAAAAAAGAAGGACAATCCCGGTAAAACCGGGACAGGTGGCAACACTATTTACAACTGATACCTAATAAGGTTAGTAATCTAGTTGTGGGGAGTTGTAACTCTTTAACTAGAGATGGTCAGTATAATATCTGATCAAATGTCTTTTGGCAGACATTTGATTTAATTTAATTTAGTCATTACGTTGCTTTTTTATTAGCATTCTTTGCTAATTGTAATATGTTCGCATGGTCGAGAGTATTAGCAGGCAGGCTAGAGTTGTCGTTTATGTTAGCATAACACTTGAGGCCTTCTCCTGATAATACAAGGTTTAACTCTTGCCACAGTAGCAAGATCCCAGTTCCACTTAACCATCATGTCATAGTCATTGAAGATCATTCAACCAACATTGGCAGCTAGGTTAACCAGTTAGGTTAGTTTTACATTTGAGATTAGCTGGATATTCGATTTTTGAAATGTCCGTGCATCACGTCAAAAGTACAAAAATGAGGACAAGGACAATGCACTATGGTTTGATATAAACAACAGCAACAATATTTGTTGTTGCTATCGATTTTTACTTGAAATCTGAATTTCCACAAGGCATGTCTAGAGGAAATCTAGAAGATTTTAAAAGAGAGATATTCAGGTAAAATCCATACACAGCGTATTCCTGCTGTAGTAGCTCTACTTTACAGTGTGACAGGTTGGGATTTTCTTGAGATGTCAAATTATATGGAAACCAGAGTAAATAGTTTCAGAAACATTTGACTCCCTGATTCCAGTGGCTGTAGTAGCTACCAATTACAGCGTGTCATTTACCACAGATGAGATTTTCCTAAGAAATTGATCGTATGGTAAAGCCTAATTTATACTTCTGCATCCCTCTCCGTCCTCGAAAAAAAATGGGCGGGCGGGGGCAGGCGGTTGATTCAGAAAAAATTGAACGTACTGGTTGGGCTTACATACTACTCCGACGGCTATGCGTCCTAAAGCCTATTCAACCTATTCAACGCCAGACCGCTGGGTGGGGTAACTACTGTTTGTCGAGCCCGTAGCTACCACATAACCTCTTTATTGGAAATCATTGATTGTTTTTCCTCCCAACTGTCACTGACATGACACGGATGCTGCTTCAAGACCTGTCGGGCAGGTGCAGTCACATGGGCCTTGGAGACATGTAGCACAGTCAATATCAACATGTCTAATGCTATATATTCACTTGAGTAGGCAAATGTATCTCCATCGTGGTGGTCATTTTTTTGTGAAAAACATTTATAACATGTTTTATAACAAAACGATATGCTTATCTTACATACAATACAGAAACTATTATAAAACGATCCAATAAAATGAATACGTTCTTATTTTCTTTGGTATTTTTGTCACATTCATACTGCAATGATCGCTGGGTAACCTTTGAATAACTACAACGCTATGACAATGCACTCATTGGCCACGAGACGGTTGCCCTTGTCAAAAAGTGGTAACGTGAATGTGTCACTATGAAACAAAGCATGCACACTTCGAACAAAATTACCCCCCAAACTCTGAGGACAGGGCCAGAAAAATAAACCCACGGTATTCATCATACATCATACATCATGCAGTGTTATAGTTATATCAGACACACAGCAAGAACATGCATACCTCAACATACAGTTGTGGGACTGCGATTTCAACCATGAATATGTTGAAAAACACATACATTAGCACACTTACTAATGATCCTCTGCCAGGCTCTCACACACGAAAAGTTGATTCCAAAACTCTCGAATTTAAGACAGAGTGGACTGACAAGTAGGCTATGCATTTGTGCTGCTTGTGGGCAGGACAAAACCGATGTGTTTAATATGCAACGAGACGGTTGCCCTTGTCAAAAGTGTTAGCGTGAAACGTCACTATAAAACAAAGCATGCACACTTCGAACAGAAATACCCGTAGAACTATGAAGTAAGGGGCAGAAAAATAAACCCACTGCAGTCTTCATACCAATCCACATGCAGTGTTATAGTTATATCAGAAACACAACAAGAGAATGCATACACATACATGCCAATAAACATGATTCTGATTCTGATACCTCAACATACAGTTGTGAGACTGCCTTTTCAACCATGAAATTGATGAAAAACACATACAGGAGCACACTCACTTATTATCCTCTGCCTGGACACCTTTAATGCCCAATTTTCAAGAAGACGATCTTAGAGAAATCGTTGTGTGTGTGTGGTAGTCGTTTATTGTATAAATTCCTCCTCCCGGCGGGAATCCTCACAACAGCGAATGGCAACTAACAGACAATGGTTGATGGTGGAGCTGGACTAGTTTGAGTTATAAGCAGAGGACGTGCTTGTAGCGATTTGAGCGACAACTACAACAACAACAGAACAAGAGACAGGTGGTACGTACGTTTACTAGATTTTCCGCTAAATCAAGCGTTAGCGTATTCACAATAACTCTCAAAAGTGTGCTGCTAATAAGTACAACGTTGTCGTGCCGATTATGCTCTCACACGCCACCCTCATTGAGGCAAAAGTAATGTTTGACTCAAATGTCTTTCACTGCCGTTTTATGTAAAGTCAGTCATTCTAAATAGGTTCTACACATACATGAAATACATTTCCTATTTAATAGATGCAAAGTAATTATGCTGCCAGCATTACTCCGTAGCAAATTACGTTAGATGTCAGTTGAAGCTGGTTGGAGAAGGCACTTTCAACACCGAGCCACCAGCCAAGAGACCAACAGTGGTCGGGAGAAATGTACTTTTCGAGGGTTTATATAAAATACGGTAGCCTAATGCTGCATGCTGTGCAGCTTTCTAGTTTACCAAAGTCGTACTAAAACATTTTGACAGAAAACAGGAAATGTGAGGTCCTGACATGTTTGATTCCGGAAATGATGTTGTTTGGAAATGATGTCGTAAACTGGCCAATCACAGCCAAGGGGGTCTCCGACTCTCTCCGTCTCTTTAAGAAAAGTTAGAAAAAAGCATTTGTCTCCGACCAGCTCTCCGACGGCTCTCCGACGGGTCGGATGGGCGGCAACACCTGGGTGAAGGTGTTACCAAGGCGTGCCAAGGCGTGCCAAAGTGTCCCTCTACGACCAAATCGGAGAGAATCGTAGAAGTATAAAAATGCCTTAACACAAAAATATTCACTAAGATGTAAGAAAATGACTTTTTCTGCCTTGAAGGCTATACTATGAGAGTTGTTGAGAAGTCAAATTTGATAGAAACAGGAAATTGGATTTCCTTTTTCAGTAAGCACATTTCTATTTCTCATTCTGAAGGTTGTAGTAGTTCCCAAATACAGTGTGCCACTTTCTGCTGGTGAGGATTTGCCAAAAAAAGAAAACATGGGAACAGGAGCGACTTATTTCAGAAAGATATTCTCTAACATTTTAAGAAAGTGATATTTCCTATTCTGATGGTTGTAGTGTTTTCCAATTACAGTATGCCATTTACTCCAGGTAGGAATTTTGTTGAAAAGTCCAAATATATAGCAAGAGGAATGCATTATTAAAGGGGGAAAAAAACTAAAATTCAACAAAATTACGATTTTGCACATTGAAACCTGCAGTAGTTTCCAATCACAGTGTGCCATTTACTGGCAAGGTTTTGTGTCAAGTGAATTATTTTAGACTTCTACCAAAAATCATCAAACTTACCATTTCTTAGTCTGAGGGTTGTAGTATTTCCCATTTACAGTGTGTCTGTGTTACATAATACACATTGTGTTGTAATATCACATTTAGCTGAAATGAGTGCATTATCAGTCAATGAAAGTCAACAAAATGACCTTTTTCTTATTCCATCCAAGTATTTTCCATTAAGAGTGTTACTATTTACTTTAAATTTTACTTTAGATTATACAGGTGTACTTTATTTAAAAAGAACTTTCACTTAAAATCAACAAAACTATATTGTTTTCTGATTGTAGAAATGGTTGTTGTGCTTAATTCCTGTTTACATAGGCCTATAGGCTAATTTGAATCTCCCCTGTAGTACACAAGATACTCTAGTATACATCTTTATAATAATTAACTCCTGTTGCCATATAGTCTGATATTTCAACACAATCTCACCTGTAGCAAGTGACTCATTCATTGTGTTTTTAGTTACTATTTTTCTGAATTAAAGCACTCTTTCCGTATACATTGACTTTTCAAAAAACCTCACCTGCAGTAAATGTCACTATTATCATAATAGTATTATGTAAGGGATAATGTAGGCTATAGAACACAGGTCATTGTCGGGAAAATAAGCCCCGACAGGGCGAACAGTACCCCGACGCGAAGCGGAGGGGTGTTGCTTCACCCTGAAGGGGCTTATTTTCCCGACAATGACCGGCGTTCTATACATTTTCCCGCTTATTATACGGCTACTTGCCAACACGAAAAAATAACACAGTGTGTTTTTTTTTACAATTTATTTGTTACCATAAGTGTTAAAAAGCAGAGAAATAGTTCGTCAAAGACGTTGAACTTCAAACATTTAACAAACATTCTTTAAAACACAGCTGCTCAACTGTCCGCTGAAACTCCATTGATAAGTTACCGGACTACTTGCGGAGTGCTACGAAATACGTGAATCAGAGGTAACAAGGCCACTTTCCTTGACAGCGGTCATTATTGCATAGAAACGGTCCGCTATCGGTTATTATTATATGGCAACGACAGTACGAGCATTCTGATTGGCTAATGGGTAGTCATGCCAGCCGCGTATTGACGTTCTAGCCGGTCTGCGGTCTGATAAGTATTGTTATTGCACACCCCATCAATCTTAAAAATGAGTGATACCATATACCAAGTACTAAACATTACATCCTTAAAAATTTGCGATATATCAACAGCCATGAGCATGTATTGATAGAATCAGGGCTCCTATTATGAAATTATCTGAGAACAGGAAACCAGTTGAATGTCGTGACAGTTGAAGAATAAAGACTCAAGAATTCGCGAACAGTTTGATATCGGGTAATACTTTATAGGACTTAGTACAGGTCAGTACAATTCAGAAGCAGCGAAAATGTGTTATTGAAAGTGATGGTGAAGACTTGACTACTATAGTTTGAAAACCTTGTGTTTAACTGTAAATTAAAGCCATTTAAGCTGAGCCCTGTTGTCTGTTTTCTATTGATCATTGTAACTTGAAGTTAGCAAGTCATTGTTTACTAGGCAACACCTGAAACACTGTGTCGTGAGTAGGGTTGGGTACCGAGAACCGGTACCAATACGGCACCGGTTCCATACAACCGATACCTACCCGGACCGAAATGCAACGCAGATTTCGGTGCTTCCTTTCGGTGCCTGAGCAGATTTTTTTTTTTAATTTAATTTTTTTTTTTAATTTAAATTTTTATAATTTAACAAAACTAGCGATAGCTAACGAGATGTAACGTTAATGGCGTAGATCTTTCTGAGTACGATTTGTATACTTTTTTGTGTTGCTAACAGATTTCGTGGGGCACATATAAAACTGCTCCATCTCCCAATGTAGACTCTCGCCTGTGTCGCTCACGCTGCATTCCGTATGGGACTAGTGGAAACGAGATTTGTGTTGAGTAGTTGCCATGGTAATGGGTTGACTTGCGAGTGGTTTCGGTTTCAAGATAAGTGTGGTTGTTCTAAGCAGAAGTTGGATACGCTTTATTAAACGGAGAGCTACCGTCTCATCCAAAGATATTCCTTCTCAATGTGAGTTCTTAAGAGAGCACTCGGACGCTACAATAACATTGCAACAGTCTGACAGGGAAGAGCAGGCAGCCTTGCACAGAGCAAGCACAAACAGAGCTAGCCATCAATATAACGGAGAAAATGTCGAAAGGTAAACGATCAAAAGTGTGGCTGTATTTCGCACAAAAAGATTCAAACAACGCGACGTGCAGCATATGCAACAACAAAATTGCGTGTAAAACTCAAGAGGCTCTGAAGCTAAACTCTTAAAGGGGCAGTACACATTCACGAAACCAGTGGGTTTAAATAAATGCAAACTAATTAATATTTTTTTTACTCTGAAGGCAAACATGCTCACATTTCTGCAAAAGTATTACTGAAGTGTGTGTACGGAGTGTGTTATGTATTTATTTATATTTATTTAAGTATACTGTAAACAGTTGTTATAAGTTAATATATTGTTCATAGTTGAAGTTAAAAGGTTTGAAGCCAAGTGTTTTGTATTTATTTTTATTTATAGTATACCTTAAACAGTTAATATATTGTTAAATTTGAAGAAAACTATTTGCCTTGGCAATAAATAAGCCTAATGTCTTTAATTAAAAAAAAAAAAAAAGTATCGGTTCTGGCACCGTTTAGGCACCGGTATCGTTTTAAAAGTATCGGTTATGTACCGGTATCGGAAAAAACCCAAACGATACCCATCCCTAGACGTGAGAAGACTTGAGAGCTGAACAAAACGACATGTTTTCTATTTACAATTACCATTTATTTACAAAATGAAAAGAGCTTAAATGCCATATAATAAACAACTTACTAACCTCGACCGTTCGGTCATGCAGGTATATCAGACTTCGGCCCCGCCGCATCAACCTCGCTATCTCTCGGTCGATACGTTACGGCCTCTGTCTGATATTTACCTGCATGACCTCACTCTCGGCCAGTAAGTAAGGGATAACGGCCAACGAGCTGTCCAGTTCTACGAAGTTAATGGACGCTGCGGGGCAAAGAACACCACGACGCGGAGCGTCCATTAACTTCGTAGAACTGGACAGCTCGGAGGCCGTTATCCCGCTTATCTCCCGTTTACAACATCCAAAACGTTTTTTATTTTTATTATTATTATTATTATTATTTAGAATTTCCTTTATCTTTAGGAAATTTAATATGCATAATAACCTGATGAATTCTTGATTTGAAGCCTAGTGCTCCCGTTAGAGAAAGTAGTGAGAAAGTAGTGCGTGGAACTGGACCTTTAGTTTCCCCGGGCGTTGCTGCAAAGTGACACTCATGAGCTCACCTCTTTAAAGTAAAAGGACACACAAACACAGGTATTGTTCATAAGGTTTTACTATTTACAGTTGAACTCCACGTTTCCGTTGATGGTGAAGTTGGACAGAGCAACAGGGAGGTCAAGTTTAGTAATTTTGGTCGAAGGCTCACAATCGAGCCGGCTAGTTAGCCGTGTGAGATACCATATGTTTCAATGGTTTTTTTTTCTAAGCGCTAACAGCTTCCTACAAATAATATTCGAGACTTTCAGTTAAGAATTACAATACTCTGCAACATTCGTGTAGAACATATACAACTAACCGAGTCAATTTAGACATATAAAAAGTTGTGTAGATAGCTTAATTGACATAAAACGTTGCCCACTAACTTGTCCCAACACACCGCCATCTTGGTTCAAATTATCCTAGCTGTCAAAAAATAAACGTTACGTTGGTTGTCAATGGTAACCATTCAAGAGCATTGATATGGAACGGCGATTTAACGTTTTTACTGGGACTACGTCTAAGGTGTCCGGTTATACGAACTTAATGTACACCCCATTAGCCAATCAGAAAACAGTATTTCGTTCCAGAGGGAGATAAGTAGTTAATAACGGACCGCAGAACGTTGGGAAGCCCCATTCAAGTGAATGGAGCATTCTACAGCATTAAGAAGAGCCGTGTAATAATAGGAACTACTACAGGCATTAGAATGAGAAAATATCACCATGTTAAATTTTAGTGAATACTATTCTAAACTAATTCACTCTTGTGTCCATGTATGTCATTGTTTTGTAAAAATGTCACCTGTAGTAAGTTACGCACTGTAGATTGGGGTCTACTACAGGCCTCATAATGGGAATAATCACAGATAATGTACGTTCTAACAAGCGCTAGTGTCCATATTAGTTAGCAATCATATATCCGCTAGCGTCAACGTTTACGCTACATTGAAGAGTGACCTGTGAATATATTTGCTGGTTCTAGTCTGTTAAAACACCCACGATCACCAAAGCAGTATTCTTTATCTCCCTTTAATGTGCATTCATCAATTTCCATTACATGACAATGCCTGTGATCGTACATACAAATGTAGGCCTATGTGTTGTCTGCAATGAGAATACGGACTTATCAGCACTGCACTGAATCACATTACCAGGCGTTATTGCTTCACGATAACAATTACACAACAAATATAACTAAATACATATAAAAGTGTACATTACACTAGGCAGCATGGATCTCATTCATATCTCATCCAGTCGAAATCTGAACAGGATGAACCCATCCTTATAACGTCGACTCAACATAAGAATCATAACTAAATCTCCGCTTAGCATGCTAATCGCACCTAATAGCAATGTGTACTCGCATGAAGCTCAAATACACGATTATCACAGTAGTAACTTTATGAAAACCCTTACTTTCATTAGGTACGCACACAATGCCTCACATACATGTCGAACAATGATGAGCACTCAAAACGTAATAGGAACAACATAGGAACCACTACTTTGCCACTGAATTTCCAACATACTAAACTTGTCCTAGAGCATAGCGTTGCTAGGCAACGTCACTATCAACAGAGTGTCTCTCATACAGTTACCATGCGGAAAGGCATTTTACGGCTGGTCTTTTGATTCTCCGCCATCGCACCATCGTAAATAATATGAATTAAACGAAGGCTCATTTGCCTCGAGTATTTTTTGTAATCGAGTTACTCGAGTAATCGTTTCAGCCCTAACTGAAATACACGTTACATGATGTTTAAAATGATGGGCACGTGTGTTACAATGGCTAATGTTATGTACGTAGTTTAGGTAAGCTATGCTGTTTTAACGTAAGCCTATAGCCTACCTTGGTTAGAATTATATAGGCTAGAGAAAGAAAGAGAGCATGTATCTTGCAAGTATCATGACTAAACTAGGGAAATTCACAGAATGTCCTAGTTTACTATAGTTACACATAAATATGCAATTGGTTTGACAGAACACGATTACCCAATTTATTATTTTTTTTCGAAGCCATAGACTCAATGTAGCCGATGTATAAGACAATTTGCGAGTGACAGCTGGAATTTCGCCGTGACCACACTGAACATTTCGATTTATTTTGTATGAAATAGGCTACGTCCTTTAAGAAGCTCAAAACTCATGTTCATCTTGTTAGCTGAATGGCTGCACTGTAATATCCACAGTTTTGTTTTGCACTGTTGTTGTTTTTGCACAGTACCTTTTGAAAAGATGCCTGGAAGTCTGGAATGTGTCTGGGGTCACTAGTTGTTGCACTTTAACCATTAATTGCACTTTATTATGTTGTGCTATGCTTTATTGCACATGTTTTGTATGTCTTGGTACCGACTACTGAATTTTTGTTATCGTGTTACCCCTACTTGGAAGTGCAGTGACTGTTAAGATACCTTTTTACCCATGTTCAATATTTTGGTGTAGAATAATTTCGATTTCACCTCTGATGCTGAGGAAACTGAAACTGTAGAGAGAAAAAGTCCAAACAGGTCTTTAAGGAGAATTATCTTGTGTGTGATGAAAATTAAGTTGAACAACGTTCGACAGTGCTTTGAACAATTTCATCCTATTGATGGTGCACCCTTTCCTCTTTAGCCTCTCCCTGCACTGTACTAGTACCCACGGTCCAGTGCCTCTGTGGTGTTCCTGATGCCCCTCACCCACCCCTGAAGATCCCAGGTGGGCGAGGGAATGGTCAACGGGATCACACTCTTGCAGCTCGAACTTTGTATACAGTAAGCGTATGCACACACTTCCTCATCCCTCCCCATTAGCCAATCTATGTTGGGCACATGATCCATACACTTTACAAATGCATTTCGGTCGTAGTTTGTCAGTAGCTTCAGTCTGATTGGAAGTTTGTATACATACACATACAATCCATCTTAACAATTACATTTCAGATCTAAAATTGTGGGTTGTTTCCTGATCGATCAAAAATTATATAAACAACACATTTTTATTCCCACTTATGGCATGCGCCTTTAGCCTCCGCTATCTGGCTCAAACGTTTTGGTTACTTCTTACAAGGTAGGGGTATGGGCAAACCTGGTGATGTACTGCTTCCAATTGGCTTGGAGTGTGGAATATGAAATAATGTAGCTCACTAGCCAGAGCTACATATAGTAGGGGTGGGCGATATGGGCAAAAAAGAATATCTCGATATTTTTTTTTCATTTTGACGATAACGATAATTAGACGATATTTAAAAAAAAAAAAAAAATGTGATTCGAATTCTCAGAGTTATACCTTCTTGGAGATTACAATAATGGGCACAATGTTTAAGGAAAACACTTCTTTATTGTCTTTAAACAAAAATAACTTACTTGAAGAAATTGCAGAAATATTGAACTCTTGTAATAAAGTGCTCCATGCATCCATGAGAATTATTGCACATCAACAGCAGTTCTTATGGCCTTATTAAACTTAAAATTCTGTCCAAGATTGTACACAAATACAAAAACATGAGCATTAGAGCATGGATCGGGACGAATTTTTCTGTCCGAGCCTGGCCCGGCCCGACAGAATAGTAACCGACCCCGGACCGAGTCCGACAGCCACTAAAATATATTTTTTTCGAATCGGAACCGAGCCCAACGGAATCAATTTCTCAACTGTTCATAGTACTAATGCCACATTGACGCACGTTTTTTATGAATAGCCTGGCTTTATTAAACTGGGGCATCAACAGTTAAATGCTCTCTCTCACAAACAAGCGCTGTTAAACGCACAAGCGTACACAATAAGGCCAATAAGCATATTTAAATTAAATGATACACATTGCAAGAACGTTAAGTAAAATGGTGCTGCTCCTTTAAGAGGAGCACATACAGGGAGGGACAACGGTGACGCATAGTTTGGATGTAGCAACAAACATTTATGTGCTGTGAAAGTGTTAACCAGTATGTGAGTAACGTGAGTTTTATTAAAGCATAGCGTGTGTAATGTGTAGCTATTTCATTCCGTTTGCTTACATTTCCTGCTGTCTGTATTTACTAACCAGCAGCAGACGTAAAGGGAAGGGAATTATCCCCGAGGTTAAAAACATGCAATCTACTTCGGCCGTGGAGCATTTTACTCCCCTGCAATCTCCAACTACGTTCAGAGACAGACAACAGGAAAGGTTAACAAACGGAATGAAATAGCTACACATTACACACGCTATGTTTTAATAAAACTCACGTTTTATGTTACACCAACGGAGGCACAACAGACATCACCATGCGCTGCTAACCTGTTGCAAAGTGGATGCGAGAAGTCACGTGATCATGTAGGCCTACTAGTCGTGTGAGTGCCGTGCTGTGGGGAGCGCTGCTGCGCCGTAGGCTATATTAAGAACATGATGTGAACAGTTTCCCCGTGCGTGTCATTGTTTTTGGCGAAGTCATTTAAATACTCGATTATGTAATTTTGCACATCGTTTGAACAACAATGACGATATTATCGAAGACGATAGATATCGCCCACCCCTAACATATAGCACCTTAACTGTTTGGTCTGTGTTCAAAGGCTTATGAGAAAAGAGGGCACATAAACCTTATTTAAGTTTTTATTGTTTCTTTTGCTGTTCTTTGCCAACCAAAATGTCCCATCATCTTGCTTTTGCAGGACAGAAAGTTGACAGTGACTGAGGAGGTGGGAGGGGTTGGCCGCCCCACAATCCTCCACTTCCAGAGCCGACCCACTGTTTCACGGCTCATCCACTGGGAGGCAGTGCTGAGTGAGGAGGGCCTGTATGTGGAGATCCCACAAGACTTGCTGCTGGAGGGCAGCAAGGAGAGGTGAGTGCAAATAGTCATCTAGGGGCTGTAAACACAGAGCAGTCATCTAGAGCAGGGTTTCTCAACCCATGGGCCGCGGAGCACTATCCATTAGGTCGCGAACATTTTTCAGATTTTTTTTTTCCCTCATTGGTGGGCCGCGGAGCGAGTTACTGATTTTAAATTGAGAACAATAAGCCTAATGGAATATAGATTTGCTAAAATAAGCGGGGTGTCTGTTGGGCCCCGACCTGTTACAAATACGAAAAGTTGGGCCACGGAGTGGAAAAGGTTGGGAACCCCTGATCTAGAGGTCGGAGAAACAGAGCAGTCATCTAGGGGTCCTGAATACAGAGCAGTCATCTAGGGGTCCTGAACACAGAGCAGTCATCTAGGGCTCCTAAACACCTGTTCTGTGTAACTCTCAACCATTTTCAACTCATTCACTTCATACAGACCTCAGACAAAAATTTCTCAGACATCTCTCATGGAATGGGTGAGCCGATATAAGTGACTGTAAAGCTAATTTTCAACTTTTCACAGTAGTGAAGATTCTGGAGTACTGTCTGTACCATTGCTTGTTACTCAATGTTTACACCTACTCCTTCCTATCCTGTACCAGGCACAAATCTGATTAGTCTTTGCAACTTCATTAAATTTAATTGAAATCAGGAATTTAAAAGTCTTCCACATTTGGTGGGTTAACAAGTTCTAACTGCAAAGCACAGCACTATTGTCTGTTAAACTGTGTGTGTTTGCGCTACACTCTTGTTTGTTTAACTGTGTGTGTGTGTGTGTGTGTGTGTGTTTGCTCTACACTCTAGTCTGTTAAACTATCGATGTGTAATTGCCTGAATTTTTCTCCAGTTTTGTGTCTCTTCTGGAGTTTGCTGAAGAACATCTTAAAGTTGTCAGCGTGTTTGTCTGCTTTTACAAGAATAGAGAAGATTGTGGTATGTAGTTCACACATGACATTTATATCTTATTACATTTAATACATAATTTTTCTGAACCTTTGGTCACTAAATGTTTTGTCTCATCTTTGTGTTGGTAGCTAAATTAGTGCGCACATTCAGCTTCCTGGGCTTTGAGATTGTGAAACCTGGCCAGGCCCTTGTCCCACCTCGACCTGATGTTTTCTTCATGGCGTACAACTTTGACAGGGATTCTTCTGATGAAGACTAGTTCTGACCTACATCCATAACCCCCGCCCCCCCCTTCTCGCTACTTCTCCCTCTGTGATCCTAGTTCTCCCTTGCTCATTTGTTACACTGAAGAAAGTAGTTTTAGATGTGTTCTCTGTAGCGTGACCGATTCTGTTCTCTTTGATCCTGTCATCTATATCTTTCCTGCTCCCTTTCGATCTCTTGTGTGTTGAATGGTTGTATGCTTATTATTTAGACTCATTATTGGTATTACAGAACAAAAGAGGAAAGCTCTTGAAAGGGACTTAATGAGCATATTGCAATTCTATAATATCATAAAAAAAATGTCTGTTTTTGTTTTGTCATTTTATTGTGAAAATACTCTTGAATGTACAAACAGGTCATTCAGTTTACATTTGGGTACATCATTGCTATCATTTGATTGGCTTACAAGAGGAAACAACCGGTTTCCCTTTTCATGTAATGATGCATGCTAAGACCTGAGGATGCAAAATGGTTGTCTTGGCAACAGAAGTGTGTGGTACGTATCTGCTGGATGTTAGCCCTAAAGACAATGGAGTGAAGTGTAAAATGTTCATTGATCATGTAATCTGGAACACCTAAGAAACAGATGAACATACGAGACGCTGATGGGTGAATTGGTACAAACCTTGATAGAACATCCAAAGTGCTTTTGCCTTTTTATTGTGTATATCAGATATTTCTTTTAGCAGTATTTCCATGCTGTTTTTATTGGTCTTATTTCTTGACTTTTTCTGATAGTTTTGGAGGATGATGTATACCTGTATAGTGGTACCTGATGTGCTTCTGTAATAAAAAAAAATATTTAGGAAATACTTTGTCTTTCAACTCCCTCTTCAGAGAATATGGGTACTTCCAGTGTAAAACCCTGAAGGCTGGCTGCATATGATGTGTAGCTCCGCCCACCCCCATGTGTTCTGATGACGAAGCCATGTCACTTTTGTCGTCTAAATTGTCTTTCCATCCAGTGTCTAATTTAGTTTTACCTATGCCGATCTCTGCACATTTAAACATTTCCCCCAGAAATAAGTTGTTAAAACATGATTTGTTGTATAGTAAGGAGGTGTGGATACATTGGGGGGTAGGGGGGTCGACAGTCTTCACTGGATGAGAGCAGCTGTAGCGCCTGTTCTTGTTTATTGCGTGGAGTAGCTGAGTGTGTATTCATGTGCTATTCATATTTTAGCCTTTCAGCCTAAAGAAATATGGGAACAGGTGATTAAGGATAGGAAGTCAATCAACAAGAAGGATTGCAGTAAAACCTGGATCTGCTACAGAAGTTTGACCTGGGACCTAGCAGTATACAGACTATTATTAATACAAAAAAAATCCATTATTTATTAGGAACTCAATATTGAACCCTCAAATAGCTATGGATCTTTAGGCTTATAAATCAACTCGAACAGAAAGTTTAGTTTTGCAGTGAATGTTCTGAGAGAACGAGCATGCAAGGCTTTCTTTCCCATGAAACCGTTTAAATTCCAAACTGAATATGGCTGAAACATGTCTTATCAGTAATCGAGCCAATTGTCCTTTATGGCAGTGAGGTGTTGGATCCACTTACAAATCAAGAATTCAACAAAAAAAAACATCTAATTGAGACCCTGCATGCAGAGTTCTATTAAAGCATCTTAAAAGCAGTGGTGTCAGAAGTAAACACATTCGTT
This sequence comes from Sprattus sprattus, assembly GCF_963457725.1. Classification (NCBI taxonomy): domain Eukaryota; kingdom Metazoa; phylum Chordata; class Actinopteri; order Clupeiformes; family Clupeidae; genus Sprattus; species Sprattus sprattus. The sequence continues at coordinate 3,323,068 of NC_137909.1, read as the reverse complement.
ACTCAAGTACTGATACTGGAGTTTGAAAATACTCTGGTAAAAGTTGAAGTATCGACCTAACCTCTTTACTCAAGTAAAAGTACATGCTCTAAAATGTAAAAGTAAAAAGTAACCTTAATAAACAATTTTTTTTAATAAAAAAATCATTGAAAGCTAAACTGGTTGGACTTAATATAATTGCCACAACTGTTAGAAATAGAAGCTTAATTTAATAGCTGATGAGTGCTACATGGGGCCCAAGACATGGTCAAAAATGTCATACAAAAATATAATAATGTTGTCAAAGACAACTTGAAGAGCATGTTTTTCTCAAACTTTATTAGAATTCAAGTAGACCTCCACCCCATTTGCACATTTGTCTCTCTTAAAGGGCCTTTGCAACTAGGTTCATAGTCTTCGCATATTCTACCAGAAATACAAGCTCGACAGGAGTAAACCTGTTAAAATAACAAATAAAAAGCTCAAAATGTCATTTATTTAATGGAACACCTTCAATTCAATAACAAATCAATTTTGTAATGCTAATCATCTGTGCTGAGGGTTAGTTAATATACTGTATATATAGTGTTTTATAGCATTTCAGTTCAAAGTGAAAGAATATTGATATAGTTAAGCTTTAAAAATTAAAAGGGACGGGTACATGGGTATTTTTAGTGTACTGTAAACTTGTAAAACTTGTTCCCTTACTTTTTTTTGCAAATATAAAATATATCTTATTTTATTTAATATGCACGTGGTTCTTGGGTTCGAAAAGTTTGCACCGCATTCTCCATGACTCCTTTTAGTTCCCGACGATTTCAAACAATTCTTTGAGGTAGGGCCAGGTAAGTGGAAAGTTTTGCTGTTCCCCATCGACACTACTGTCTTGCGTCTTCAGACCCTGCAGACATCTCGCTGGAGTTGCCATCTCTTTCTGACACTCATTACCGCGCGTTGTATCATTTGTTTACCTCTGTTGTCTTGTTTTGCATCATGCGTAAAGAAGATGGATAGCCTAACCAATGAGTGTTATGATTCGTCCCTTGCGCTGGCAACGCGCCAATAGGATTGGCCGTTATGCCGTTACCAATGTTGACCAGTGACTAGCGGTGAGGTTCGTGGCTGCTGAGGCACTGACTCTTTCCGTGTCAGATTTCGCTGTTCTTTTTGCCCGTCAGCTAACAATTGTAGTGTCGTCACTGAAAACTATCAATTGGCATCTAGGTGTCTTTGGTGACTGTTGTCGCATCCAACAGCACAACATATTGTCGTGTCCTAAACTGAACACACACGCGGTCCCAATGAACAGAAGTTGGATTGCAGATGTTGGTATCAGCGCGGTTTTAATTGCAGATCTTAAACCACAATTAGAGAAAGACACACCGATAGTATTTCTGCAGAAATGAATTCCGCGGCAGATATTTAAAACATACTATGACACTCCCACTCAAACCATGACTGGCTGAAACCCTAACCCAATCAAATGCCCACTCTTAATCTGACTCCACCCAATCAGAAAGCTTCTAACCTTAGTATAATGACCCTCCCCTTCTCACTCATTTTACATCGTTGTGTGTGTGAGACTGAAAACCCTTAAACTAGTAAATTAATTATGTTACATTTCTGCTTACTCTTAATAGAATATTCCCACATAATTCCCCCCTTTGTGTCTGACCAGACACACTAAACAATATCCCCATAACTCTATCAAATACCTATTATCATTACATTTGAATTCCTATACTTCAAAACCCATTTTTAGCATTATTTGAAACAGTCCATACACTTCGTCTAACTTAACATTAATACCCCCATACACAGGGGGGGATATTTGCCGGGGGGGATGGTGGGGATTTACCACCCCTCTGGTTTATACATCCCCACCTCAGCTAGATTAATTTCATACATGGGGGGGATAACCTAGCCTGGCCATTACCAGCCTGTGACTCCATTTCATTCCGTCTTTCAGTCTGGGCCAACCCAATGCATTTTGGTTTCCGAGATGGGCGGGTGCTTATCTTGAGGTTTAAAATCATTGGAGTTCCCTTAACCAATCAGCAACATTTAGTAAGCATTCAGTAGATTAAACTCTTCCCAAAGCCAGTTGGGAGAAGAGCTACGACGTCCTTTCCAATCATAAAACTTACAAGAAAATACTCTTGTTCTCCTTTTAATTTTCTGATGTTCTCGAGAGTTGAGACAACTTTTCCGATAGCTTTTCGTGTCTTTTCCTCCAAGGCGAGTTTTGCGTCACAGCTCTGAACTGTTCGCTGATTGGTCCTGCAAAATTTTGAGTTCTGGAGACGATTGTCAATGGGGTTGGGCCAGACTGAGTATGAGCTTGAAATCAATTCAGGCGGAAATACGTAGGCTGGTGTCACCAGGCTAGGGATAACCCTCAATTATTAAAAAAAAGACAGGTTGTGAGAGCGTTTTCTTACATTTGCTTACATCGCTGGCACTAACGTTCACCTTACTCGAACTGTCGGCATTCTCAGAATTCGCGAACGTCCCCATGCACATACAGACGTGCGCTCGTTCCCTGCTCAAAAGTTCGCAGAGATGTGGATAAAAGAAGGGCGACACGCTGCAGATGACATGCCAACTGGGAAGCCGAAAAGGCCACACGAAGTCCGACATCAGAGCAAACTATTCGCTCAGTGATAAGGTTTTGTTTTACAGTCTGAATGAGTTGCCCGTTGGCCTTATGTTCACGTGATCGGCCCATTTCCGGTCCTTTCTTTTTTGATGGTGCGGTCCTGAAACTAAATTAGGCATCTCCTAGTAACCTGTTTCAGAAAAAATTATATTTCATGTAGGCTATTTTATATACTGTTCAAAATGTAACCTAATAGTGTCTATTGTTAATTTGAAGAGAATTAGGCCTATGTATTGCTTGTTTTTTTTTCATTATAAAAAAAAAAAAAAAAAAAAACCCCCCCTCTGGTTTTTGGACAAATCACACCCTGCCCATACATAACATCGGTCTCACTAGGGCAGTCCTAGATGAGCACACAGTAATGTTTACAGAACATACAGAATACCATACAATGCAAATCTTGTCATGTGCGCAATATTATACATTTGATATAGCTTCCATATCAGTAAGTTTCCTTGAATATAACCATATTTATGTCCATGTTCTGATGATCCTGTATCCTGAGGCGCAAAAGTCCCTGAACCTTGCAGGTGAGAGCAAAAACCTTCTTCTAAGGTGAAAACTGAACTCACTGCCCTGTCTTCTGTACAGCGACACCTGCCTTCCGCAGGCTACAAGTGGCAACCCTACACCTCCTTACACCAGTTTCTGACTGAATTATTGTGTAACATAAGAAACATACAAAAAAATTCAGCTCCAGTTATGAATGCAATGTTATGCAGGTCATCCGTCCTAATATGTATGAATGTTCTGCGCGCTGTTGTAGAATTGTTGTAGATGTCCCACAACAAGCATCTCCTTCAAGTTCTACTGATGAATAGGCCTCCCATCGTATTCTGCCAGAAAGCATTCTCTGACGATGTGCTATCAGGCTCCTTCCCTCGAGGATGGGACCCATCCATCCACTGCAGCATATCCATGACCTTGGCAGCCCCTCAGCCAGGTCGAGCTGCATCTAAATGGTCCCCACTATAGCATCAGCTCCTTTGATTCGTGATCGTCCCATCGTGGTCCTGAGCCCTGCAAAACAGTCCCTCCACCTCTCAGCCCTATTGGCTGGAGGCTCCACGGTTTTAAGAACCTTAACCATAACCAGTCTCCTGACTGGACCAGTCCATAAGCGTCCACCTGTGTATACATAATTTCAAAGATTAAAAACAATCTATACACATCATTTTCACATATTTCCTAGACATACTTCAAAAGTGTGTAGTACAATATCCAGAGCTTGCATGACTTTACTGACTTTATGAATTTCCCACAAATGTATTATTGTTATACTAAAATATTCCAGAATACTTCAAAATGCTTGATTAAAACAAAGATTCCACAAACAAAGATTCCACATAAAACATATACAGCCGCGGAAAAAATTAAGAGACCACTTCAAAATTATCAGTTTCTCTGGTTTTACTATTTATTGGTATGTGTTAAAGTAAAATGTACATTTTTGTTTTATTCTATAACCTACTGGCAACATTCCTACCAAATTTCAAATAAAAATATTGTCATTTAGATCATTTATTTGCAGAAAAATGACAATTGGTCAAAATAGCAAAAAAGATGCAGTGTCTTCAGATCTCGAATAATGCAAAGAAAACAAGCTCATATTCATTTTTAAACTACACAATACTAATGCTTTAACTTAGGAAGAGTTCAGAAATCAATATTTGGTGGAATAACCTTGATTTAAAATCACAACTTTCATGTGTCTTGGCATGCTCTCCACCAGTCTTTCACATTGCCGTTGGGTGACTTTATGCTACTCCTGGCGCAAGAATTCAAGCAGCTCGGCTTCTTTTCATGGCTTGTGACCATCCATCTTCCTCTTGATCACATTTCAGAGGTTTTTTTATGGGATTCAGGTCTCGAAATTGGGCTGGCCATGACAGGGTCCTGATCTGGTGGTACTCCATCCACACCTTTACTGGCCTGGCTGTGTGGCATGGAGCATTGCCCTGCTGGAAAAAACACTTCTCAGAGTTGGGGAACATTGTCAGAGCAAAAGGAAGCAAGTTTTTCTTCCGGGACAACGTTGTACTTTGCCTGGCTGAGGTTTGTAAAAGACCATAAGGATTGAACCAAAGCGGACTGGAGGGTCTTCTAGTTCGTCTTCTCTGATGAGTCCAATTTTCAGCTTTGCCCAACACATGGTCGTCTGATGGTTAGACGGAGACCTGGAGAGGCCTACAAGCCACAGAGTCTTGCACCTACTGTGAAATTGGACTCATCAGAGAAGACGAACTTGGGGACCTCCAGTCAGCTTTGGTTCAATCCTTATGGTCTTTTACAAGAAAAACTTGCTTCCTTTTGCTCTGACAATGTTCCCCAACTCTGAGAAGTGTTTTTTCCAGCAGGGCAATGCTCCATACCACACAGCCAGGCCAGTAAAGGTGTGGATGGAGTACCACCAGATCAGGACCCTGTCATTGCCAGCCCAATTTCGAGACCTCAAGGAAGCGCATGTACAGGGCCATCTGAAGTTTACCATTGCACACTTGAATGATTCTAGGGAGGATTGGGAGACAGAATGTGGTCAGATGATACCAAAATCAAGCTCTTTGGCATCAACTCGACTTGCCGTGTTTGACAGGGGGGGGAATGCTGAATATGACCCCAAGAGTACATCATACCCACCATCAAGCATGGAGGTGGAAACATTATGCTTTGGGGCTGTTTCTCTGCCAAGGGTACAGGACGACTCCACCGCATCAAGGGGACTATGGATGGGGCCATGTAACGTGGAATATTGGGCTTGAACCTCATTCCCTCATTCCCTCCCATTGAAAACACAACCTTAAAGATTTGGAGAGGATCTGGAAAGAGGAGTGGACCAAAATCCCTCCTGAGATGTTTGTAAACCTGGTGACCAACTACAAGAAACCTCTGACGTCTGTGCTTGCCAATAAGGGTTATTCCACCAAGTACTAAGTCATTTTTGTCAGTCAGTTTTGGGGGTTCAAATACTTTTTTTTTTTGCATCAAATGCAAATAAAGTCATAAATGTTATAAAATGCATTTTTCAGGATTTTTTTGTTGATATTCTGTTTCTCACTGTTAATATACACCTACCATTACAATTATAGATCGCACATTTCTTTGCAAGTGGCCAAACTTGTGAAATCGCAAGGGGTTCAAATACTTATTTTCCCCACTGTATGTAGTAAAACCTATTCTTAATTTTATTTCAAGGAATTATCTAATGTTTTAAACCCTCATTTATTCAGTTATGTCCTTATCTTAACTATACATAGCCTATTCTAACTTCATCTTTTCTTACAACAAACAAACCTTCATATACCCCTTATAATTCCTATTCTTGCTTATAAATTAACCCCTCTGTCTTATCAATCATTTCCACAACTTTCTTCTACAACCCCCGATGCCTTCGCATATTCTAATCTCCTCTCACTCTCTCTCCTGCTGTTGACCTGCACAAAGAGATTTCAACATGGATCATTATCAAACAGTTATACACCCAGAGCCCCCTAACCTAACTAACTAGATACCACAATCTTTACATTTTAATTAGAATCACATTCTTGTATTCTAGCTGCAACTATCCAACTTTCAGCATTTATCCAATATTAAATCCACCTTTCAACCCAATATGCATTTCATCATTACAATATGTATTTCCCCAATAAACCTAATTTCATATTCTTAAACTGTAAATAATCCCATGTGTGAAACTCAAAACATACCACTAGCAAGGAGCAATCACCAATCCTTATAATTCACTATACAATATTTATATAGCCATGCTTTATCCAACAATTCAAGTATTTTATTTGTCATTCCCACTAAGTCCTATACACAATCCAATTCCAATCACTATACATTTAGATAGTACCCTAATTCCCTTCTACCAAGCTACAATCCTCAATCAACACCCATGTAATTAACGTTTCAATAACTAAACCTATTCCTTCATAACCATCATATATACAGTATATATTCCCATAAATGTAACTCACTGTATATTCCTCCCCCAGACTCTCAATCACTTGTATTTTCCCATTACAATCCAGACTACCCACTCTAATATATCTAAACTAATTAAGTCCTTGCCAACCCCGTCTCCTGTTGCATCAAAGAATGTTTTAATTGCATAAACTTACTTTCAACAACCATTCTCTCTTCCCTTTGTGTCTTGTAACCCATTCGAAATCCAAGTTTAAAAACCTCTTAATAACCTGCAATCATTTGGTCATAGTTCACACCTTCATCCACCATCCCTGACAACAAAGGAAGTTCCCCCACTGAATTAGCATTCTTAACACCTTGAGCCACCTGGCCAAAAAACAAGTCATCTTCCTCCCCAGCACGGTCTCCTGAAAACAAAGCACTCCGTACACCTTCCCCTACTAACAATTCTTCAGATATCTCCTTCCTCTGCACAGCCTTTTGTTCCATAATCACTAGAGCCATCTTTCAAACAATGCCTAACCTTAACTTTCAGCTACACAAGTTGAACACACAGCAGGCAAAAACCTTCTCCCCTTGTTTCACCCTTGTGTCGACAACAAAGGATCAGAGCAATTTCAACCAGTCTTTCTGTTCAATAATCACAATCAATAGAATCCCCCAAAATTCTCACATCTAACTTTCTTAAACTGATTGTTCAAATCCTTGATAACCCAGCATAATTGCGCTAATTTTAGAACAGGTAAGGGGGTTTAACGGCACTCCGCTTCGCGTCGTGCCTAACAACTCCCCTTACCTGTTCTAAAATGAACGCAAACCACGGCCTCTTGGGGCTTATTGCTTAAATAAACCATGGTATGATTTTAATCTTAACTTTACCCAATTCAGTTATCTCTTGTTACCACATTTCCTAATCCAACCACATCATCCACAATATTCCAATTTTAATTCAAACCTTCAGCCACCAATACCAGCCCAATCTACGTTATTTAACCCTTGGTGTTTACACAATGCTTCCCTCCACATAGAACAATTACAGCCAGCCTTAGTATTCTTATATACAGCCGCGGAACCGCTTCAAAATTATCAGTTTCTCTGGTTTTACTATTTATTGGTATGTGTTAAAGTAAAATGTACATTTTTGTTTTATTCTATAACCTACTGGCAACATTCCTACCACATTTCAAATAAAAATATTGTCATTTAGAGCATTTATTTGCAGAAAAATGACAATTGGTCACAATAGCAAAAAAGATGAAGTGTCTTCAGATCTCGAATAATGCAAAGAAAACAAGCTCATATTCATTTTTAAACTACACAATACTAATGCTTGAACTTAGGAAGAGTTCAGAAATCAATATTTGGTGGAATAACCTTGATTTAAAATCACAACTTGTTTTGGCATGCTCTCCACCAGTCTTTCACATTGCCGTTGGGTGACTTTATGCTACTCCTGGCGCAAAAATTCATTGACCATCCATCATCCTCTTGATCACAATTCAGAGTTTTTTTTATGGGATTCAGGTCTCGGAATTGGGCTGGCCATGACAGGGTCCTGATCTGGTGGTCCTTCATCCACACCTTTACTGGCCTGGCTGTGTGGCATGGAGCATTGCCCTGCTGGAAAAAAACACTCCTCAGAGTTGGGGAACATTGTCAGAGCAAAAGGAAGCAAGTTTTTCTTCCGGGACAACGTTGTACTTTGCCTGGCTGAGGTTTGTAAAAGACCATAAGGATTGAACCAAAGCAGACTGGAGGTTCTTCTAAGTTCGTCTTCTCTGATGAGTCCAATTTTCAGCTTTGCCCAACACATGGTCGTCTAATGGTTAGACGGAGACCTGGAGAGGCCTACATGCCACAGAGTCTTGCACCTACTGTGAATTTTAGCGGAGGATCGGTGATGATCTGGGGGTGCCTCAGCAAGGCTGGAATGGGGCAGATTTGTCTTTGTGAAGGACGCATGAATCAAGCGAGGTACAAAGTTTTCCTGGAAGAAACCTTGCTTCCTTTTGCTTTGACAATGTCCCCCAACTCTGAGGAGTCTTTTTTTCCAGCAGACAATGCTCCATGCCACACAGCCAGGTCAGTGAAGGTGTGTATGAAGGACCACCAGATCAGGACCCTGTCATGGCTAGCCCAACCTCCAGACCTGAATCCCATTTAAAAGCGGTGGAATTTGATCGAGAGGAAGATGGAAGGTCATAAACCATCAAACAAAGCCGAGCTGCTTACATTTTTGCGCCAGGAGTAGTATAAAGTCACCCAACAGCAATGTAAAAGACTGGTGGAGAGCATGCCAAGACACATGAAAGCTGTGATTGTGAATCAAGGTTATTCGTCCAAATATTGATTTCTGAACTCCTCCTAAGTTAAAACATTAGTATTGTCTTGTTTCAAAAAGAATATGAGCGTGTTTTCTTTGCATTATTCGAGATCTGGAAACACTGCATCTATTTTGTTATTTTGACCAATTGTAATTTTTCTGCAATAAATGCTCTAAATTACAATATTTTTATTTGAAATGTGGTAGAAATGTTGTCAGTAGTTTATAGAATGAAACAAAAATGTTAATTTTACTCAAACACATACCAATAAATAGTAAAACCAGAAAAACTGATCATTTTGAAGTGGTCTCTTAATTTTTTCCGCGGCTGTATATATTCCAACAACACACAAATCTCCTTTGTAATCTACAAAGTTTCCATATGCGTCGCCAGTACAAATATCAATGTATCAGAATTACAACACGTTAAAACAATACGTTGCTCGTGTTGACTACCACAAATTCTAGCCTTCGTCTTGAAAACCAGAAGAATCAGCCAACCCATCTCATTTAACAAGATAAATTAACCTGAACTGTGTTCTATGGTTTCAATAAGGATTACAACGGCAATTTACAAGCTCACTTCAACTAGCCATCCAACCAGATTTTTACCTGGAGTGAACTGAAATCACGTTGTGTTCATATAAGGTCAGAATAATCTAATAACAACTCAAAGTGACTTGGCTCCTGAAATACTTTCAGTAAGTTTATCAAGTTGAATGCAACATAAGGCGATGTGATATTAGTATAATTACCAGGTAGATTTTCACAGCGTCCGTCAACCACACGGGTAGGCTGATATATCTACACTGCAAGCTACACTGTAAAACATTTCAAGTCGGTTTAACTTGCAAATGTAAGTTCACCTGCTGCCTTAAAATTGCATGTTGACTCAACTTGAGGTTTGCCTTTGTTTCAACTCAGAAATTCAAGTTCAAAAAGTTGATTGTACTATAATGTTCTAGTTGTCTTAATATTGTTTTTTAAATCGCCAAAGTTGATTTGACTTCTAATCATTTGCCATCTTAACTTGATACTGCGAGTTAAACCAAAGATTATCACTACAACAACTTCAGTCAGCTAGTTGAACGAACACACATTTCTGCATTATTGTAACTCACGGTTTCAAGTTGATATAACTGAACTACGTTCATACGACTTTCCCTTTCAAGTTAAGAGAATTTATATTCATTTTTTTCCCAACGTCATATTTACATTGTAAAGAAAATGGATTATTTTAATTATATGTAAAAGTTAATGCCTCAAAAAGGTTTTGCAAACTTGTGTGACCAAACGTTTGTTTATTTCCAATACACACACACAAAACACATGTGTTATGATGATCTGCAGAAAAAGGCAAAATGTTTTACAGCTGGTGCAGATACTCCAGTTCCTTCCTTCACTCACGCAGAAATACAAGATACTCATACACACCTCATATACACACACACACCTCATACACACACACCTCATACACACACACACACACACACACACGTGTGATGATGATGATCTGCACAACAACAAAAAAAGGCTAAATGTTTTACAGGTGCAGATACTCCAGTTCCTTCCTTCACTCACGCAGAAATACAAGATACTCATACACACCTCATATACACACACACACGAACACCTCATACACACACACACACACACACACGTGTGATGATCTGCACAACAACAAAAAAAGGCTAAATGTTTTACAGCTGGTACAGAGATACTCCAGTTCCTTCCTTCACTCACGCAGAAATACAAGATACTCATACACATCTCATATACATCTCATATACACACACACGAACACCTCATATACTCACACACACACACACACACACACACACGTGTGATGATGATCTGCATAACAACAAAAAAAGGCAAAATGTTTCACAGCAGAGGAAACAAAATATGAGAAACACTCACATGTGTGATGATCTGCACAAAAAAAGTAAAAATGTTTTACAGCTAGTGCAGAGGAAACAGAAAACATGAGAAACATCACTCACTGACTTAACTCCACTCACATGTGAGGATCTGCACACAAAAAAGCAACATGTTTTACAGCTGGTGCAGAGGAAACAGAACATATGAGACACTCCATTGAGTTCCTTCACTCACTGGCGATATCCAAGCAGTTTGTTTCTAAGTCCATGAACCCTAGCTGAGCATTGGTTAGGATTAATGGTCATGATGACCTTTTGGAGAAACTCAAAGGTGTACCTCATATTTTTTGGGTACTCAAGATTCAGGCAGTACATAGCCCCCAGTAAGATTGCAAAGCCCGTGGGCACATCTCTAAGGTTGTGGATGATGATCCTCTCTTCCACCACCACTGCCACATGAAAAACCTCCAGAGGAAATGCTTCTTCCAGCAGGCCTTCATGTCCAATTAATAGTCCAACTGCCATTCCTCTCATGACTGTGTCGAGAGTTTCACCATGAGCCTGAAGACATATGAAGACATACACATCTTAACTGACATTTCCAAGTTTAAAACTGCCATTCAAATACATGGAGGCTATAACTGTCTTTGAAATTATGTTCTGACTGATACAATAACAACTTTTTAAACGATAATGTAATACCTAATAATGCAATGATTTTCAAAAAATGTAAAACTGCCTGATAATGCACACAGAGAATGACTATTAGGTTCAAGTGCAGACTTTGAGCAGCATACAACCATATACACATGGGCACTTGGGTGGTACAGGGTCAAAATTCAGATTATTTCAAGGAAACCCAGTCAATATTGGGGTTGAAAGGTGTCTGTAAAGATTTTTTTTTTCTGTAAAAAATGATTATTGCTTTGGGTATGGTTATACCACTTATAGACATGACAAATGTTACCTTAGTAAGATTTCAACTTAAAAACTAAATAGTATGAAATAGTCTCTTACATCACACATCCTAATGACGTTGGATGAATCCTCTGAAAGGTAGAGCGGAAGACCAACCAGGGCAGCTACTCTTTGGTTTTGGTTGCTGTCCTACAAAAACAGGTAATAGTACATGAATGCAATACCCAAGCTATAATCCAAATCTTAGTACACATTGATAGGAAATGTCTTTTCTATACAGTACATACCTCCTTCTGAAGACTATCCAGGACACTTCTCAGGGGCAACTTCCTCCCAGATGCAGCAGCTGCTCTGTAATGATGGAGAAGACTTGGCACCAAGGCATCAAGCCCTTCCATAAATGACTGAAGCAGGTCTTTGGTCACAATCCGATTGAACTCGGCAATTAGCTGAAGCAGATAGATAACAAAATAGCAGAGAAAGGGGCATGAGTGAGGGACAAATAAGAGCAACACAGAGCTGTAGGGCTAGAAACACAAATAAATCACAAATATGATTGCTACAAAGAGTACATGCTTCCTGACTACATCAATGCTCAAGTAGCGAAATATAGGATTTGTATGCTGTACTCAGCTGGCAAAGGATTACCTGTCTTTCACTGAAAAGTGCAGGCCACCTGTCCATCACAACAGAGACAAGCGGTTCATCTCCAATTATTTCCTTACGGCGCTGTGCAAATGTTGCCGTCATCAAGTCCTCTAGGAGCAGCAAATCTGGGTCTCTCTTCTGCACTTCAATAAGCATGGTCTCGCGATCCTTCTCTGATTTTGCTGAAGTTTGTCTCTCAGGTGGCTCTGGCAAGTAGTGGATCTCTCCTTTTTTTGACTTCTTGACTGGCCTGCTCTTTTCGTTTCCTCTTTTTTTTTTATTTACAAGAACTTCAGGGCATCCAGCTGCCGCCATCCTCTGACGATAATTGCCCATCTTAAACGTTAAACTGAACTTCCAGCAATACCACCCTTTCCCCGACCCTGGCTCCCTGAGGCAAGGGTGCTTGGAAACAAGAGCTTTTGCAACACTTTCCAAGTTTTCCCTAGTTGGATAGGGAGTGATTATGCTTATCCTATCAGCCAGTCTGTCCAGTATTTCAGTTTTTAAACTTTTTGAGACGACCATTAAAGTACCATCATGGGCATTGGCTTCATTTGCTGTCCTCAGCTGGAACTCAACGTCGTGAGAGAAATCCGGAACAAGAAATTGATCAGGCCATTCTGTTGAATCCTCACTGCTTGCACCAGGGCTTGCAGTCTGGGAACCAAGGCTTGCAGTATCTAATGTCGAGTCAGAACCTACCGGTAGTTCAGAAAACGTGAACAAAACTTTTAGTGTGGCTCGCTCGGTTGGTAAGTCCTTGATGTCTGTCAAATTGCAGAGTTCATTCCCAAAGTCTGGGTCCTCAAACTGTAAAAGGAAGTTCCCTCGGAGGCCCAGATTGTTGCGCAGTATCAGACATAGTTCATCGACTGATGGGGGGACATCCTGTAGGGTGACGCGTCTGATTTCCTGAGGTGAGACAATGACTCTGAGAAGCATCGTTGATGAGGGGCCAGTAACTGAAACACAGTGAACAAATATACAAATACAACCGTTAAAATGTGATTACATGTGGTCCAAAGATTGAGTGTGCATTTAAATCTACGACAACCCTACCCAGTCAAATATTACCTTAATGTAACATGAATGTCCTTGGAGAGATGAGCAGCTTTCCTTCAACAGGGTATGCAGCAAGGGGGATGTAGTCATTCAGATCGTCAGGATCAACGACCACAATGGCTGCCAGGTCTCTTCGGTCGAGCTGGTAACACCGGAGATGCTCCAGGAAGGTCACTCTGAAAAGTTCCGTAATGAATGATATGCAGCCATCCACTACACAGATCTCCAATAGTTTCCCAAAATCTGGCAGTCCACATGTGTGTCCAACTGAGAGTACCATTCCTTTAGAATATTTTGTCCCCTTTAAATAAGCAAAGGAGGTGAGTGAAACAGAGTCCAGACCAATAAACTTCTTCCATATAGCCTCTCTGATGGCAGCATCTAAGATGCCCACAGACACAACTGATACTCGCCCAGTCTCAATACTTTGCTTGAAAATAGTTGGCATCTCCAAATAATATGACAACATTAGTTGATGTCTTGTGGCCAAAGTGTGCAGAATATTTTTGAAGTTGCCAGTATTATGAACCACTCTTTTAAAGAAAGAATGTTTTGCCTCAAATCGCATTGTCCAGAACTCAATTAATGGACCAAATTTCTTGATCAGAACAGGGTAATGTTCAAGATAATGGTGTTTGGGCCGTAATTTAGTACCAGGAAATACTTCTAAAAGCAGCTGTCTGTGGCAAGAGATTTTGGCTTGAAGGTAGCACAGGGTTTCTGTTGTGAATGAGGGGCTTGATACCAATTCCACAATGTCTTTCAGTTCAAGGACCACAGACCAAGTCTTTTCTCCCTCTGGAATATGGTGGCCAATCAATAGTGGAAGAAATCTCACAAGAGCCCAGTTCTCATGTCCGTTGCCACCAATTGTTCTTTTTTTCCATGAGGTTGTTTGTATTGTCTGAGGTCTGTTAGTTTTGTCAGAATACTGAAAAGGAAATGATGCTATTCTATCATTAAGGTCATTCAATGTGAAATACTTTTTATCAATCAGATCTTTGAGACATAGGCATAGTTCCACAGGTACAATTCCCTCCAATAGATCGTGCAGAAAATCAGGTGGAAAACCTTTTGCAGGATGAAAGTGGGCAAGTCTGCTTAAAGGACAGTCTCTCTTCAAACCATCAACACATGAGGCATCAGTTGTGTTAAGTACATTGATGGCTTCATCAAACAATTCTGGTGTTCTCAAAGTAAATGCCCCACTTCTGACATCATGCTGCTGAATATCTTTAAGGCTAGCCAAACAAAATCTGCAAAATTTCTCCACATTGAAAGACTCTTGTAATCCAGCAAGGGAGTGGGCGCCCAAGTTGTCTGCTGACACATACAAAACAGTACCTTTGATACAAGACCCCAGTCTATTTACAAATACACCTGTCGTCTCTAAATGCTGAAGATCTCTTATCAGAGGCTCCAAAACTTTGCTGTACCCATATTGCTTTATATGTACAGTTTTGCACAATGCAGCTAGATAAATTGATGACAATGTTGATCTATGTCTTATGGGTAAGTTGGCTATCACCCAATATATACCACAGACTTTGTGTTTCTTTCTTGAAGTCCCTAAGGGATTACAAATTTCGAAATCATCAATGTATAAGCCAAGAGCTATGCCTAATTCTTCAGAGAGAAGTTTGTTTTCTTTGAAGTGTTCACCATCTCGAAATGAACTGTAATGACCTTCCTGTTCATTGGATCTCTGTAATGTTTGAAGAATCTCACTTCTTTCCAACAGCTTACTTAACAAATCTAAAATAGGAACATAAACAAATGAATGGTTTTTTTCTTGTGCATTTAGCACATATTCAACCGGTTCAATAACTGTAAAGTTCTTTCTGTAAAATGACTGCCTTTTACGCTCTGTGCCCAAAGGCCCTGCCCTCGAAAGAAATTTGAGTGGGTTCAAAAACTGTATTTCATCAGCCAATGATGTTACAACAGAGGCATCAGCTGCACAGTCATTTTCTTCCAAAACTTTCTCTATAATGTTCTTAATATTTTTATAAGCAAAGACTCCAATGTCAAATAATTCATCAATTACTTCCTGTACTGCAGAATTTGAAACGTGTAGAATTGTTTGCATCCGGAGAAATAAAGATGCCAACTGACGTTTAATTGCCGCTCCATTTTCAAGATCAGGTACTACATCATATGAAGGTGATGCCTCAGCACCAGACACAAATTCCTCCACTAGCACTGTATTTGTAAGTGTATGGTCTACAAAAAACTCTGGTCTTAAACTACTTAAGGTGGAAAACCTGTGATAGCGACTTCTATGAGCAGTAAATGTTGACAGTACAGAGGACTTGAAAGGGCAATCTGCAAATGGACATTTAACTGTTTCCTTGTTCCTCAAATGAGTCTTGAGATGAGTAAAATATTTGTTAATGTTACTAGGCTCTGAGAAGGTACACAAATCACAGCTTAATTTAGTCACAATTGTATGGCCTTCTTTTACATGTTCTTTCAAGTGGTTTTTAAGTTCCGCTTGGGTTTGAAATGTGTTCCAACAGTCTTCATAAATACAGACAAGGCCCGAACACCTCCGATGATGTCCATGACGTTGTTTATAATGTTGTAATATTCTTCCTTGCCCATTGGAGGAGAACGAACAAAACTTACATTTCCACCGCATGAACTGGACACGCTTGTTTTTTGTTGGCTTCTGTGAACAGAAAAAAACACTAAAATGAATTCTAGAATTAAACACCTCGCGGCTGTTATCCATATAAACCTGTGATATTTTTTCCTCTCCCATTGGAAAAGGACGTACAAAACTTACATTTCCACCGCATTAACTGGACACGCTTATTTCGTTTCTGTGAACAGAAAAAAAAAACACTCAAATGAATTCTAGAATTGAACACCTCGCGGCCATTATCCCTGGTGGACGTAACTTTAGCTAACTAGCAGCACTGATGGCTGGGGGGTGTCATCTGAAAAACCTCAGCAGCACATCATGAAATAAAAAAAGGACCATTGCGGTCTGGGTCACATTCAAGCACTACACCAATTAGTTATACAATAAACATTTCAGACGTGTTAACAAAATCGTGACCGAATTACGCCTGGACTGGTGGAATTAATTTTAGTTAACTAGCTATCTAGCTAGGTAAGTCATGTGCGTTTTGAAGGGTGAGGGGTGTCAAGCACAAACCCTCAGCGGCACATTGAATAAAAAAGGAATATTGCGGTCACGTTTAAACACTACACCAATTACAGCAGTTATACATTTAACATTTCAGACGTTTTAGCAAAAGCGTGACCCAATTACCTGGTCCACCATGAGCTTGTTTTAGCTTCAAGGCCACACATTTAGCTTTTCCAGGCTATTAAAAGCACAACCTACAAAGTTACCATTATCACGTTACTTTACCTAAGGTTAAAAAAACGGTTTATTAAATATTGTTAAACTCACCTGTCGCTGTACGTCCGCAAGAGAAAAAAATGATTCTCAACAATCTTTACACTCTTCCTCCTCAAATCCTTCTGCTTTAGATAATGACGGTTGGCTTCGCAATCCAGTCTCCTCGTTTCAGACAACGTTGATTGTATAGCTCCGCCACTGTTAAGAGGCATAGTCTTGTTCCGCCAGTGGAAGTAGTCCTGCCTTAACCCTAGTTTACTGCTAAATGTTATATGTTGGTTGTAATTCGATATACGGCTTATCTGCGGTGTATACATTTTATGCACATGCTTCAATCTTGCCTTGGTTTAAAGAAGACAGTGAAACTCAAAAGTCACTGCAATTATATATTTTTTTTCTGTAGCCCCCATCCCCCCATTCCCGCCTTTTTCTTCTCTTTTTTTTCAACTGATAACTTACAAACCTAAGTTGAATCAATTTGATAAAACTCTCAAATATTCAACACAATGAATTACTGCAAGTTTTACTTTCTTAAACTCGTACAGTTGAGTTCAAAATCCAAAACTTGTTAAAGCTCATTGTGTCAAAGAGAGGTGGTAAGTTGACATAACTAAATGGAGCTGTAATGTTTTACAGTGTAGGAATACAATTAACTCTCATTCACACACGTGCACACTGGAGTTATCCCTAAATACTCTGTTTTAAGCACTGATTTTTATAGAGATCTTTAATTACCTCATAACAGTGAAACATCCCTATCACACAAAATCCCACATAGACGATTCCTTCCGTTTTCACACCCTTGCAATCACGCACTCACACAACGTGTAGATAATAAAAAAATTCCCTATCTCACCTTGAGATTTAAGACTCCCCTTAGTCGCCTCCTTGGCTTACTTAATTTCATATAGCAGACTCACCTGAGTCAAGCCACCATTGGCTTTATTTATTTCCCTTTTTACCGTCAAACAAAAAATAAAAGACTAAAACCGCACTGAAACTTCCCATCTACAATCCAACCACTGTGCCGTCCTTTTTTAATGAAGACTTTACGAGAACACCCACACCCCACTCTGAATCACCCACTACTGCATTCACTACTCAGCAACTTAGCTAGCTTACCTTACATTTAAACAAGGCCTTCTGCAGAATGCGAGCCAATTCAAGTGTGGACTGTGTTGTTTTCTCCGTCTTTTCAGAATCACGTCAGGGTCACCAAATATGTCGTGTCCTAAACTGAACCCACACGCGGTCCCAATGAACAGAAGTCGGATTGCAGATGTTGGTATCAGCTAGGGCTGGGCGATATGGGAAAAAGTTATATTTCGATTTTTTCCCCAAAAAATTTTCGATTTCGATTTTATATCACGATATGAACAAAATCACCCCAAAATTTTTTGAAAAACGTACATGCAAATACCCGCATTCTGGTGCATTTTACCATGTTTTTCTCTGAGATGTAAATCATGTTATCAGCATATCAAATTCACAATTGATATAGGTTTGGTGGCCTGATAATTATGTTGGCTACATTCAAACTGACCACCTAATTAAAGTATGACTGTTCAGGTCAGAAATGGCCAAATGTGTCTTGAAACTCAAAGTCTTTAAGGATGGAAGCTGCCAGAAGTAAACGGTTCACGTAGGGGAAATAGTTTTCATACATGGCAAAGCTTGACAGCATGCCCAGCACACCAATGTTCATTTTATTTGTGGCATTGACATCATCTTTCGTGTGTGAGTCAAAGAGAGGTATACAAGTGAGTGACACATTAAAAAAAAAAAATCTTCTTTGGTGAGTGTGTGTTTAGTCGCTGCTGTCGTTAGAAAAACTGCCATTAGCTAGCTAACGTTAACGCCAGATTAGCTCACGGTTGTTATGGCAATAACAATACGATTATAGCCAGATAATGTCCATTGGGTGGTCCTTAATTGTCCACTACAGGTAAAACTTGGGCAACTCTGACTTACTTTCCTCTTCTTCGAAAGAAGCTTCTAGCGCGACGCTCCGATCAAATCAGAGAATGAATGAACATTAATGACAGTTGAATCTGCGTGCGTGATGAGGCTGCGTAGTACACCAGGAAAACGCGGAGTGGATTTATATTGCTGTGGGTATTCCCCACTGATAAAGTTGAACGGATTTAATTGTGAAGCAATGGAAAGAATAATGGACTAGTAGACCAGCAGTCACGCACGCACTATTTTGACTGCAAAAGTGGGGGGTCGAAACGACTTGTTTTGAAAAGTGAGGGGGTCTTGTCCCCCCCCAATTACATTGTCACGACGCCCATGGGCTACGTGCGGCGCTGTATTCGCGGGTCTGTGAAAACATTGATTTTTTTTTTTTTTTTTTTGAAGGCGCCGTCTAATCGAACGTCTCATTTAAAACCGTAGAAAAAAATTACATCGCGATTAAAATCGAAATCGAAAAATCGCCCAGCCCTAGTATCAGCATGGTTTTAATTGCAGATCTTAAACCACAATTAGAGAAAGACACACCAGTAGTATTTCTGCAGAAATGAATTCCTCTGCAGATATTTAAAACATACTATGACACTCCCACTCAAGCCATGACTGGCTGAAAGCCTAACCCAATCAAATGCCCACTCTTAATCTGACTCCACCCAATCAGAAAGCTTCTAACCTTAGTATAATGACCCTCCCCTTCTCACTCATTTTACATCGTTGTGTGTGTGACTGAAAACCCTAAAACTAGTAAATTATTTATGTTACATTTCTGCTTACTCTTAATAGAATATTCCCACAATATCCAGGGCATTTTTGATTTTCTGTGGGTTGTGAACGTAAACAGCTCGCTAGCTATTAGCACTGTAGCTTGCTCAGGAGAGTATCCTGTAGCTGTTCATGAACACCCTCCTCCTCCTCAAACGCCAAAGCTAAAGCAAGTCATTGCATTTTTTTCTCCATAGTAGTGAGCTAATAATAGTGGTTGATAACCAACAGATATATGATTCCCGTTGTTACGGTTACAGAATTCTCGCACTGAAAAGGGACTGAAGTCAGGCGTGAACATTGCCTTAGTCTGTTTGATGATATATGCTTACGTGTTAAGCAGTTAGTTTGGATGTAATTTTGCTAAAACACATTAAAAGGAAAAAAAAAACATGATTTTGGAGAAAAATGTACGTAAGGCCGTATGCCAATGTTATTGAACTTACTCTTCTGTGTTGTGAAAATGATAGGTGTAATATGGAAGCCCATTTCCGCCACTCAGGAGAAAAAAAAATGCCAGATACTAAGGCCCAATCCCATTTCTCATCTCTACCGCTACCCTTACCCCTACCCCTTCGCCTTCGCTTTTTCAAACGGAGCGGTAGCGGAAGGGGTTGAAACGCTAGCCCTTCGAATTGGGATAGCACTTCAACACTTACGTACGTCATCAGTACGCTGCGTCAGCTGTTACGTTACCGGAGAGCGACAGCTGTCACTCACCAGACATAAACAAACATGGTGCCTGCAGCTCTTATTTACACAATGCAACATTTCATCAAACAAGTTTTAAAATCATGAATTACAAAGAAAATACTTTCATTTGTGTGATGCTTTCCCTGCTGTTTCCGACATTTTTAAATTGACTCCCGCGATGTTTCTTCTTTAATGCTCACGGGTTCGCAATGCATTGAGGGAAATCAGTCTACCCCTCCGTTTGAAGTGTGCCCTCGGAAAATCTCCGTTTGGAGCGGTAGAAAGCGCTTCCCCTTCCCCTACCCCTCTGTCTTAACGTGAATTGGGACAGCCCTACCCCTCCACATGAACGCGCAAAACGGAGGGGAAGGGGAAAGACGAAGGGGTAGCGGGAGAAATGGGATTCAGCCTAAGTCTTAATTATGAGATAAAAAGTCATAATTATGAGATTAAAAAGTCATAATTACGAGATAAAAAGTCATAATTATGAGAAAAAGTCATAATTACGAGATAAAATGTCATAATTATGAGAAATAAAGTCATAATTATGAGAAATAAAGTCGTAATTTTGACTTTATTGGTTGGTAGCCTGCCCTGACCTTGCATCACTTTCTTCCCGTTCAAAACTGTTGCCGAAGTGTCTGTGAGTGACTGACTACAGTCTCCGGCTCCCGGTTATTCTCCTAATATCCAAGGTAAACGAATTTGTTGATCATACTGTTGCTAGTCTTAAATCTTTAAAGCCTACTACAACTCGTAATAGCGTCTTAACATGCAGTTCCTGTTTTGATGGATAATGTACGCTGCTGCTAGTCTATGTAGCCTTGTGTTGTGTTGGTCACACCGTGGTTTCACTAGAGTGCATTTAATCGTTTATTGAAAATGTGCGTGAAGCTGACTTGCATGTAGCCTAAAGGCTGCATATATTTGCTAACCGTCACATAGGACACCGCTAGCATGTTTTAGATTCGAGCCTCGAGCGAACGTTAGGCAACTGATTGGCTTGGCTTTACGCAGATCAACATAAGAACATTCTTTTCTAAGACATGATAGTGTCCTAACATTCCCTGTACTGTTGTCCTAATGAACATTAAGGGGAGCCTAATGAAAGTAGGTAGGCATTTGCTCTGGTTTAATAGGTTCACCATTAAACAGTGGCGGTTCTAGACCATTTTTACTAGGGGGGCCAAGGAGGGGCCAGGGTTTAACTAGGGGGGCACATAAAAAACCGCAACAAATTATATTTAAATATTATAAACGTATATTACTTTAAAAACATATAAACATGTATAACTTCTTAACATTATAAGAATGAGTGCAGGTGTAAGAGAGGTAGGGCCATAAAAAATGAAAATGAAAAATGCAGTACAGGGTGCAAATACAGAGCGTAAATTCAACTTTTGACACATGCATGAGTGAGTAAACATGAGTGAGTAAACATGAGTGAGTATGCATGAGTGAGTAAACATGAGTGAGTAAACATGAGTGAGTATGCATGAGTTAGTATGCATGAGTTAGTATGCACGAGTGAGTAAACATGAGTGAGTATGCATGAGTGAGTAGAGCACTGGTATGGAAGGTGTCTCTTAATATTCCTAGTTATACAGTTGAATGGAGAGGGACAGAGAGAGAAGAGGAGCCGCAGGTGTCAGTGAGAGGTATCAGTGAAGCACAGGTGCAAGCCAGTTTAATGACCCTATTATGATGTCATAATGGCACAGAGTTCTGCCATGCAAGTCTATGGAGAAAAAAGGTGATGGAAAAAGAGGAATAAAAAAGGAGTGGCAAGGAGTACCGCCACGAAAAGCAGGTTGCACCGGATCGGGCCGGACGTTTCGGTGTTTGAACGGCGTCTCTATCTCAATCGGGCGAGGAGTAGTTAGCTGCAAAAAAAACGGGGAGAATAAACTAGAATGCGTTTCGTGAACGAACTGCGAGAGTGTGCTTGCTCTGTGACAGAGAGAACAAGTGCCTATGAATTAACATGTATTTACATCTACTCAATCAGTGTAGTGGGGCCTTCTTCCAATATATTTTAGCAAGCAACCAAGCTCAACCATTATATTTTGGCTCCACTGACGTTTAGACATATGAGGGTATCTCAGAGTTTCGTTATACTGACTTACTGAGCTAAGTGAATTGTTGAAATTGCTATCTTGGTAAAAGGAAACATCTCTGCAACAATATTGGAATGAATGCGGTTACATAGCCAGCTTTACTTAAAGTTTATTGTAAGATAGGCCTATATGTTAGACTTAATGCAGTTAGAGTTAGACTGTAGGTCTAGTATCAAACGTAAGCAACACTTTTACTGTATAGCTAGAGAGCACGTGTATCACATTGGTTTATAGTCTGTCAAATTAGTTCTAGTTATTGGTGTTCGTTGGCATAAAAAGTTAGTCTTCTCTTATAAGCCTATTATACATCTGATTAGAGCTAGCAACCATGAAAAACCTCTTCTAAAACTAATATGCATTTTTGTCTTAAGACTGAATCTAAAATAGCTGCCAAAATTAATACATCTCAGTGTTCATTTTGGCAGCTATTTTAGATTCAGCAGCTATTTTAGATTAAGTGCATATTAGTTTTAGTCACATTTAGTCATAGTTATCCTTCTTAGTTTCAGTCTAGTTTTCGAAAACTGAGCACACTACAACAGCTACATCCTCAAACGTTTTTCAGTTAACCTAATGATTCAAGGTCTCTCATGAATCATTACTCCCAGGACACGGGTTAATGTTAACTCACGCTATCGGCCACAACAAGTTAACCATTCTTTCAGTATAAGCAACTTTTGCATAGCCCCGCACAGCTAGGATAGCTCACGTTACCGTAGTAGGAATACAAGCCTTAGCTCACTATATCCACACAACTAAATTCATGAATTACTTCACAGGTTTACTTAACAATTTGAATTAAGGAAAATTATCCCCCGTTACGGCTAGCTGAAACTGCCAGTGGATACTCCCGTTACGTAGTGTTAGTTAGCCTTTAGCCCCGTACTCAGATGTTACAGCTGCTTAACACAGCTAGGATAGCTCTGCTTAACACAGCTAACGTTACCGTAGTGGGAATACAAGCCTTAGCTCACTATATCCACACAACTAAATTCATGAATTACTTCAAAGGTTTACTTCACAACTTGAATTAAGGAGAATGGCGTCTCCAACGTTAACGTAACGTTAATTTATATGTTAGCTGCTACGGCTAACTATCAGTTTCCATTAAAATTTCAGTCAGTACACTGAAAATGATGCCATTCAACTCACCTTAATGGAGTGGAAATACGGTAGCTAGGTTAGAAACTGTAGTTATTCTTTCTCAAAGTTGAATTGAGAGGGACAGAGGAATACGGTTCCTCTTATTCTTTTTCAAAGTTGAATTGAGAGGGACAGAGAAAATGCGGTTCCTTGGATTTGGCGGAGGTGTCAGTGAGAAGCACAGCTGCAAGCCAGTTTAATGACCCTATTATGATGTCATAATGGCAGAGAGCTCTGCCATGCAAGTCTATGGAGAAAAAAGGGGATGAAAAAGAGGAATAAAAAAGGAGTGGCAAGGGGTACCGCCACGAAAAGTCATAGCAGCTTGCACCGGATCGGGCCGGACGTTTTGGTGTTTGAATGGCGTCTCTAGCTCAATCGGGCGAGGAGTAGTTAGCTGCAAGAAAAACGTACGGAATAAATAAAGAAATAAAGAAAACTTGACGATAACAATACTGTGCTTCCCTTCGGGCAAGCACACTAATAAAGAAAACTTGACAACAACAATACTGTGCTTCCCTTAGGGCAAGCACACTAACTAGAATGCGTTTCGTGAACGAACTGCGAGAGTGTGCTTGCTCTGTTGCGGCCATGACCTTTGACATTGCAGCCATAACATCACACAAAGGATCAGACATGGGAAGAAAAGTATTAACAGTCTGAGGTGTAACTAGAAACAACCTTTATTGTTAAATCTAGGGGCAGATGTCAGTGATAATTGCTTAGATTTTCTTAATGATAATTTACAACACTTAGTAAACAAAACAAAAAAAGGTGTGGCATCCAACATGGGCCTGTAGTCTTGTAAATCACATAATGTGTAGGCCTACAATAACAGGGAGCATGATTCTATCTATATACTTATAGATGTATTCATATCTATTCATCCATCCACGCATCCAATATAATGTGCCCGTGGGATCACGTGACGTTAGCTACAAAATGTCAGGTCCCTCCCTCACTCCTCATTAGTTCACTCGCAGTGATTCTGGAAGACGGATGGAGGATATACCACGTAACCTGTTGATAATCTAGCCAAGGCCTGTATGACTGTCAGTTGACCAAAAATGTGAAGTTTATCTTTCTGTACCCATCGGTTGACCAATAAAAGTTTAAACAAATCCGAGTTATTGTCAGACCGTCGCATTTTTTTCTGAGCTAGTCGCTCCAAATGGATAACCCAGTGCTGCAACTGAGGAAGTTGGCTATACACCTAGACAAATGCCCCTACACTCATTCCAATATCGTATATGGATAACAGAGGATCTGATTACAGTGTAAAGACAGTTCACAAGTTATCTTTGAGTCATCAATTGCGAGCAGGTACGATACACCGCTAGCTAGCCCACCCCCATCGTACTGCTTGAAATGTATAAGCTGTGCTCGAAAGTTAGCACAAATAGCTAAACCTATCAACTTTCGTTGACAGCCACTGATGAGAACAGCGATGTATTTGTTCAGTGTTTATTAATTGAAAATGATTAGTTTACCAGGCACTTACATCTAGGTCATCCAACATGGAAAATCCATGTCCTAACTCATGTGAGTTATCGTTGGTACACATCATTATAGTTTCTTCAAGGCTGAAAATTGGCGATCTTTTTGGTGCTGACATATTGACGAAATTACTTATTATGTGATGAAGTCTTGAGCTGAGGTAATGATATCAGAGGCTACAAAGTTACATTCTTTGCAGCGGGAAAGTGAGTCATATGTAACAAATAATATAGCTTGTTTTTCAAAGAATTAGCTGGAACAAATTACTTGTATTGGGTAGGTAGAGATAGCCAGTGACTTCAGGCGAACTCGCTCCCTCCGTGGTGGACACCATAAGCAGTAAAGAGTTTGGAACATCATCTGTTGACTCGGAGCATTCTTTACGGAATATTTCTGCTTAGTAGACAATGCAGATTCTAATTAGGCTGTTGGATATGTCCAGTGTAAGGAGTGTGAAGTTTTATTGAAATATGATTGATTCAACTCTCGTTCTCCACAACAACATGGATAGACCGGCGTCCAAAAAGATCTTCAATGGTAAGACTTCTGTTGTGCCTCTGTTGGTGTCTCATAAAACGTGGGTTTTATTAAAGCATAGTGTGTATTGTGTAGCTATTTCATTCCGAGATGGCAGGGGAGTATAATGCTCCGTTGGCAAAAAAGATAACATGTTTTTAACTTCGGGGTTAATAACCGTTAATTCCCTTTCCTTTACGTCTGCTGCTGGTTAGAAAATACAGACAGCCGGAAAGGTTAACAAACGGAATTTAATAGCTACACCTGTAATTGCCACTACATTCGTTTTAATATTTTGCACTCTCTATCTAACCACTCGTTCAGGGGTTTTCTTGAGTTGGTACAGCCAACTACTGCACACGTAGTTCCCGAACCACTTTTCCTCGTTAAGTTTTCCATCCTTTTTCACACTGTGTCTCTGCGTCGATTATGGAGATACCTAGCAAAATAAACTGAGCCTGGGTGAAGGCTAAATAGCTCGCCAGCTATCATCACTGTATTCACAATTGTATCAATAGTATATCTAGGTTTTCTTTGGTGACTGTTGTCGGGCCTTTTGAACTGTCTGTGGGTTGTGAACGTAAACAACTCGCTAGCTATTACTACTACTGTATCATGATATAAAGCTTAATGGTGGTTTTCGATTAGCATGATTTTTATGGCATTTAAGAGAGCTTCGCCTTCTCCTATCTCAACTGATCTAATTTCAGTTGGCTAGAGTGTGTGACGTCACAATGGCTCAACCTTCCACCATGTTAGTCAATGAGAGAAAAAGGTGATGAAAAAGAGGAATAAAAAAGGAGTGGCAAGGAGTACCGCCACAAAAAGTCATAGCAGGTTGCACCGGATCGGGCCGGACGTTTCGGTGTTTGAATGGCGTCTCTATCTCAATCAGGCGAGGAGTAGTTAACTGCAAGAAAAACGGGGAGAATAAATAAACTAGAATGCGTTTCGTGAACGAACTGCGAGAGTGTGCTTGCTCTGTTGCGGCCATGACAGAGAGAACAAGTGCCTTGGAATTAGTCTCTTCCCCTCCTAGTCTCCTAGAATAGTGAAGAAAGTAAAGAAGAGTGGAAGAAGGAAAGAAGAAAAGAAAGAAGAGTGGAAAGAGTGAACAAAGGTGGCTCTGGATAAAGACAGTAAAGAGAGAGTGAAGAGGGAAAATATTGAAAGAAGGAGAAAAAAAAGTGAAGCAGAGACATGGAGTGTGAGAGAAAGTAGAGTGAGAGGGATAGAGAGAAAGAAGGAGAGAGAAAAAAAGTAGAGTATTTGCAGGGCTCTACGCTAAGGTTTTCCCAAGGAGCACATGTGCTCCTAAATGAAAAGAAATGTAGGCGCACAGCAGGTTTTTTTTACGCGGAAGCAAAGCATGTCATACTCATTTGCGACCTATAGTTACAAACATTGTATTTTCCAACGTTTAACCCCATTCATGTTCAGTTATTCCAAAGCAATTTAGCTGGTAAATTGATCAAATTACTGCATTTGTTCATACAACGCTTTGGTTGACCTCTTATTAATTGTTATTAGTAGTATCTTACATAGCCAGCTTTACTTAAAGTTTATTGTAAGATATAGCTTGTTTGACTTAATGCAGTTAGAGTTAGACTGTAGGTCTAGTATCTAACGTAAGCAACACTTTTACTATAGCTAGAGAGCACGTGTATCACATTGGTTTATAGTCTGTCAAATTAGTTCTAGTTATTGGTGTTCGTTGGCATAAAAAGTTAGTCTTCTCTTATAAGCCTATAGTACATCTGATTAGAGCTAGCAACCATGAAAAACCTCTTCTGAAACTAAGAAGGATAACTATGACTAAATGTGACTAAAACTAATATGCATTTTTGTCTTAAGACTGAATCTAAAATAGCTGCCAAAATGAATACATCTCAGTGTTCATTTTGGCAGCTATTTTAGATTCAGCAGCTATTTTAGATTCAGTGCATATTAGTTTTAGTCACATTTAGTCATAGTTATCCTTCTTAGTTTCAGTCTAGTTTTCGAAAACTGAGCACACTACAACAGCTACGCTGTGTCCAGGCACATCCTCAAACGTTTTTCAGTTAACCTAATGATTCAAGGTCTCTCATGAATCATTACTCCCAGGACACGGGTTAATGTTAACTCACGCTATCGGTCACAACAAGTTAACCATTCTTTCAGTATAAGCAACTTTTGCATAGCCCCGTACAGCTAGGATAGCTCACGTTACCGTAGTAGGAATACAAGCCTTAGCTCACTATATCCACACAACTAAATTCATGAATTACTTCACAGGTTTACTTAACAACTTGAATTAAGGAAAATTATCCCCCGTTACGGCTAGCTGAAACTGCCAGTGGATACTCCCGTTACGTAGTGTTAGTTAGCCTTTAGCCCCGTACTCAGATGTTACAGCTGCTTAACACAGCTAGGATAGCTCTGCTTAACACAGCTAGGATAGCTAACGTTACCGTAGTGGGAATACAAGCCTTAGCTCACTATATCCACACAACTAAATTCATGAATTACTTCAAAGGTTTACTTCACAACTTGAATTAAGGAAAATGGCGTCTCCAACGTTAACGTAACGTTAATTTATATGTTAGCTGCTACGGCAAACACTATCAGTTTCCATTAAAATTTCAGTCAGTACACTGAAAATGCTGCCATTCAACTCACCTTAACGAAGTGGAAATACGGTAGCTAGGTTAGAAACTGTAATTACTCTTATTCTTTCTCAAAGTTGAATTGAGAGGGACAGAGAAATGCGGTTCCTCTTATTCTTTTTCAAAGTTGAATTGAGAGGGACAGAGAAAATGCGGTTCCTTGGATTTGGCGGAGGTGTCAGTGAGAAGCACAGGTGCAAGCCAGTTTAATGAGCCTATTATGATGTCATAATGCACAGAGTTCTGCCATGCAAGTCTATGGAGAAAAAAGGGGATGAAAAAGAGGAATAAAAAAGGAGTGGCAAGGAGTACCGCCACGAAAAGTCATAGCAGGTTGCACTGGATCGGGCCGGACGTTTCAGTGTTTGAATGGCGTCTCTATCTCAATCGAGCGAGGAGTAGTTAGCTGCAAGAAAAACGGGGAGAATAAATAAAATAAACTAGAATGCGTTTCGTGAACGAACTGCGAGAGTGTGCTTGCTCTTTAGTGCAGTGGCCGAGTGCGCATATGTTGTTGAGGGGCCTCACAGACTGATATCTGAGAACAAAATCTGTATAGTACTGTGTTTTCTGTGGTCATAGTCATAATAGTTCCAGAGTTTCGTTATACTGACTTACTGAGCTAAGTGAATTGTTGAAATTGTTATCTTGGTAAAAGGAAACATCTCTGCAACAATATTGGAATGAATGCGGTTACATAGTCAGCTTTACTTAAAGTGTATTGTAAGATATAGTTTGTTAGACTTAATGCACTAAGAGTTAGACTGTAGGTCTAGTATCTAACGTCAGCAACACTTTTACTGTAGAGATAGAGAGCACGTGTATCACATTGGTTTATAGTCTGTCAAATTAGTTGTAGTTATTGGTGTTCGTTGGCATAAAAAGTTTGTCTTCTCTTATAAGCCTAGGTAGTACTTCTGATTAGAGCTAGCAACCATGAATTGCAGATTAAGGGGTCCCCTATCTCAGTGTTCATTTTGGCAGCTATTTTTAGATTCAGTCTTAAGACAAAAATGCATAATAGTTTTAGTCACATTTAGTCATAGTTATCCTTCTTAGTTTCAGTCTAGTTTTCGAAAACTCATTACAATTTAGTCTAGTTTTAGGCACATTTAAAAATCCATATTATAGCCACATTAAACTCCTTCCCTTCCCTTCTCAGGCCTAGGGACCTCCTGTGTTGTGTCAACTGCATAGTTTTCTAGCTTGCAGTACTTAAATTGTGGATGTAATTAGTCTCCAAGATACAGATCTCATGCCTACAGCTGAATTCGAATTTGTTTGTAATAAATAATCGAATGTGATGATGAAGTACGGTACGCAGCGTCTTAACTGAAGCTCAACTCAAGCAGCTAGCTTGCCGCTAACACTAACTGAAAACACACTGGAACACATAGTGGCTAGGACCTAGGTAGCTAGCTGCTAATAAGTAACATATATAAGTAACACATCAGCAGTAATGAATCAAGTGTACTGATATTAAATGTACTACTTAATGTACTACTAACATGCCATTCTTAAATTAAAGCCAGTGACATGATGGTTAACGATTAACGAGTTAATGATGGATACCGACAGTTAGCATGCCTAGCTAGGTAGCATTACCATTGGATTTCAATGGCAGTTATGCTAGCTCTGGCTATCCAGACAAAGGAGCCTTGTTTTTGGACACGTATCACTTGACGAGCGGGGGCAATACAGTCATCTGGAAAGTTTAAAATGATACTAAACAAAGGGAAATCTACTGTATGGAGATATTTCTGCTCAGCAGACAATGCAGATTCTAATTAGGCTGGTGGATATGTCCAATGTAAGAAGTGTGAGGTTTTAATGAAATATGATTGATGCAACTCTCGTTCTCCACAACGACATGGATTAACCTGGATGGCAGTATGTAGTTTCAGAACGAACGTCAAAGATCTTCAATGGTAAGACTTGTCGGTTGTGCCTCTGTTGGTGTCTCGTAAAACGTGAGTTTTATTAAAGCATAGCGTGTGTATTGTGTAGCTATTTCATTCCGAGATGGCATGGGAGTAAAATTCTCCGCTCTGCTGCTGGTATACAGACAGCCGGAAAGGTTAACAAACGGAATGAAATAGCTACACATTACACACGCTATGCCTTAATAAAACCCACGTTACTCACATACTGGTTAACACTGTTAGAGCGGGTGTATAAACTGTACCTGAAACTGTTGCCACTACATTCGTTTTAATATTTTGCACTCTCTATCTAACCACTCGTTCAGGTGTTTTCTTGAGTTGGTACAGCCAACTACTGCATACGTAGTTCCCGAACCACTTTTCCTCGTTAAGTTTTCCATCCTTTTTCACACTACTGTGTCTCTGCGTCGATATCGGAGATACCTAGCAAAATAAACCTGAGCCTGGGTGAAGGCTAAATAGCTTGCTAGCTATCATCACTCTATTCGCGATTGTATCAATAGTATATCTAGGTTTTCTTTGGTGTCTGTTGTCGGGCCTTTTGAACTGTCTGTGGGTTGTGAACGTAAACAACTCGCTAGCTATTACTACTACTGTATCATGATATAAAGCTTAATGGTGGTTTTCGATTTACATGATTTTTATGGCATTTAATAGATATAAACTTTGATGGTGGTTTTCGATTAGCATGATTGTTATGGCATTTAAGAGAGCTTCTCCTATCTCAGGGTTTGTGACGTCACAATGGCTCAACCTTCCACCATGTTATTCAATGAGAGAAAAAGGTGATGAAAAAGAGGAATAAAAAAGGAGTGGCAAGGAGTACCGCCACCAACAGTCATAGCGGCTTGCACCGGATCGAGCCGGACATTTCGGTGTTTGAATGGCGTCTCTATCTCAAACGGGCGAGGAGTAGTAAGCTGCAAGAAAAACGGGGAGAATAAATAAATAAATAAAGAAAACTTGACGATAACAATACTGTGCTTCCCTTCGGGCAAGCACACTAATAAATAAAGAAAACTTGACGATAACAATACTGTGCTTCCCTTCGGGCAAGCACACTAATAAACTAGAATGCGTTTCGTGAACGAACTGCGAGAGTGTGCTTGCTCTGTTGCGGCCATCAAGCACAAGCAACTGCAGTGGCCTAGTGCGCATATGTTGTTGAGGGGCCTCACAGACTGATATCTGAGAACAAAATCTGTATAGTACTGTGTTTTCTGTGTTCAGTACAACGTTGAATGCAGGTTGTAGGATGAATCTGCCAGCCTTTCGCAGTGACACTGAATACACCTTTTTGTTTTCAACCAATATATTTTAGCAAGCAACCAAGCTCAACCATTATATTTTGGCTCCACTGACGTTTAGACATATGAGGGTACTATACCTCACTCTCCTCCCCCCCCCTAAACCTGGCTTGACTGCCACACACCCTCCTCCAGCCACTGAACATTTGAACCATATTGCCTTTTTAATACTGAATCCACTTTACTCCATTACCTGTATTGATTTTACTTTTCTACCTCATTCACTTGATTTCACTTGTTACCACCAGTTTACTTTCACCTGCACTTGATATACTTATCATACCTCACTCTTTCCTCAATTGCTGCTATTCAATTCTGTTTATACTACAAATCTGTTTCATATTTAACTCTTATTGTACATATCATATTTATTCACTTATGTCCACACTACATTTGCACATACTCTGCACTTTTATTGCTATTTTGCACTTACTGGTTAGATGCTAAACTGCATTTCGTTGTGTCAGTACTTGTACTCTGTACAATGACAATAAAGTTGAATCTAATCTAATCTAATCTTTCGATAGTTTGTATAATTTAGCTAACGTTAGCTACCTCATAGTTAGCTAACGTTAGCTAGCTAAAAGTTTACCGAGGCTAACGATTTGCCCAAATAGACAAGGCTATTCCAACCAGTCACATATTCATTTATTTTTTGCTGGATTAATGTTGTGCATAGCCTGTCCTATAGTCCATACTGCAATGAGTTTACTAGCTAGCTAGTATAACTTAGCTAGGATATGCTACCTCATAGTTAGCTAACGTGAGCTAGCTAAACGTTTACCGAGGCTAACGTGAAGCTTCAATCGAAATTGATTAGCTAGCTATCCAATCTAGCTGACACAACCTATACACCTAGACAAATGCCCCTACACTCATTCCAATATCGTATATGGATAACAGAGGATCTGATTACAGTGTAAAGACAGTTCACAAGTTATCTTTGAGTCATCAATTGCGAGCAGGTACGATACACCGCTAGCTAGCCCACCCCATCGTAGGCTACTGCTTGAAATGTAAAAGCTGTGCTCGAAAGTTAGCACAAATAGCTAAACCTATCAACTTTCGTTGACAGCCACTGATGAGAACAGCGATGTATTTGTTCAGTGTGTAGTAATTACAGTGCATGAAATGCCCTGTATTGTTATTCCTAGGCTTCTTCTTCTTCTTCTTCTTCTTCTTGTTACCTTTTTCTGCTATTAATTCAGCCCGAACCGCTTAACGTAGAAACTTCATTCAAACTGTGTCGCGTAGGTCTTGTAAAGGACACTTATGCTATGTATTTTTCACTTTTCTAAACTTTATACTTTTTAAGATATTAAATAAAAACGAATCGAAATTTTCCCATTGACTTACATTGGGCCATTATGACATCATAATAGGGTCTTTAAACTGGCTTGCACCTGTGCTTCACTGACAGCTGCGCCAAATCAAAGGAACCTCTTCTCTGTCCCTCTCAATTTAACTGTAACTAGGAACATTAAGACACCTTCCATTCTCTACTTTTTCTCTCTCCATCTCTCCATCTTTCTCTCTATCCCTCTCAGTCTACTTTCTCTCACACTCAATCTCTCTTCTTCACTCCATTTTTATCTCCTTTTTCTCTTTCACTCTTCTTTCCTTCTTCCACTCATCTTTCCTTCTTCCACTCTTCTTTCCTTCTTTCACTTTTCTTTCCTTTCTTCACTCTCCTTTCTTCTTTCCTTCTTGCACTCTTCTTTCCTTTTCTTCTTTCCTTCTTCAACTATTATTTCCTTCTTTCACTCTTCTTTCCTTTCTTCACTCTTCTTTCTTTTCTTCTTCCACTCTTCTTTCCTTTCTTCACTCTTCTTTCTTTTCTTCTTTCCTTCTTTCACTCTTCTTTCCTTCATCCTCTCTTCTCTCCTTTCTCCCACTCTTCTTTCCTTTCTTCTTTCCTTCTTTCACTCTTCTTTCTTTTCTTCTTCCTTTCCTAACTTTTGCATTTCATGCACTGGTATTTCCTTCAGGAAATGCATTTTCTAGTTGAAAATTATTAGTTTACCAGGCACTTACATCTATGTCATCCAACATGGAAAATCCATGTCCTAACTCATGTGAGTTATCGTTGGTACACATCATTATAGTTTCTTCAAGGCTGAAAATTGGCGATCTTTTTGGTGCTGACATATTGACGAAATTACTTATTATGTGATGAAGTCTTGAGCTGAGGTAATGATATCAGAGGCTACAAAGTTACATTCTTTGCAGCGGGAAAGTGAGTCATATGTAACAAATAATATAGCTTGTGTTTCAAAGAATTAGCTGGAACAAATTACTTGTATTGGGTAGGTAGATATAAGATAGCCAGTGACTTCAGGCGAACTCGCTCCCTCCGTGGTGGACACCATAAGCAGTAAAGAGTTTGGAACATCATCTGTTGACTCGGAGCATTCTTTACGGAATATTTCTGCTTAGTAGACAATGCAGATTCTAATTAGGCTGTTGGATATGTCCAATGTAAGGAGTGTTGAAATATGAATAAGTTTTATTGAAATATGATTGATTCAACTCTCGTTCTCCACAACAACATGGTTAAACCGGTGTGCAAAAAGATCTTCAATGGTAAGACTTCTGTTGTGCCTCTGTTGGTGTCTCATAAAACGTGAGTTTTATTAAAGCATAGTGTGTGTATTGTGTAGCTATTTCATTCCGAGATGGCAGGGAGTAAAATGCTCCTTTGGCAAAATAGATAACATGTTTTTAACTTCAGGGTTAATAACCGTTAATTCCCTTTCCTTTACATCTGCTGCTGGTTAGAAAATACAGACAGCCGGAAAGGTTACAATCGGAACTAGAATGCATTTCGTGAACGAACTGCGAGAGTGTGCTTGCTCTGTTTTTCTCTCATGTTTGCTCGTTTATTGTGAAAGGGTCTAGTGTGTTCGTTGGCATAAAAAGTTAGTCTTCTCTTATAAGCCTAGTTAGTACATCTGATTAGAGCTAGCAACCATGAATTGCAGATTAAGGGGTCCCCTATCAGTGTTCATTTTGGCAGCTATTTTAGATTCAGTCTTAAGACAAAAATGCATATTAGTTTTAGTCACATTTAGTCATAGTTATCCTTCTTAGTTTAAGTCTAGTTTTCGAAAACTGAGCACACTACAATAGCTACGCTGTGTCCAGGTATCCTCAAACGTTTTTCAGGTAACCTAATGGTTCAAGGTCTCTCATGAATCATTACTCCCAGGACACGGGTTAATGTTAACTCACGCTATCGGTCCTCTCCAACCACATTAGCAACAAAATAAACTGGTGAGCTAACAAGTTAACCATTCTTTCAGTATAAGCTACTTTTGCATATCTACAACGTATAGGTCTAGGTAGCTTACGTTTAGCCCCTTACTCAGATATTACAGCTGCTTAACACAGCTAGGATAGCTAACGTTACCGTAGTAGGAATACAAGCCTTAACCCACTATATCCACACAACTAAATTCATGAATTACTTCAAAGGTTTACTTCACAACTTGAATTAAGGAAAATTATCCCCTGTTACGGCTAGCTGAAACTGCCAGTGGATACTCCCATGGATGGGAGACGTTAGCTGCTACGGCTAACTAACACTATCAGTTTCCATTAAAATTTCAGTCAGTACACTGAAAATGCTGCCATTCAACTCACCTTAACGAAGTGGAAATACGGTAGCTAGGTTAGAAACTGTAGTTACTCTTATTCTTTCTCAAAGTTGAATTGAGAGGGACAGAGAAATACGGTTCCTCTTATTCTTTTTCAAAGTTGAATTGAGAGGGAAAGAGAAAATGCGGTTCCTTGGATTTGGCGGAGGTGTCAGTGAGAAGCACAGGTGCAAGCCAGTTTAATGAGCCTATTATGATGTCATAATGCACAGAGTTCTGTCATGCAAGTCTATGGAGAAAAAAGGGGATGAAAAAGAGGAATAAAAAAGGAGTGGCAAGGGGTACCGCCACGAAAAGTCATAGCAACCTGCACCGGATCGGGCCGGACGTTTTGGTGTTTGAATGGCGTCTCTAGCTCAATCGGGCGAGGAGTAGTTAGCTGCAAGAAAAACGGGGAGAATAAATAAATAAACTAGAATGCGTTTCGTGAACGAACTGCGAGAGTGTGCTTGCTCTGTGACAGAGAGAACAAGTGCCAATGAATTAACATGTATTTACATCTACTCAATCAGTGTAGTGGGGCCTTCTTCCAATATATTTTAGCAAGCAACCAAGCTCAACCATTATATTTTGGCTCCACTGACGTTTAGACATATGAGGGTATCTTTGTTGTTCTGTTTTTGTTTGTTTGTTTGCTTGTTTATTGTGAAAGGGTCTAGTGTGTTACATTTGGTCATAGCCTAATAGTTCCAGAGTCTCGTTATACTGACTTACTGAGCTAAGTGAATTGTTGAAATTGTTATCTTGGTAAAAGGAAACATCTCTGGAATGAATGCGGTTACATAGCCAGCTTTACTTAAAGTTTATTGTAAGATAGGCCTATATGTTAGACTTAATGCAGTTAGAGTTAGACTGTAGGTCTAGTATCAAACGTAAGCAACACTTTTACTGTATAGCTAGAGAGCACGTGTATCACATTGGTTTATAGTCTGTCAAATTAGTTCTAGTTATTGGTGTTCGTTGGCATAAAAAGTTAGTCTTCTCTTATAAGCCTATAGTACATCTGATTAGAGCTAGCAACCATGAAAAACCTCTTCTGAAACTAAGAAGGATAACTATGACTAAATGTGACTAAAACTAATATGCATTTTTGTCTTAAGACTGAATCTAAAATAGCTGCCAAAATTAATACATCTCAGTGTTCATTTTGGCAGCTATTTTAGATTCAGCAGCTATTTTAGATTCAGTGCATATTAGTTTTAGTCACATTTAGTCATAGTTATCCTTCTTAGTTTCAGTCTAGTTTTCGAAAACTGAGCACACTACAACAGCTACGCTGTGTGTACATCCTCAAACGTTTTTCAGTTAACCTAATGATTCAAGGTCTCTCATGAATCATTACTCCCAGGACACGGGTTAATGTTAACTCACGCTATCGGTCACAACAAGTTACTTGGGATATGCTACCTCATAGTTAGCTAACGTTAGCTAGCTAAACGTTTACAGAGGGTAACGTGAAGCTTCAATCAAAAATTATTAGCTAGCTTTCCAAGCTAGCTGACACAACCTAAACACTCGACTGCCCCTTTGAAGTCAACTTAACGTTGGCTAATATATTCTAATAACTAGTTATCATTGACAGTTACAAGCTAATTTACCAAACTCCTTTCTGTCCTAAATTGAGCAGTTGCTGGTGTGAGCTACAATATGGGAGCTAGCAAAGCCATTTCTAGCTCTACTTCACAATACTGCTGCCTAGTGTAATAAGTTAACGTAAAACATAAATGTTTATAAAGTATCAGACATAAACAGGATACAACACACCAGTTACCAATTGATATTATGTGTTTATATATACCGAAAATGTCAGTAAATCCAGATGATGATTATGCTGCTGCTGCTGTTGGTCCCGTCGCAGGTCCCGTCGAAAACCCTGGAGTCGCGACCCTGTCAGTTGTTTCCATGTGAAATCAATGGAATGCTTCACTTTTTGGCGCCGTATTGACAACTGTCTGTCACTCGCACACTGTGCTTGTAAATTATTTTTCAAGTTTGCACGTACCTATTTATGCGAGTGAAATACTCGCACTGTAGAGCCCTGGAAGGTGTCTCTTAATATTCCTACAGTTGAATGGAGAACGACTGATAGAGCGGGTGACGTCACAATGGCTCAACCTTCCCCATGTTAGTCAATGAGAGAAAAGGGGGATGAAAAAATGGAATAAAAAAGGAGTGACAAGGAGTACCGCCACGAAAAGTCATAGCAGCTTGCACCTGATCGGGCCGGAGGTTTTGGTGTTTGAATGGCGTCTCTAGCTCAATCGGGCGAGGAGTAGTTAGCTGCAAGAAAAACGTACGGAATAAATAAATAAATAAAGAAATAAAGAAAACTTGACGATAACAATACTGTGCTTCCCTTCGGGCAAGCACACTAATAAAGAAAACTTGACGATAACAATACTGTGCTTCCCTTCGGGCAAGCACACTAACTAGAATGCGTTTCGTGAACGAACTGCGAGAGTGTGCTTGCTCTGCAGTGCAGTGGCCGAGTGAGCATATGTTGTTGAGGGGCCTCACAGACTGATATCTGAGAACAAAATCTGTATAGTACTGTGTTTTCTGTGTTCAGTACAACGTTGAATGCAGGTTGTAGGATGAATCTGCCAGCCTTCCAGTGTAACCGTCTGCAGTGACACTGAATACACCTTTTTGTTTTCAACCAATATATTTTAGCAAGCAACCAAGCTCAACCATTATATTTTGGCTCCACTGACGTTTAGACATATGAGGGTATCTTTGTTGTTCTGTTTTTGTTTGTTTGTTTGCTTGTTTATTGTGAAAGGGTCTAGTGTGTTACATTTAGCTGGGAGAAGTCTTAAAATAGGCTCCAAGTGGCATTATCTCTTATGGGGTGTAATTATTCCTCCAAAGGTCGTGTTAATCAATGAGTGCACCTGAATTGTGCGGTATTTGTTGAGGGAGACTTGGGCTTGTTTTGATTTTGTATTGGTTGCGGATGCAATAAATCTTGTCTGTGCTTCAAATGTAAATATATTTATTGTCTCTCTGTATTATGAAACTTGCATATTTACTAAGCACAAACATTTCAGGTGTCATGGTCATAATAGTTCCAGAGTTTCGTTATACTGACTTACTGAGCTAAGTGAATTGTTGAAATTGTTATCTTGGTAAAAGGAAACATCTCTGCAACAATATTGGAATGAATGCGGTTACATAGTCAGCTTTACTTAAAGTGTATTGTAAGATATAGCTTGTTAGACTTAATGCACTTAGAGTTAGACTGTAGGTCTAGTATCTAACGTAAGCAACACTTTTACTGTATAGATAGAGAGCACGTGTATCACATTGGTTTATAGTCTGTCAAATTAGTTCTAGTTATTGGTGTTCGTTGGCATAAAAAGTTTGTCTTCTCTTATAAGCCTAGGTAGTACATCTGATTAGAGCTAGCAACCATGAATTGCAGATTAAGGCGTCCCCTATCTCAGTGTTCATTTTGGCAGCTATTTTTAGATTCAGTCTTAAGACAAAAATGCATAATAGTTTTAGTCACATTTAGTCATAGTTATCCTTCTTAGTTTCAGTCTAGTTTTCGAAAACTCATTACAATTTAGTCTAGTTTTAGGCACATTTAAAAATCCATATTATAGCCACATTAAACTCCTTCCCTTCCCTTCTCAGGCCTAGGGACCTCCTGTGTTGTGTCAACTGCATAGTTATCTAGCTTGCAGTACTTAAATTGTGGATGTAATTAGTCTCCAAGATACAGATCTCATGCCTACAGCTGAATTCGAATTTGTTTGTAATAAATAATCGAATGTGATGATGAAGTACGGTACGCAGCGTCTTAACTGAAGCTCAACTCAAGCAGCTAGCTTGCCGCTAACACTAACTGAAAACACACTGGAACACATAGTGGCTAGGACCTAGGTAGCTAGCTGCTAATAAGTAACATATATAAGTAACACATCAGCAGTAATGAATCAAGTGTACTGATATTAAATGTACTACTAAATGTACTACTAACATGCCATTCTTAAATTAAAGCCAGTGACATGATGGTTAACGATTAACGAGTTAATGATGGATACCGACAGTTAGCATACCTAGCTAGGTAGCATTACCATTGGATTTCAATGGCAGTTATGCTAGCTCTGGCTATCCAGACAAAGGAGTCTTGTTTTTGGACACGTATCACTTGACGAGCGGGGTCAATACAGTCATCTGGAAAGTTTAAAATGATACTAAACGAAGGGAAATCTACTGTATGGAGATATTTCTGCTCAGTAGACAATGCAGATTCTAATTAGGCTGGTGGATATGTCCAATGTAAGAAGTGTGAGGTTTTAATGAAATATGATTGATGCAACTCTCGTTCTCCACAACGACATGGATTAACCTGGATGGCTGTATGTAGTTTCAGAACGAACGTCAAAGATCTTCAATGGTAAGACTTGTCGGTTGTGCCTCTGTTGGTGTCTCGTAAAACGTGAGTTTTATTAAAGCATAGCGTGTGTATTGTGTAGCTATTTCATTCCGAGATGGCATGGGAGTAAAATGCTCCGCTCTGCTGCTGGTATACAGACAGCCGGAAAGGTTAACAAACGGAATGAAATAGCTACACATTAGACACGCTATGCCTTAATAAAACCCACGTTACTCACATACTGGTTAACACTGTTAGAGTGGGTGTATAAACTGTACCTGAAACTGTTGCCACTACATTCGTTTTAATATTTTGCACTCTCTATCTAACCACTCGTTCAGGTGTTTTCTTGAGTTGGTAAAGCCAACTACTGCACACGTAGTTCCCGAACCACTTTTCCTAGTTAAGTTTTCCATCCTTTTTCACATTGCTTCGCCTTCTCCTATCTCAGAGTGGGTGACGTCACAATGGCTCAACCTTCCACCATGTTAGTCAATGAGAGAAAAAGGTGATGAAAAAGAGGAATAAAAAAGGAGTGGCAAGGAGTACCGCCACGAAAAGTCATAGCAGGTTGCACTGGATCGGGCCGGACGTTTTGGTGTTTGAATGGCGTCTCTATCTCAATCGGGCGAGGAGTAGTTAGCTGCAAGAAAAACGGGGAGAATAAATAAAGAAAACTTGATGATAACAATACTGTGCTTCCCTTCGGGCAAGCACACTAATAAAGAAAACTTGACGATAACAATACTGTGCTTCCCTTCGGGCAAGCACACTAATAAATAAAGAAAACTTGACGATAACAATACTGTGCTTCCCTTCGGGCAAGCACACTAATAAATAAATAAAGAAAACTTGACGATAACAATACTGTGCTTCCCTTCGGGCAAGCACACTAACTAGAATGCGTTTCGTGAACGAACTGCGAGAGTGTGCTTGCTCTGTTGCGGCCATGACCGAGAGAACAAGTGCCTTGGAATTGGGGCAGGTGTCAGCTCTCCAGCTCAACCTGCTGGATGAGCATGCACAAATGAGTATGCATGAGTGAGTATGCATGAGTGAGTATGCATTAGTGAGTATGCACGAGTGAGTAAACATGAGTGAGTAAACATGAGTGAGTATGCATGAGTGAGTAAACATGAGTGAGTATGCATGAGTGAGTATGCATGAGTGAGTAAACATGAGTGAGTATGCATGAGTGAGTATGCATGAGTAAGTAAACATGAGTGAGTAAACATGAGTGAGTTAACATGAGTGAGTATGCATGAGTTAGTATGCATGAGTTAGTATGCACGAGTGAGTATGCATGAGTGAGTATGCACGAGTGAGTAAACATGAGTGAGTATGCATGAGTGAGTAGAGCACTGGTATGGAAGGTGTCTCTTAATATTCCTAGTTATACAGTTGAATGGAGAGGGA
This sequence comes from Sprattus sprattus, assembly GCF_963457725.1. Classification (NCBI taxonomy): domain Eukaryota; kingdom Metazoa; phylum Chordata; class Actinopteri; order Clupeiformes; family Clupeidae; genus Sprattus; species Sprattus sprattus. Next base: position 3,282,240 of record NC_137909.1, on the reverse strand, counting down.
CAGAGAGAGAAGAGGAGCCGCAGGTGTCAGTGAGAGGTGTCAGTGAAGCACAGGTGCAAGCCAGTTTAATGACCCTATTATGATGTCATTATGGCACAGAGTTCTGCCATGCAAGTCTATGGAGAAAAAAGGTGATGGAAAAAGAGGAATACAAAAGGAGTGGCAAGGAGTACCGCCACGAAAAGTCATAGCAGGTTACACCGGATCGGGCCGGACGTTTCGGTGTTTGAACGGCGTCTCTATCTCAATCGGGCGAGGAGTAGTTAGCTGCAAGAAAAACATGGAGAATAAATAAAGAAAACTTGACAACAACAATACTGTGCTTCCCTTCGGGCAAGCACACTAATAAAGAAAACTTGACAACAACAATACTGTGCTTTCCTTCGGGCAAGCACACTAATAAAGAAAACTTGACAACAACAATACTGTGCTTCCCTTCGGGCAAGCACACTAATAAGAGGAAGAAGAAGAAAATGCCTAGGAATAACAATACAGGGGATTTCATGCACTGTAATAAAGAAAACTTGACAACAACAATACTGTGCTTCCCTTCGGGCAAGCACACTAATAAAGAAAGAAAACTTGACAACAACAATACTGTGCTTCCCTTCGGGCAAGCACACTAATAAATAAAGAAAACTTGACAACAACAATACTGTGCTTCCCTTCGGGCAAGCACACTAATAAAGAAAACTTGACAACAACAATACTGTGCTTCCCTTCGGGCAATCACACTAATAAAGAAAACTTGACAACAACAATACTGTGCTTCCCTTCGGGCAAGCACACTAATTATAGAAACAAATAGAATGTTATATATATGGGCAGGGGTTAAATTGGGATTTTCTATGTGGAGGGCTCTGATCCGGAGGGACCGCTCCCCATACGCAGAGCCAAAATTAAGGTTGCTTAAAAACAAATCCATGATAGTCGTTATATTAGTACATTAAAGAAATTATATAAATTAGTTATGAACAAGCCCACCGTTGTTTTTTTCTTAATTGTGTGCCCTATTACTCAATTTGGGCAAATTCGATGTGTTGACCTATACCCCCCCTTTCGTGGATTATGCAGTAAATAAGTTGCCAAATTAAACTAAAAACACATCACCGTTAAAGTTGTATTAGTATTGATTGATTCACATCCATATGAATGGATGACATGACAAACAAGTGGTGGGAAATGGAAAGTATTTGTTAGTAGGTTACTACGTTTGAAAGGCTTTGGTCTGTGTTAATAGCTGAGTGACAGCTGATTTTCAAAGTGAAGCTGGCAATTTTCCGACGCGCGACTGCTACGCATATGTTTATTAGAGTTCGCTTCCCCTCGTGTCAACTCCCCTTGCCTGTTATAAAATCAGCGCAAGACCTGGCCGCTTATGTGCCGGGGCTCTGCCCCGGACAGCCCCGGCCCAATTTAACCTCTGTATATGGGGAAAAGAAGCAACACCAAAATGTCGCCTCTGTCAAGAGGAAGAGGAGACAACAGAACATCTATTCTGGTACTGCGTCAAAACTGCTCATCTGTGGCTAAAAGTTGGGAAATGGTTAAGGGCTGGCGGAATCACCTGGAAATGTGATTTGTTTTCTGTATTGTTTGGCAGTCTGTCAGAAACAGCTGATTCACTGCAAAACATAATAACTCTCCTTGGAAAAACTGTTTAGTGAGATTTAAAAACCAGGTTAAATTATACTGTAAAATTGAATGTTTAGTGGTATGGAGGATTATCGGGGCCAAAACTAACTAACTAACTAACTAACTAACTAACTAAATAAATAAATAAATAAATAAATAAATAAATAAATAAATAAATAAATAAATAAATGGTTAAATACTTGGATAAATACATAATTAGATTTATGTATACCTACATTTATTTATTTATACTTACATATATTTATTTATACTTACATTTTGTCATACATTTTGTCAAACATTTTGTCATACTTACATTTTGTCATACATTTTGTCATACTTATTGTCATACTTATTGTCATACTTATTGTCCACGGTGTAACTTGCTTGCAGCAAAATAAATCCGTCATCCCCCGTCACCAAGTCAGGGGGCGGGTTAAAGCCTCTGATTGGTGAATGAACAGTATTACACACCAGGCAGGCTCAACCAGTCGATCAGGCTCGAGGGATACTGAATTTTGGCGTTTATGGATGCCAAGCGCCAGATTTAGTTTAATGAAAGTTATTGAGCATTATTTAAATAAATCAAGATACCAGAATGTCCCAGAAGACATACCCTCAGCTGCTGCGTGAGGCTGCATCCTTAATTTAAGAGGCCCTCAACTCGTCTACTACTAGTAGTATTTCTAGTAGTGTTATGAAATGTTGGGTTTAATGTGGCCTACTGGGTGCACTGGCCGTAGTAGTCGTAGCCAGGTCGTAGCGCTGTCGTTACACCATCACGTCTATCTCTTCCATAGTTTGCATCAGGCTGCTATTAGAATGTTACGCTGTAGCATGGTTCTTATGTCCTCAGTTTTTGAATCACCAGTGATGAAGAAAGTGTTTTGTCCGTCTCTTCATAAACGGATGACTAAGAGTAAGACCACATTTACACATAGCCGGGTAATTACAGAATAGAGAATATTTCTGCCCTTCCGTTCAAAAATAACGTCGTACACACAAGGTCTTTTTCCAAAAAACGTTCTGTTTACATGAACCCGCATATACGCCCCCAAACGCCATCATAACTATGCTAAACCTGTATGTTTGCATAAGTAGGCTGCTAATCCATTAAATTGGCTATGAGTCCTAGATATGTGGATCCTTTACGTTTATTTGGCTACAACAGGTAGACAAGATGGAATGTAAAACTCGTAGTCCACTGGTGGAAGTGCAGGGGATAGGCTACCATTGTTAAAGCCAATAGTCACACACTGGGGAAGGGTTGAAAGAATGCAATCCTGCGTTTGCATTAACGTATAAATGAGCACTACGTTAACAGCATCCATGATCAGTAAACAGTAAATATAGGACACTCACATCACGAATGCATTTTAGGCGCATATGTGACGCAAACTCCGTTTGACCCTGTGCACACGCAAAAACTGAGTTTTCCTGAAATCTCCACTTTGGCCGGTTTTAGTTTTTAGAAATGATCGTTTCCCGTGATAAAACCTCCGTTTTTTCTCGTAAATGAAAGGCCAAACCGCATGAAAATATATACGTTTTCCCACCGTATAAACGGGGTCTACGTTCAGTTGAGTTCTGGATTTTAATACGTTTATCAATCTGTAGATTGGGAGAGAAACCCAGACCTCTGACAATAAAAAACAACACAACACCAGGCTTAGGTCTCAATCATGTCTCTCTCCGCTCTGAAGGCCGGAGGACCATGTTTTATAGGGCACAATAATGTAAACATAGTGACAGTCAAGCAGTAATGACGTTACAACCATAGACATGTATAGGTCTATACATGTCTATGGTTACAACAGTCTCAGAGAAAGAGTCTCACAGCTCCCCAACAAATGACAACTCTCAGACTAGAGAGTTAATAGTTGGAGCTCTCCTTTTAGTCATGACAAGGGACGTTTACCCATTACTTTCTCCAGATCCCGAACATCTATACCCCTGACACAGACACAGTCTACTCTTATTAATACCTGATACCACTCTGCTGCATTTGTCGCTTGATAGTGCGCTTGGACACTCGAAAAAGGTTCGCAATATCTTGTATTTTCAGGCCAGAGAGTGCGAAGCGTTCAATTGTGCCAGCCGAAGATCAAACAGAGTACGACCACATCCAGGATGTATGGCCTGTGTAGGCTATCACTCAGCCTCATCTGCTACCATCTCGCTGAGGATCGTGAACACATTTTCATCTATGTCTGTGTCAGTCAGGGCCGATACCGTTGATATAATCTCAGCGAAGCCCTCAATATGATTTTAAAAACAATGTGAATTGCAGTTGCCTCCATCTCCTCAGCTACAGCCAACAGTTCGACTACTGTAGCATGCAATATTCCATGTATTGAATCCACACCGGGTGCTGCCATCTTGAATTAGTCAAAAGCAGTCAATTCAAGTTGAACCACCAATCAGAGGCTTTAACCCGCCCCCTGACTTGGTGACGGGGGATGACGGATTTATTTTGCTGCAAGCAAGTTACACCGTGGACAATAAGTATGACAATAAGTATGACAAAATGTATGACAAAATGTAAGTATGACAAAATGTTTGACAAAATGTATGACAAAATGTATGACAAAATGTATGACAAAATGTAAGTATAAATAAATATATGTAAGTATAAATAAATATATGTAAGTATAAATAAATAAATGTAGGTATAAATAAATCTAATTATGTATTTATCCAAGTATTTAACCATTCATTTATTTAGTTATTTATTTATTTAGTTTTGGCCCCGATAATCCTCCATATAGTGGCACATGAAACCAAAGAGTTAAAGTATGCCGAAACTTAAAAAAAACTATACTCACCTAATAACACCATAATGATTTTTATTTTAAATGGTTTAAACCAGTTTTTGGCCAGTTGGAAAAGGGGCTAAAAATGAATTGTGTTTGAACAAGACTAAGCTGAACAAGAACAACTACAATTTCCCATTCTCTGTATTTTTATTCTGTATATATATATATATATATAAAAAACTGTAACAGGTAACCATACAGCAACTGGTTCTGAAACAAACAAAAACAAATTCAACTGAATTGTAAATGAAAGAAAAAAACTAAACAAAAATCCACAGACTCTTGATATCTTCTAATATCATTTTCAACTCGACTGCAAATGTAAATGTTTTTTCAATAAGGCCCAATACATAAGCCCTTCATCTCCAAGTGGCATAGCAATCTTGTCACTTCTTGCGACGATCAGATACTGCTGGGCAGCTCCTCTTGGGTGTCCAATGCACACGATGCTAGGCTGGTGGCCTCTCGATGAATCAGGATTCTCAAGCAATGATGAAATGCTCGTTCTAGGCTGTAACACAAAACGTTTTAATTACTACATTATTAAACCAGCATGGGGAGGAGACCACAACACAACATCAGGAGGTTCAGTGAACAGTGATGCAACCAAAAAGTCATAAGACACAAACATACTTCACAAAGTCCATGAGGTAGGAAATGGCTGATTTAACACTGCAGCGACTCCATCCAGCCCCTCGTCCTGATGGCATTGGTGGAAGAAGGTGCGTGAGCACCTGAAGTGCTTTGAAGCAAAGCATGTCTACATGAAAAGATTAGAATCCAAATTAGATATCTACCATTACACAAGGTTAAAGTGCATATAACACCTAAAAAAAAAAGGTAAACGGCATATAATTATCAAAACTATACATAAAACATAGTACTTTGAAGTCATGTGTAAACCTGATGATTGTAAAATTAAGTTTGTACAGCGTTTCAAAGTGTGGTTTTCGCGACGCTCTTCGGCAAACAGTGCCGGCTTACCTGAAACCTGAAGTCTGTGGCAGAAAATTGCTCAAAATTGCTGAATTCTTCATCCTCCATCACTAGCTGTGTGGTGTAGGAACGAATGAAGTCTACCACCACTGACATCACAGGGTCACGTGGCGGTAGACTTCATTCGTTCCCACGCAACACCACTAGCGATGGAGGGTGAAGAATTCAGCAATTTTGAGCAATTTTCTGTCACAGACTCGAGCAGAGATGAGATTGAGGAAGACTTCGATCCGGATCAGTTTGTAAAGGTGATTGTGAGCATTGAGCCGTATCTGGAAGACGAGCCAGCAGAAGAGCCGAGTTCTGACAGTGATGACACATAGTAGCTAGCTAGCCTCGCTGCTAATAAGTATAACGTTAGCGTTAGCATTCTGATATGCTCTCACACTCACATTGAGGCAGATATACTGTTTGCCTCCAGTCTCTTAGCTCTTTCACAGCTGTTGTTTGTTAGGTCAGCCATTCTAAATAGGTTCTACACATACGTGAAATACATTCCCTATTTAATGGATAGAGAGCAATGCTCCCAGCATTACTTCATAGCAAATTACTTTAGTTGTCATTTCAAGCTTGCTGGAGAAGGCACTCTTGTGCGACGCACATTCTGCACCCACTTCTCACGTACTTCCTCGTCTTTTGGAAATTTGAAAAGGCTAAAAGAATGGGAACTGACGTTCGAGAAATATGCTGCAACCCACCGTGAAGGCATATTTACAACTGATCCTTAAGAAATAGCTGGAGGCTCCCTGAGAAAATGTGTTTTTTGTCAGGAAAAATGGCGACCAAGTGCAACAGAGTACCTCCGTTTACGTAATTTACGTTTTTTAACGCAGGGTGGAAGTGAGTCGCTTGGGAAGTCGGTAGCTCAGTGGCGCTGTGTTCAAATGATGATTTTAACAAGTCAAATGTGTATTTTTTTCCTCGACATATATCGATTGTGAAATACCACCTTTGTTCTATTTATTTAAAAAATGTTGTATTGAGATGTCATATGCACTTTAAGTCATCTTGAACAATTAAACTGGCTTCAGTAATTATCCATTGCATAAAAGTTATAAGTGCATTTCCCCCCCTATCTTTCTGAATGCGAACCAACATACCATCACTGTTGTTCCTGGTGGTTGAATGATTTTCCAGATCCTCAGACAACTCCAACGCAGCAACCTTCATTAGCTTAGGGATGATGTTCATCTCCCGTTTGCGAAGGAAAAGATCAGCTTTTCAATATTGGGGGGGGGGGGGGCTTCAAAGGACAGATACACTGTAGCTAAAAAAATAAATTATAGTATTAAGAGTTTGCTTACCAGGTGTGGCATGTCAATGAATTGTGGATACTGATTAAATATCTTAGCCAATGGTGGAGATTGTGTTGAGATTGTTGAGAGGTTTTCAGGTGAGGGCTTCATTCATTCTTCATTCTCTTTGCCAGGGGTAACCCACTCACTCACATCAGAGTCAGAGTTACAGTGCCACCTGATTTGTTCTTCCGGCGATATCTTCTCTGGCTTTCTTCCATATCCCTTCTAAGATTTCAAAGTTTCATTTCAATGAATCCGCTGTGTGAGGCTGGATCATAGTAGTGTTCCTTTTCATGGGTTGAAGGTAGAGAGTGGACATGAGGCATCAGTCAATAATACCAACAATACAATGGACCTTATTTCTGAAACAATAAACATTTGGTACATCAGTAAAATGTGGGGTGGGAAGGTAAACATCATTTTTTTTCACTTAAATATCCCTCATTGTGTTCCTGGATTTTGACACTCAATCAAGACGCACCTTGTCATCACTGGATGGGTTACTGAAAATAACAGACAGCATCAACCAAACCATTTCTAAACACACATTGAAGAGTCCAGAAGTCCACCTGACCTTTTTTGTGGTAAATTGGAAAAAACACAGCTGGCATGATTATCGTATAGTAGGCACTGAGAATATTTCCCTTTATATCATACCTACATTTTCACAGAAGTGGTTTTTGCACCTGAACTCTTCAATTAGTAACATGTTTTGCCATCAGTTATACTCACACTTCACATTTATTGACTAAAATACTAATTTTAAGTATGATATAAGAACAAATTTCACTCCACTGTCAATACTTTTGAATATCACACTTTGACAGTGTCAACTTACAATCCTCATCTCTCCTCAAGATTGCTGACAGCAACCCTCACAAGTAGCACCCTGTTTTTTGTGCATATGGTACCAGATTTCTCATATTCTGTGAGTATGTTTGGAGCTTTTGATTAAATTAGTACTTTGAGTGCCTCCAATCCACTGTCGTCCAGCCTGTCATGGGAAGGTAGAAAATATGTCTGTCTTGGCAGGGGAGGAGGCTGGAGAAAAACACAAACCAAAGCAAAAATGTATGAGCCATTGGTGCAGTTTAAAATCCCTAAACAAACATTTAAAACACATATTTTCAACAGGACTGCACAATTACTTAAAACTAGAGATGCACGATATATCGGCGGCCGATATATTAGTGGCCGATAAGTGGAAAAAAATAAATATTATTATTATACCGATATCATAATTTTGGCCGATAATTTAAGCCGATATTTTTAACGTCTAATTTCCCTCCAAATATGTTTTCCGGGGTAGCCTGTTATACTCATAGGTCCGTTGCCTGGCCTGTTGAGGGCTCTAGCCATCAAATGTGTTGCTTACTGATGTGACACGCACACACACACACACACACACACACACACACACACACACACACACACACACACACACGACAGTCTTGAATGTTGGATGTTATTTGCTTTGACTTGATATTATAGTGAATATAAAGTACTACATGTTAAGCGTTGTAGTGCATCCTGTTGAGGGCTCTAGCCATCAAGTGTGTTGCTTTTGATGAAATTTCTTGTGCCCTAACATTTGAGAAAATAAAAAGGCACGTCTAAAACCTTTTGTACCCTTTATTTTTAAATACATAAAAATATCGGTTATCGTATCGGTATCGGCCACAATAAACCAATAATTATCGGTTATCGGTATCGGCCCTAAAATTCCATATCGGTGCATCTCTAACTTAAAACATTTGCAACAACTATTCAACCAAATCGTATTCAAAGCTTTCTTATCTTACAGCCTTACCGGATATATCAGTTGAATTTCTGCATCCGCTAGCTCAGAACCCGACCAGAAAAAAAACCCTGAAATGTATCAAGTTCGTTGATGTCTGTGTTACGATCTGTATCAATAAACTCATTGAAGTCGGCATTATACATGAGAAATCAATCTATATACACTTCAGACAACACGTTCTCATTCCCAACTCGTCAGAATTTGCAGCTTGGTCAGTCGGAAAAGCGTCAAAAACCGAAGCAATATCGGCCTTCTAGCGTCGATTTTCGACGTCCAATGTTATTTCATTGCGTCCTATCAGGCGTCATTCTTCGACTTGCAAGGGTGTTTCATTGATTCCTATTACACCGAAGCTGTCAAGTGTCTCAGAATACCAAAATATCTGTAATAACTTGTGTTCTGCCTCATGAAATACTGTTTTTCTGTTATATTCTTACAACTTAACATTGATTTCTCGTTAGAAATGCAATCATAACATGTTTATTGTACATCGTTTGACTTCACGAAGTATGTTCATGAGGAACGAAAATTCTCATTCACTTTAAATGGGGTGACGTCATCAGTTCCATTTTACCAAAATATATGTAATTACTTGTGTTCTGCTTCATGAAAAACAGTTTAGTTCTTATATTCTTACAATTTAACATTGATTTCTCGTCAAAAATGCAATTATAACACGTTTATTTTACCCATAGTCTTTGAATGGGGTGACGTCATCAGTGGTTGTCCGTTTTGCGCCCCCCCACAGGACCCATAACGCTGGTTTTAGTAAGCTATGTATTTTTTAAATAACCATTTCTTGCTCAATTTTCATCCGATTTTTAAACAGTTTGGTTTGTTATAAAGGTCAGAGATGTAGTTATGACAGGACATACCTATGAATAATTTTGTTATTTTCTGAAGAATTATAGCCACGTTAATAACGTTTGTAACAAACCAAACCATTTTTAAATGCATTGAATAATTGGGCAAGTTACGGTTATTTAAAAAGTACATACCACTACCAACACAATGTTATGGGTGGGCGAGCTCATATACGTCTTAAGACATCTAGCCCTTACAGTGGGGAAAATAAGTATTTGAACCTCTACCGATTTCGCAAGTTTGGCCACTTGCAAAGAAACGTGTGATCTAGAATTGTATTGGTAGGTGTATTTTAACAGTGAGAAACAGAATATCAACAAAAAAAAATCAGAAAACTGCATTTTATAACATTTATGACTTAATTTGCATTTGATGCAAAAAATAAGTATTTGAACCCCCAAGCAAACAGCAAGAATTCTGGCTCACAATGACCAGTTATGTGCCCAAGAAGCACTAAGATAAGTCCTCATTAGGTCTAACAAGGTACACCTGATCTCAACTGGTGACGTTTATAAAAGAAACCTGTCCAAAGAATCATACTTCACACCTTCAACCTCACCACCACGGGCAAGACCAAAGAGTTGTCCAAGGACGTCAGAGATAAGATTGTAGACCTGCACAAGGCTGGAATAGGCTACAAAACCATTGGCAAGCAGCTTGTTGAGAAGCAGACAACTATTGGTGCGATTATTCGTAAATGGAAGCAACACCAAACAAATGTTAATCGCTCTAGGTCTGGGGCTCCATGCAAGATATCCCCTCGTGCGGAATCAGTGATCATTCGAAAGGTGCAGAATAACCCCAGAACTACACAAGGGAAGCTTGGGAATGATCTCAAGGCAGCTGGGACCACAGTCACCAAGAAAACCATTGGCAACACACCACGCCGTAATTTTTTTAAGTACTGCAGCACTCGCAAGGTCCCCCTGCTCAAGGAAGCGCATGTACAGGGCCATCTGAAGTTTGCCATTGCACACTTGAATGATTCTAAGAAGGATTGGGAGACAGAATATGGTCAGATGATACCAAAATCAAGCTCTTTGGCATCAACTTGACTTGCCGTGTTTGACAGGGGGGGGGGGAATGCTGAATATGACCCCTAGAGTACATCATACCCACCATCATGCATGGAGGTGGAAACATTATGCTTTGGGGCTGTTTCTCTGCCAAGGGTACAGGACGACTCCACCGCATCAAGGGGACTATTGATGGGGCCATGTAACGTGGAATATTAGGCTTGAACCTCATTCCCTCCCATTGAAAATGCAACCTTAAAGATTTGGAGAGGATCTGCAAAGAGGAGTGGACCAAAATCCCTTCTGAGATGTGTGTAAACCTGGTGACCAACTACAAGAAACGTCTGACGTCTGTGCTTGCCAACAAGGGTTATTCCACCAAGTACGAAGTCATTTTTGTCAGTCAGTTTTGCTAGGGGTTCAAATACTTATTTTTCGCATCAAATGCAAATAAAGTCATAAATGTTATAAAATGCATTTTTTCTGGATTTTTTTGTTGATATTCTGTTTCTCACTGTTAAAATACACGTACCATTACAATTTTAGATCACACATTTCCTTGCAAGTGGCCAAACTTGTGAATCGCCAGGGGTTCAAATACTTATTTTCCCCACTGTATATCCATGGTTGTTGCAACGGAGCTGTGTTTTTTTCTGAATAAAAGGCGCAATAGCGTTTACATTTCTCACCCAAGTCGTTTTTATATTCAGAGTTTTATGATCTACGTGCATTTATTATTATGACTATGAGGATTAACAATACACAAGAAGCATGTTATGTTGGCCTGTTACAGTTTTTCCCCCGAGAGGTTATATTTTATATTGATATACGCACATAAAAGCATTATAATATCAACCTCTTCGACATAGGAATGATTCCTTCACTGACCAAGGCTGTTAAACCATTGACTTCAATTCAATTAATTTATATAGTGCAAAAACAATCAAATTGACTCCTTAGAAGTGGTAATAGGGGAGGGGAAACATTGCAGAAAAATAGTAAAACCATTGCTAATATTCACCCCCAGGAACCTGAAGCAGCTGAACTTTTCCACTTTAGATTAGTTGATGTGTAGTGGTGCATGCTCCACCTCCTGCCATCTCCTAAAGAACATAATCGTCCCCTCATAGTCCCTCATAGTCATCCACACCTTTACTGGCCTGGCTGTGGAGACCATAAGGATTGAACCAAAGGATTGAACCAAAGCGGACTGGAGGGTCTTCTAAGTTCGTCTTTTCTGATGAGTCCAATTTCACAGTAGGTGCAAGACTCTGTGGCTTGTAGGCCTCTCCAGGTCTCCGTCTAACCATCAGACGACCATGTGTTGGGCAAAGCTGAAAATTGGACTCATCAGAGAAGACGAACTTAGAAGACCCTCCAGTCCGCTTTGGTTCAATCCTTATGGTGTTTTACAAACCTCAGCCAGGCAAAGTACAACGTTGTCCCGGAAGAAAAACTTGCTTCCTTTTGCTCTGACAATGTTCCCTGAGAAGTGTTTTTTCCAGCAGGGCAATGCTCCATGCCACACAGCCAGGCCAGTAAAGGTGTGGATGGAGTACCACCAGATCAGGACCCTGTCATGGCCAGCCCAATTTCGAGACCTGAATCCCATAAAAAACCTCTGAAATGTGATCAAGAGGAAGATGGATGGTCACAAGCCATGAAAAGAAGCCGAGCTGCTTGAATTCTTGCGCCAGGAGTAGCATAAAGTCACCCAACGGCAATGTGAAAGATTGGTGGAGAGCGTGCCAAGACACATGAAAGTTGTGATTTTAAATCAAGGTTATTCCACCAAATATTGATTTCTGAACTCTTCCTAAGTTAAAGCATTAGTATTGTGTAGTTTAAAAATGAATATGAGCTTGTTTTCTTTGCATTATTCGAGATCTGAAGACACTGCATCTTTTTTGCTATTTTGACCAATTGTCATTTTTCTGCAAATAAATGATCTAAATGACAATATTTTTATTTGAAATTTGGTAGGAATGTTGCCAGTAGGTTATAGAATAAAACAAAAATGTACATTTTACTTTAACACATACCAATAAATAGTAAAACCAGAGAAACTGATAATTTTGAAGTGGTCTCTTAATTTTTTCCGCGGCTGTATGTGGGTTCTGATCTCTCCAATGCACCAACTGTCAAAATTGTGACATGGATGGATCCTACATGATTGCAAACAACCCCTCAGACAGGTTCAGGTGCAAAAATGCAAAATGTATCCTTTAAAGCACTAACACTTAAACATCCCCACTGAAAAATATTGGTGTTTTTCATATACACCCACCAACACATAGCACACGGGATATTCAGCTACCAACACTCACACAAGGAATATTAAAAAATACCAAAATTATTGTTTAAGTGAGAGACCGTGTGATTGTGAGAGAGCGTGAGGGGGAGAGAGATCAAATTATATGTTAATATGTTTAAAAATATGTTCAGATTTCCTTGTTGTTGTTATATTGACTTTGCTATAGTGTGTAAGGTGGTGTTTGTTATATTTGTTTATAAAAGTAACTCCATTTTTAAATAGATTAATAGTGTTGAATTTGTGTTTCTGTTTAAGTACATTTGGCAGTTTTTGGGCCACATCTGGCCTGGGGACCGAGTTGACACTGAGCCGTCACTCAGGCAGCGTTGAGCCAGATCTGGGCCAAAAGAAAAAATAAGAAATTTAACAGTGTCGGCCAGAGCAAATTATTTGTTTTAGTTTTCAGTTTTCGGGCAGGAACCCAGCCGCAGGTGGGTCAAAATTGAATTGAAACAAGTACAACAACTATTTAAAAAAATGGCAACCCCTCAGCTTGAACTTCATCTTAGGGAAAAGGAAGAAGTTGCAGGGAGCCAAAGAGGGATGGGGGGTGCGGCAATCGTGTTGAAAACGCACAAAATAGGGCCCCAGTGTTCTATATATTTCTATAATCACAACATAAAATATGAATGTGACACTATTAGCAGAGAATGGAATTATGCAAGAAAGCATGCATAAAACAATTCAAAAACTCTTCAGTTGTTATGAAAAGACCAGAAATGTGCAGTTCGTCATTTATCTAACTGAAGCAGATTTCAAGTAAGGCCTACAAGTGTGGGCCTGCTGCAAAATGAGCACTGTGTCTTTAACAGTAGAGATCTAGTGAGGGTTTTATTACGCGAGATTTGCTTGGCGCCGTGACCCCATGTGAAACGTCTACTGCAAGAAGCCCCGTTCACCCGCAGAGCGGCGCGCAATGGAGCTGTGAAGCCATCCGTTTGAGATCCTTTCCTCCACGCCCTCGCAGCCGCTGTAAACAATCATTTCTCAGAAGACTAAGCTGCTGATTAACGTTGTGACTATGTGGATTCAGATTCGGACAATTGATGGGAAGGAAACTAGAACCATAGAAGATCTATCCAGACTAACAAAAATAGAGACTTTGAGACTGAAAATTCAGGAGATTTTCGATGTTAACCCGGAGCAGCAGCGCTTATTCTACAGAGGCAAACAGGTACCGTCGCATGCATATTTCCCATGTGAATAAGCAGTATTTTCAGTTATTTATTCGTTTCGTGGGATTAAGAGCTAACGTTGGGTTGCTTGCTAATTTGACTCGCGGCTCCTGAGCTTCCTGTTTTGATGGGAATTCGCCAACAGTTCTTGCGCAAGCGGGGAGGACGCACTGTACTGAAACCCATGCACCCAAACTGATCAGCTCTGCACTGCTCTTTATCCAACTAGAATACATTTGAACACGTGTAGCAGGCAGTATGCCACAATGTACGTTGTCGAGGAATTTCTGTGGTCAGGTTTCCTGTTGGTGTCATGATGCAGCTAGATTAATGCTTTTTGTCACCTTTTAGACATTTACGAGGGTAGCGTAGGCAGCCACACAGTGCGCTTGTTTTTTAAATGAAGTTTAGCTTTTCGTACAATGAATCAAGGGTTTTCATGTTAACAAACTACGAATACTGTCTCATGAATACTGTCCTCCTGAACACAAGTCTCACTTAGTCTGAGAAGAAAATAGCATTAACGACAGTTGTTGGTATTTTGACGTAGAACACACACGTACGTCTGCCCACTATCTGAACGCAGTTTTTTTATAGGGCAGTTGTTGTGTGTACCGTGTCACTCAGTTGAATTTTGCATTTGTTTACGCTGTGAAGAGGATATGTTATGGCACGTGCTCTGCGAGACGTGTCTCTGCATTGTTTACATGCGGTAGCTGTAGCCAGTGTCATCGCTCCTCCGCCATTCAACACATTCAATATCGAATAAGATGTAGGCTCACATATTCATTTTTTTTTTTATTAAGGAGAACAGCCAGTCACTGAAGTAAAGGCGCACACTAGGTGGACCACATTTGACCAACGTAATTCAATACAATTGTTTGTAAGTTCACTGACACAGATATGACCGCAAGTGAAAATATTTGGTTCTGTGCAGTATCACAAAAATACATAGGCTACCAAACACAGTAGGCCTAGTTAAAGTGGAAAAAATAAAAACATGATTGTCTCAAAGGGAAGAACACTCATTTGAAATATTGTTTTGCATATATAAGTCTCTAAAGCTTTAAAACTGGAAGTTTTATATTAAAGAATTGTGGTAATATTGAAGAATCATGATTTTTACTAAATCCTTACATATTTATCATCTTGAAACTGAGCCTCAAAGCTGTTTGATTCCTTTTTAAAATATAGGAATTTAAGTCCTTGGAGGAATTATTGGAGATTGTAGTAGCTATGTGGATGCTTATAATCGCAATAGTCTCAATTAGGATGGAAGCGTTCGAGAAGTGTGAGAACCCAAATATGCTGTCAAACAATTAGGTCCAAAAATAACTTATGAATAACTTGGTTTTGAAAGCTTTACTTAATACATCTCTGCTGTGTTCATAGTCAGCTGTCCTGTATTAGACAAATTAATGAATGCATCAAAGATGGATGAAGTTAACAGGGGTGTTATGATTTACAAATAGGAACTGGAAACCAGTTTTAACGTTGAAAATGGTCAATGGTCCGATTCTACCATGAATAATGGTTTGACTGAAGCTCTGGTGCTAATTCTACTTTAAAGCTCTCCGAGGGCTCTCTGAGGGCTCGGATGGGCATTAACACCTGGGGGAAGGTGTTACCAAGGTGTGCCCAAGTGTCCCTCCACGACCAGATTGCAGAAGTGTAAATCAGGCTTTAGGCCTTATGCACACTGCCTTGTGTGTACCTGGCGGCTGCGTTGCGGTACTGCTGTGTGACGGTTGTATTTGTGTGTGTGTGTGTGTTCACACCGCCAACGTTTCTGCTCTGTCGCTGCCACTGCCAGCCCTATCTTTTTGAATTAAGTTTGCCTTTGATAATGACTGTCAACACACTCAGTTTAGTATCATCCACTATTGATGAGTGCTTCAAAAAGCGGTGACCAGAAATTGGACCAGTTGACCAGAAATCAATCATGTGTCCCTTCAGTCCCCTCCAAAACACATGAACACCCACCGCCTGACTACTGCAGCATGAGAGAGTGAGAGTGAGAGAAAGCGTTTAAGTGGCTGAGGAGTGCAACAAATTGTGTCATCACTAAAAGTATCCAACTCCCTTATGTGTCTTTCTGTACCAAAACACACAAATAAGCTAGATCACCACATTTGTAAAATGTCCAGTTTAAAGCCAATATAAACACAAGATAAACCATTAAATGACACTTGCTCACAACTTTAATGCACACCTGCAAACATAGACACAAATTACAGTCAAGGTACGTGTAAATATACTTTCGGTCTACTGGTGTTAGCATTAAGATAATACAAAAGCTACAATAGCAGCTAGTTACATTGGATTATGCTAACTGCTACACCAACAACAACATACAGTGGGGAAAATAAGTATTTGAACCCCTTGAGATTTCACAAGTTTGGCCACTTGCAAATAAATGTGTGATCCACAATTGTAATGGTAGGTGGATATTAACAGTGAGAAACAGAATATCAACAAAAAAATCCAGAAAAATGCATTTTATAACATTTATGACTTTATTTGCATTTGATGCAAAAAATAAGTATTTGAACCCCCAAAACTGACTGACAAAAATGACTTAGTACTTGGTGGAATAACCCTTATTGGCAAGCACAGACGTCAGACGTTTCTTGTAGTTGGTCACCAGGTTTACAAACATCTCAGGAGGGATTTTGGTCCACTCTCCTTCCAGATCCTCTCCAAATCTTTAAGGTTGTGTTTTCAATGGGAGGGAATGAGGGAATGAAGTTCAAGCCCAATATTCCACGTTACATGGCCCCATCCATAGTCCCCTTGATGCGGTGGAGTCGTCCTGTACCCTTGGCAAAGAAACAGCCCCAAAGTATAATGTTTCCACCTCCATGCTTGATTGTGGGTATGATGTACTCTTGGGGTCATATTAAGCATTCCCCCCCCTGTCAAACACGGCAAGTCGAGTTGTGCCAAAGAGCTTGATTTTGGTATCATCTGACCACATTCTGTCTCCCAATCCTCCCTAGAATCATTCAAGTGTGCAATGGTAAACTTCAGATGGCCCTGTACATGCGCTTCCTTGAGCAGGGGGACCTTGCGAGTGCTGCAGTACTTCAAAAATTACGGCGTGGTGTGTTGCCAATGGTTTTCTTGATGAGTCTGGTCCCACCTGTCTTGAGATCATTCACAAGCTCCCCCTGTGTAGTTCTGGGGTTATTCTGCACCTTTTGAATGATCACTGATTCCGCACGAGGGGATATCTTGCATGGAGCCCCAGACCTAGAGCGGGTGACAGTTGTTTGGTGTTGCTTCCATTTATGAATAATCGCACCAATAGTTATCTGCTTCTCACCAAGCTGCTTGCCGGTGGTTTTGTAGCCCATTCCAGCCTTGTGCAGGTCTACAATCTTATCTCTGACGTCCTTGGACAGCTCTTTGGTCTTGCCCATGGTGGTGAGGTTGAAGGTGTGAAGTATGATTCTTTGGACAGGTTTCTTTTATACAGGTCACCAGTTGAGATCAGGTATACCTTGTTAGACCTAATGAGGACTAATCTGTGTGCTTTTTGGGCACATAACTGGCCATTGGGAGCCAGAATTCTTGCTGTTTGCTTGGGGGTTCAAATACTTATTTTTTGCATCAAATGCAAATAAAGTCATAAATCTTATAAAATGCAGTTTTCTGGATTTTTTGTTGATATTCTGTTTCTCACTGTTAAAATACACCTACCATTAAAATTCTAGATCACACATTTCTTTGCAAGTGGCCAAACTTGCGAAGTCGGCAGGGGTTCAAATACTTATTTTCCCCACTGTAGCTTCCTTTCCCTGTGGTTGGTGCTTTTACTGAACTTTCAAGCCTTCCTTATCTCTTTTGTTGGCCACGGACTTCTGTGGTTTTAAGTTCAAATAAACTTTTAATTATTTATTTATACTATTATACTATTCATTCTATATAACAATTCATATGTCACAACTAAAGACTGTCCATAAATAACAAACCAATAAACAACTGAGTGAGTAGCCTACCTTGTGAGTTTCTTTTGCAAATTTTCTCAGGTTTGCGTCGTCAACCGATTCCCTAAGTCAGGGGTTCTCAAACTTTTGCAAGTTGGGCCCCCCCAAAGCTGGTTAGGGGTAGTTGGGGCCCGCCCACCGCCACCGCCCTCAACTTCACCACCATATATAGATAGATAGATAGCATATTGTTATTGAAAGGCCTGTCATGTCAAGGTTAGGCTATTGTTATGGTTAGGCCCATACATGCAATTATTATAACTATTTATTATTATTATTATTATTTTCAGTAGTTGTAGGCTATTAATATTAGCAGCTATGTGAGCCTGCATGCTTTCTTATTATAATAATCATCATTACTATCACCATCATTATTATTATAATAAATTATTATCGACCAATTATTATTTTTGTATTTTTACTATCATAATAATAATAAGTGATATTATTGCTATCATTAGGATACTGTTATTATTATGGGCCTCTTGTGATCTTTACAAAACAAAACTTACAGGTCTGTAAATGTTAGACATGAGCTTTCTTTGCCTGGCAAAGCTCCTCAAATCTCGGGGCAATGTTTGACAAACATATCCTCAGGTCATCCTCGATCTGTGCGCGGTTACGATATTTAGTTTTGAGCGCTTGAAAAGCCAGCCTCGCACAAATATGTCGACGCAAAAAGAACGAGCATTTTTAAGACAAGCTTGCATAGCTGAGGGTATTCCGTTATCATTGCTACCCAGAATGGCGAAAGAGGGGAGTTGGTAAACAGATGATTAACCCTCTAGATCCCATAGCGGCCGCCGACGGCCTTCTTGTATTCTCCCATAGCGGCCGCGGCCGGCCGTAACTTTTAAAGACACAGTGTTTATACTACAACATTAATATATGAAAAAATACCCCGCTAATGGATAGATTAACATCTTACTTTTATTTTGAAACCAGAAACTGGATATGCTGTCATTGGCTTTTTTGAAGTATTTGCTAATTTAACCTCGCTACTGACAGATCGCCTGAAGATTACAGTGTCTCTTGGAGTAAAGGCTAGAAATCAGAGACGTCTACTATCATCTGTTCTCACTGGATGATACCGTATTTTTGTGCACCAATGACGACGACTAATCACGTTTGTATAACAGTAACGATCCTGTTTGAGAAGTCAAACATAAAAAAACGTATTCAAATAGAAATATAAGTATCCTCCTGTTTATTTCTGACTAGCTAACTCGCCAGTAACGTCTTCGTATGGCAGTAACTGAGAAGTGTTGGTTTACAAATAGCACCAGCCTCATCGTATACATAGACAAAAGTCATAGCTAGATCAGTGATGTTTGAATAGATTGTAAACCCATGACACTTTTATTAGCAGAGATATGTAACATTTAATAATTGGTCTTTGAGGGACGTTCAGTAAAGCTCATTTTCACGTTACCTCACTTGTGGAAATGGCGGTCTATTTGTGACTTTCGCAACCTACGAAGGAAGCACCCGCATCTGTGGGTGAGAGCTATTATTTGCACAAATAAACAACGTGGGTAATCGGCTGTGTTTTCTGGTTTTCAGAAGAAATGTCTTACAATTTGTATCGTCATCTCAATTTCCATGACCAGTTTGCCAGCTAACCTGCTAGCTATCTACATTGACTGAGGTAACGTTAGTCTGAGGAGTTCGTCTGGAGTTGGTTGATAGCCAGCTATTGACTCAGCCTCATCACTTACTAAACTGATCAGATTAAGATAAATAACATGTATAGTAAAAAAAACCTATTTCAAATCCCTCCTTTGTTTTGAGCTGTAAGCTTATGGTAACAACAGTAGCTACAATCAATAGCAAGGTCATCATTGAATATTGAAAACCTCATATTGAAATGGTATTCAGCAGATTATTCGACAGCCAACTAGTAATATGTTGTGATGTTACATTTTAAGCTTTAAGCTAATCACAGTGAAATCAGGACCAAGGTATAGGACATCAATACTACAAAAATGTATAGTAGATGTGATATAGCTTGTCCGTATGTAGTACACACTGGGATATTGAGCTGATGTTGTGGCATAAAACAAATTACATAAAAAAGGATGAAACAATAATGACTTCCACTGTGATGGCTTACAATAATAGGATAGTTTTTTTTCCTTTATGTGTCAGGATGTCAGTTGTTCCACCTCATCTGAGGATAGAGAAGTGAGTGAGGGTGCCATCTTTTCTTCTGGTCTCTGACATGGCACCCACTTCAGTGCATGTAGGTGATTGGCCTACTTAATGGCGCTGCAACACGTTCTCATTCCCAACTCGTCAAAATGTGAAGCTTGGTCAGTGGCCTATAGCGTCAAGAAGTGACGCTTTAGCTACCTTCTAGCGTCATTTTTCGACTCTCAAGGGTGTTTCATTGATTCCTATTAGGCGTTATTTTTCGACTTGCAAGGGTGTTTCATTGATTCCTATTAGACCGAAGCTGTCAAGTTCTCTAGCGTAATTGAGATATTGAGCTGATGTTGTGGCATAAAACAATTGACATAAAAAAGGATGAAACAATAATGACTTCCACTGTAATGGCTTACAATAAAAGGATAGTTTTTTTTCCTTTATGTGTCAGAATGTCAGTTGTTCCACCTCATCTGAGGATAGAGAAGTGAGTGAGGGTGCTGTGGCAGCAAAGAGAAGTGAGGACATGGGGGGAGAGGAACAGCAAGAGGCCTGATGAGCGTAAGGACGCTTCAGTAGGACATAGTAGGTTTCTCACTGACGGAATTGAAGATGGAAAGTTGTCAGCTTACAAGTGGTGGTGTTTGTATAGGTAGTCTGACATTACAGTCTGTAGTGAAGCTTGTCACCATAGTCTGCCATCCCTGGGTTTGAACAGGGTAGGTATCTGCATAACTCCTCATACTTATTTCATGGCATTGGTGTCTGCCACATAGGACACTTGTAAGGCTGGATCAGATGAACAGTAGTCAAGAAAAGAGGGTATATGATGGATACCCATGAGGATGTTTATCCTCACAAACACCTTCACCTCCTCCACAAATGTATTGCACCAGGATGCTTTTGAAGAGGCATAGAGTTAGGTGTTTTCCACCAAATTAGCAAAAATGTTGGTAATCTGTATGGTTAAGTAGTGTTAATATTTTAATATTTATTTTAATATTTATTCATTTAATTACAAAATATATACCAAATACTAATTAAATACATTAAGAATATATTAAATTTAATAACTACATCTGCTGTACGGTTCAAAACTTATGAATTTGAACTTTAGGGTGTATGTAATGATTTGTATTTTAATATTTGTAGAAGTCACTAATACATATTTGATGATATCATATTAACAAAGAATTTATGCCATTTCAAACAAAACAAACTTGTAATTGTAATTTTTCTTTTGTTTTCTAACTGTAACTGTTTGTTTACAGAATAACCAAAAATGAAGGAATTCTCTGTTTTTCGTGGGATTTTGCTGCAGTGTTCTAGAATTCTATTGGGGTATAGAGGGTTAAGTCTACTGTCACTCTCCAGCTCAATAAGCTGATCTTGCATGTCTATTGACAGCTCGTCTGCTGAGCAGAGAAATGGATCCCGAACCCAAGCGAATGAACGGTAGTCCTCTTTGAAAACAGGACCAAAACTGATTTCTGATATTAGGCGTGATACAGTGTCATTTGAAATAGGTATTGCGCTGAGTTTAGGAGCTGCACTCTCTGCTACCATTATTCTACACGTCTTCCGGGACCGGCAAAATCAGTGTTTCCGCAATTGTATGGGGTTTGCCAAGCCTAGCTATTCTATGAGCAACTACATACGGTGCCTCCAAAACTGCTTGGAGACAATGGTTCCAAAAAAAACGAACTGTACACAATGTAGACAGGGACAGCACAAAATAGTGTTCAAGTGCTGGTGTTTTATTTGTTGCAACACGGTGGATGTTCAAAAAAAAAGACAAGGTGTTCAGGAGAAAGGGCTAGCTGCATTTGGAAGAAGTTAGTTAGCTAGAAGGCTAGCTCTCGAGGCTATGAGCTTTTTTAAAAGACTGGAGAAAATTACTCCTTAGAATAGGCTACGAATAGACCTACTGCAAGTGCAGTAAGGTATTACTAAGGAAAGAGTGAGTCTTTAAAAAGACTGTTTATAAAGCAATGAATATCTGAATGATAAAGGAAACAAGAGAACTTGAACCAACTCTGCAGAGTGTCATCTCAGTCAGTAAGGGTGAGCGCTTACCATGCCTGCAGTTACGTTCATACTCTGAAGCGTCGGTTCAACTTGCGTTCAAATGATAAGACTCCGTTTTGATTGGTGGATCAGGAACGAAAAAGTATTTGATTTGTTTGTGTCAGTCCAGGCCCTTGCATTTCACCACTGAGGGAGCTTTCACTGTGACAGGTTGCCGGTGTTTTTTTTTTCTCCGTCTGTGACATCGCGCCCCCCCTGGATAGTGTTCACTCGCCCCCAATTTGAGAACCACTGCCCTAAGCCATCTTTTCTTCTGGTCTCTGACATGGCACCCACTTCAGTGCCTGTAGGTGATTGGCCTACTGTATGGCGCTGCAACACGTTCTCATTCCCAACTCGTCAAAATGTGAAGCTTGGTCAGTGGCCTATAGCGTCAAGAAGTGATGCTTTAGCTACCTTCTAGCGATATTTTTCGACTCTCAAGGGTGTTTCATTGATTCCTATTAGGCGTTATTTTTCGACGTGCAAGGATGTTTCATTGATTCCTATTAGACCAAAGCTGTCAAGTTCTCTAGCGTCTTTTTTCGACGCAAGGGTGTTTGATTGACTCATATTAGACCGTAGCTGTCAAGTTAGCAACAACACAGTCCGGGAGGACTGAATTAGGAAAATACATATGCAACGTCCGGTTACACGTTAAAAAAAAAAAACGCGAACAAGACGCAGTGAATGGAACTGAATTAGGAAAATAAATATGAAACGTCCAAAACTGCGAACAAGACGCAGTGAATTACGTCACTTCTGGGGTTCAATCTCTAGTAACAGATACACGAATGGTTGGGAGTGTGCATTTAGGCTAGTAGAGCAAGTTAAGGGATAGACAGTGGGTTGCCAAGATGGGGATCTTCCCAAATAGTGAGCCCGCATTGACGTATAAAAACTGGGTTTATAACTCATTTATAAGGGCTTATTAATGACTTACAACGGGTTTACAACCTAATTAATAACTTATTTATAAACCATTTATAATGGAGTCTTTTTGTAAAGTGGTACCGGTTTATTGGCAAAATATACAATTTCTCAGCTGTTTGCAATAAACAAATTACACAAGAATTGTGATGCAAACGTGATGCATAGCCAGACACCAGCTTCTGACAGCGTTCCTGAGGAATCTTAGCCCATTCCTCATGAGCAATGGCCTCCAGTTTTGCTACCGCCTTCTTCAAATCCCACCAGAGATTTCTGATGGGCTTCAAGTCAGGCGACTGTGACGGCCACTCTAGAATCTTCCATTTCTTCTCCTGAAACCAAGCCTTGGTGGACTTTAAGGTATTAATGGGATCATCGGCCTGATACCCGATACTGGTATATGGGCCATTCTACCGAATTGATGCAAAGTCATGTCGGATATATTTAGAATTTTTGTATGTTTTTTTCCCAAAACTTTGTCCGTATGTATATTGTACCATATCTAAAGTACACATATCTAGTAAAAGAACTGTCAAGTTTTATATTGTGTTTTCAGAATGTGTTGGAATGTTTTTCCTCTTCCAAAAATTGTCACTACCGAAACATCACATTTACTATAGTAAAAAAGTTATATTATTGACCTGTTCAGATTGTGTTTCCTTCCCTTCTCTGAAGAGTATTTTTACAAATATTTCTTGAAGATTTTCACAATGAAATCCATAGAAATTAATTTTTTACCAAATTTTCAAGGTCAATTTATCTGTTTCGGTAGTGACTGCACTGTTTCGGTAGTGACTGCACTTTTGGATGGATGTTCATTTCTCTCCCAAAATCATCCAAAAGGTGCTCTGGGCCTCCCTTTAGTCCACACAACACATTTATTTAAAAATTATGGGATTGAACTACTTGCCATTTCATTTTGTCACTACCAAAATCATCTGGTCACTACCATATGTTTCGGTAGTGACTGTTTCGGTAGTGACAATTCTAGCTAACTTTAAGCATAAATAAAGAATTCTAGCAAGCACACGGCTTGCAAACACATCTTTGAAGAGGTGTACACACATACAAACATAAGATTTTCCATGAAACCCCAAAAGGTTTACTTAATTGAAGAAAACATGCGTTTCGGTAGTGACAATTCTTAAGGTTACATGTCGATTTTCAGACTTTGGAACACATTTATATAAAAACTATGGGATTTAGCTACTTACCATTCAACCATGAGGGACAGAGATGCAGTGTCACTGCATGGTCAAAAATGCAGAGTCGTGGCTAAAACACAGGCTCAGCCAATGGACTAAAACTCTTGTGTTTCGGTAGTGACATGAAAACTAGGGACATGATTTTTTGAGTATAGTAAATTGATTTAAAAATTAAACCCACAATAAATCTAAATATTCCAAGTTCTGTTTCAACCCAATCATAAAGATCTTTGAAATTATATAATTGAAAAAAATCAAGTGTTATTTAAAGGCATTGAAATTTAGATGTCAGGGTTGGGGACAGCTACTTCCCAATAGAAAGTACCCTATTAATGATGATTTTGTATATAT
Organism: Sprattus sprattus; assembly: GCF_963457725.1. Classification (NCBI taxonomy): domain Eukaryota; kingdom Metazoa; phylum Chordata; class Actinopteri; order Clupeiformes; family Clupeidae; genus Sprattus; species Sprattus sprattus. Next base: position 3,257,638 of record NC_137909.1, on the reverse strand, counting down.
TTAGCTTATCACTATCTCATGTAATGCATTGGGTTTATATAGACCATAACATTTTCTAATTTAATATCTATGTCTAAATACCTAATTGTTTTGTAAATAGATTTTATTGTTGAGGGACTGCATATTACACGAATTCGGTAGAATGGCCCATATAGACCAGATCGGTGCATCCCTAGAATTAAGTATGAACCTCTTAGCATGGCTGGCTGAAGGGAAAAAAAGAAGTTCTGTTTTAGACTGTCAAAAGGGATGTTTTGCTCTCTGAAAAGATTTTGATTTTAAGATGTAAGAGATGTATTTGCTTGTTTATTCATGTTTATTTTCAGTGCATTGTATTAGAATTGGGCTAGTGGTCAAGGTTGCAGTCATACTTAACATACTTGCACACGCCATTGAGTTAGCATTCTGTGAAATCGGTACATTTTGCGTCCCAGAGAAATAAACTGTCAAAAAATCACTATAATACCAAATACACACATAATTTTAAAACACAACAATAGTATGTCTTCTATCATCAACACTACCTAAAATTTAAGTAAATTGAATATAATTTCCTATAGTTAAATTTGCATTTAGGCAGGGATTTTGGCCTGTCCCTCACTATGAAAGTTATTTTTCAGCAGGTCTTTTAAATTGTAAATTGTTGTTAAAATGATAAAATGATCTCAAGGTTAAGCAATGATTTCAGCATGAATACATGTTGTATTTATACAATTTTAATAATTTTATCAGTGTCCCCTGATTTCAAGTCAACCCTGTTACTGACACCAAAAAACCCCTGTAAAATAATGGCACATTCCAGTACTGACATCATTTACAGGAAGAGGATTTTCAACAGATAAAACACAAGTAAGTTTCTCTCTTCTATAATGTACAATTTTGTTGTTTTATGAGATCGTTAGGGGTGGGGACATCATACAGCGTCATTACTGTTACCAATGTTTTACATATACAAATGATAATTTTAATTAATATCTTGATATTTACCATATGTACAAGTAATATTCTTTCAAACTGTATGACATGTGCTCTTGTGACCTTGAACATTAGCTAGCTAGGGGCAAATTAGCTGAGAATTGTCAACCCTGTTACTGTCAGTCCTGGAGTGACACTGATAAGGTTTCACATTTATTGAATGTCACATACAGTAGTTTGAAAAGTTTATTTAGATAAATTGCTAACATTTCTAAAAGTTATCTTGTCTGTATCATTGAGCAGAAGGCCATATTATGCAGTGTGGGTGGCATATGAGCATTCATTACAGTCTTAGTAACATTTGTTAGTATATGCATCTAATATTTAATGAATTAAGGTGATACTACTGAGGTTGCTGTCTTATTTGCTTGCTAAATATAATGTAATAATAATATTTTGATTACATTGTCTATATTTATACTTCAATACAGTTTTTCAGATGCTATTAGTATGCCATTAAGTGCAGCAGAGAAGCAAAGGCGTTATCGCGCTCGCTGAGACCAAGATCCAGTAAGAAGGGAAAAATACCTTGAATGGGAGAAGAAGAAATGGAAGAGGGACAGAGAGCAAGGGAGGAAGAAACCCATACAGGAGTGCAGAGAGAAAGAGCAGAGGTTACAGCGGAGAAAATGGAGGCAAGCCCAGGCAAAGAGCAGGGCATCAAAAAAGGCAGCTGCAGTTGTACTCAGCAGTTTATCTACTCCTCCAGTGAGCCCAGAATCAGTTCAGGCAAATCAAGAAGAAGCTGGTCCTTCAAGGTTAGAACAGTACAAAAAAGATGTCACTATAAGGTATACACAAGCCATACCTAGGCTACACAGATAAACAGTATAGTGCAGGTGTACATGCAGGTATACATATAACATACAAACAGTACTGTGCAAAAGTTTTAGGCAGGTGTGAAAAAATGCTGTAAACTAAGAATGCTTTCAAAAATGGAAGTGTTAACAGTTTATTTTCATCAATTCTTCATAAATTAACAAAATGCAGTGAAGGAACAGAAGAAAATTCTAAATTAAATCAATATTTGGTGTGACCACCCTTTGCCTTCAAAATAGCATAAATTCTTCCAGATACACTTGCGCAGTTTTTGAAGGAACACGGCTGGTAAATTGTTCCAAACATCTTAGAGAACTAACCACAGATCTTCTGTGGATGTAGGCTTCCTAAAATTCTTCTGTCTCTTCATGTAAACCCAGTCAGACTCGATGATGTAGAGATTAGGGCTCTGTGGGGGTCATACCATCACTTGCAGGACTTTCTGTTCTTCTTTAAGCTGAAGATAGTTGTTAATGACATTGGCTGTATGTTTGGGGTTATGTTCCTGCAGAATACATTTGGTGCCAATCATACGCCTCCCTGATGGTATTGCATGATGGATTAGTATCTGCCTGTATTTCTCAGCATTGAGGACACCATTCATCCTGACCAAATCTCCAACTCCACTTGCAGAAATGCAGCCCCAAACTGGAAAGGAACCTCTACCATGCTTCACTGTTGCCTGCAGACTCTCATTATTGTACCTCTCTCCAGCCTCCAGCGAACAAACTGCCTTCTTCTACAGCCAAATATTTCTAATTTTGACTCATCAGTCCAGAGCACCTTCTGCCATGTTTCTGCACCCTAGTTTCTATGTTTACGTGCTTAGTTCAGTCACTTGGCCTTGTTTCCTTGTCGGGGTAGAGCTTTTTGGCTGCAACTCTTCCATGAAGACCACTTCTGGCCAGACTTCCCCGGACAGTTAATGTCTGTACCTGGGTACCACTAGTTTCTGCCAGTTCTGAGCTGATGCCACTGCTTGAAATCTTCCGATTTCGAAGGTAAATAAGCTTGATGTGTTTTTCATCAGCTGCATTAAGTTTCCTTGGCTGACCACTGCGTCTACGATCCTCAACGTCTTCTTCAAAAGAGCTGGAACTGCACATTTTGAAACCCCTGTCTGCTTTGAAATCTTTGTCTGGGAGAGACCCTGCTGATGCAGTATAACTACGTTGTGTCTTGTTGCTGTGCTCAGTCTTACCATGTAAATGGATAAAAAATAAACATTTATTGTTTACATTTTTCAAAGCATTCTTAGTTCATAGCATTTTTTCACACCTGCCTAAAACTTTTGCACAGTACTGTAGATAAAGAGTATTAGAAGCAGTGCAACTCAACATAGAATAATGTATTCAAGAGCAGACCCAGAACAAGTACACTACAAAATGCATGTATTCCAGATGAGGTAAATGTTTGTGTTTATGCTTATTTTTCAGGCAACGTTCATACACCAGAAAAAAGCACAACGTACACCAGAAAAAAGTACATTCTCTGCTTCTCCGTCTAGAAAAACATCTGCAAAAGGAACGTAAAGAGAATGAGAAATTTAAGAAAAGATACCAAAGACTGCTGAAAAAAAAACTGTCTCCAAGATCCAAGATAAACCGTGAGTTCCGGCCTTTGCCCAAAGTGGTCAGAAAACGTCTCCTTTTCCACTCTGCCTTTACTAAAGACCTCAGTGACCGGTATCACAAAGCCAATGGTGAAAAAGAGAAACAATTAATTGCAAAAATCTGTGCAGGGGGAAAGATAGTACGGAAGTACAGGCTCCAAAAATATGCAGAAACACTTTTGGGCTTCTCAAGAAGAAGGTGGAAACACTCTGACAAAGACCCACTCACATTCAAACGAAAAGGAAACACTCGGACAGCTGATGAAATTAAGAATTGTGTGAAGCTGTTCTTTGAACGGGATGACGTGAGCCGTTTGACGACTGGTAGGAAGCAGACAAAGACAAAGTACAAACTTAAAAAGCAGAAACGATTCCTTATGGACACAATGATAAATGCTCACAGGAAGTTCTTGTCTGAATATCCAGACAGAAGAATTTCTTACTCATTATTTTGTCACTTGCGTCCGTTTTGGGTGGTGACCCCAACCCTGTCTGAGAGAGAGACCTGTTTGTGCAAGATGCATGAAAACCTGGGCTTCATCACAAACAAGCTCTACCACCTGAGGCTACTAACACACTGTAACACCGAGGAGTTGGTAAAACATGTTGTATGCGACCCCCACAGAAAGGACTGTATGTACGGCCAATGTGATGAGTGCAAGCTGAACAAGTTCCCCATTATTACACCGTATGAACCCACAACCCTGGTGTCATACTCACAGTGGGTAACAGAGGAAAAAAGGTGTTCAGAAACGGTGGCATATAAAATGACGATGAAAAAAGAGATGGAGGGAACACTGGAAAGCCTCCTTGACCTATTCAATGAACAACTGACAAAATTCAAGAGGCACATCTTTAAAGGTACAATATGCAACAATTATGCTTCAGGATTAGGGTTAGGATAAGCTGTTTAACCTTAAAATAACAGCTTAAAAAAAATGGGGCGCTACAATGACTTTTAATATGGATAATTGCGTCCGTGCCAATGGCATAGCAGGGTCGATGGGCATATAACTGCGTTCTGTAGTTTTGCCTGCCGATGCCCGCCGACCTGACTTTGATTACCTTCTGCCGATCTAGTAAGTAGCTTATTTGCCGTCTTGCTTAGTCTTGTGTTGCAAATGATTGATGTTTGACTGTGTAAGGACAGTCGTTGAGTAATTAGTTTGTCATAATGTCAAAGTCAGCACATTTCAAGAGATTTCGTTAGTTTTAGCTGCTAGCATACCTTTAGCGAATAGCTATTAATCTTTAATGCACCTTTAACATCAGACAAGAGTTTGCCTTTGGCCGAGCACTGAAAAAGGAGCTGTCCACTGATGAGTGCATAATTCATGTGGATTTTTCCAAAAATTATGGGTGCAAATACAGTTCAGAGATTCAAGCTGTCCACTTCGGTGCATCCCACCAACAAGCCACCCTTCATACAGGTGTGCTTTATCTAGGTCCAAATGCAAGCCCAATCTGTTTCAGCACTGTGTCCCCGTCCCGACAGAAAGGACCAACTGCTATCTGGGAACATCTCAGGCCTGTTTTGAATTACATCAAGCAAGAGCACCCTACGGTGAAGGTGCTGCACTTGCTTAGTGATGGGCCTTGCACACAGTACCGCCAACGCGGTAACTTCTACCTCTTCTGCACAGAATTGTACCAAAGAGGCTTTGGAAAGGGCACAAGGAATTTCTTTGAGGCCAATCACGGCAAGGGCGCCCCTGATGGGGTTGGAGGTGTATTAAAGAGACTAGCTGATGATCTTGTCAGCAAAGGCAGTGATATTCCAGATGCAAGGTCTTTGTTTTCAGCATTGGCCAGAACCAAAACCTCCATCAAACTGTTTTTTGTGGAAGAGGAGGATATAGAGAAGGCAATTCAGGCCATGCCACAGAACATCCCACCAGTTCCCTCAACAATGCGCCTGCATCAGGTTGTGACACAAGAGAGCGGTAGCCTGATCTGCCGTGATGTCAGTTGCTTGTGTGTAGCTACATTGAAGAGGTTGGAATGCCAGTGCCCTGGCTCCCAGGTCTTCAACTTTCTGCGCGACCAAACCCGAAACAAAATCCAATCTAGTGAAGTTGATTGGACTAACGCAGAAATAATTGGAAAGTGGTGCGTGGTCCGTTACGATGGGGACATTTACCCTGGTGTCATAATTTCAACAGATGACACTGCAATCCAGGTTAAATGTATGCACAGTGGCGGTCCAAACAAATTCTACTGGCCTAGCCATGATGACATCATTTGGTACCTCCATGACGATGTGCTTTGCTTCGTCCCTGCCCCAATTCCAATCACTGGTCGCCCCGTGGCGATCGAAAGAGATGTATGGTTGAATCTACAGAGTGTGAGAAGTGAGAGATTTCTCATTTAAGATTTGATATGCATGTGCAGTAATTATCCTGTTCTGTTTTGATCAAACATTAATTTTAGTATGGTAACATTTTAGTATGGTTCTTTTTTATATGTGATGATTTGTATTGTTGTTCTCAAGAGTTTCAATCTTAATGGTCTGGTTGCAAGTTCACCATGTTATAACTTTGATGGATGGAGTTTTTACTTGTTTACTAATCTATCTGAATATGAACTTTAACCTTCTACTAATCAATTTCAATACGAATTTTGATACCTACTTATAAGTGATATGATTTTTGGTCTGGTTTTAATGTTGCCAGTTGATTTCTCTGAGTACTGAGCATCAGTTTCAATTAAATTGACATTCTTCTAAATCTCTTGTTGATGTGTATGTGTAGATTCAATGACACAAGAGCCGTAAGGTGACTACAGAACCTCACCCCTATCTTGTAATGTTAAAAGAAAATGAAACCAAACACCAGCGAAAATAACTTTTTCTGGGATTCATGATCCCAACTACAAACCCCTCAATTACATTACATTTCTTAGAATTCAACGTGCTTCACTAAAATAACTATGCAAATTCCATGCTACTGCAATTTAAAAGACTCATATCTATAAGGTAAAATGATAACAGCAATAATAATAAATGCAGTAAAAGATACAAATATGTGTGCTGAAGAATATGTCCCATCAACCCTGTTACACTTGTCAGTCCTGTTACTTCATATGTCAGTCCTGTTGCTGTCATTAATTTGACAAAAATGGAAAAATAACAATTAAAAGGGCCAGCCAGGTATTACCATTCTAAATAAGACTGTAAAATGTTTTGCAAAATACCTTTTATTCAATACCTCTCTCATAAAAATACATATATATCTTAATTCATATGTGGTCTCCTTTCAAAATTTTGATTTTCTTGGTCATCTGAATGATAAAATTGAAAGTTTAAAAAATATGTTCATAATTTGAAATAATCTCTGTGAAAGAGGGACTGAAATACTGCTCATACATGTGTAAACTTTTACACAACTCTAATTCCAAATATCTTATATAATAACCATTTTATCCGTAACAGGGTTGACAGATAAATTGTATCATGGAGTAGGTAACGTGTCATAAAATAAATAGCCTGAGATGGCACCATATAATTTGTTGTCACTTTAAGATGTTTTCTCTCCATAGATATTTTGAAAATGGTGATAAAAATGATTTTATATTTAAAAATTTCAAAGTTGAAAAGGTACTGATTTCGTGGAATGACCCAACCTGCAGCCAGTTAAAAACATTGCCTGCAAATATTGGCATATGAAATCACCATCAACAGAAAAGATGGGCTTATAAAATGCACAAATATGTAAAAAAGCCTATAATATACACGTTGGCAGTAGTGCCAGTCTGAAAATGCATCACGAGCATGTGTCCAAGCAAGGATTTTTTACCGTATTGCATCAAGAGTTCTGGAGCATAAAAAAAGTAGAAGACCCCATTGTTACGACTATTGTTTTTGGTGACTGGTTTTAGTTTCTGCAATCTGACTTCGTCACACAGTTTGTATATGTAGGTGTTGACATGTTTAGTGACAGAAGAGCTGAGATTTCCTGTTGTTTTGGATTTGTTTGAATGACCACACATTGAAGATGCAGATTAGTCAATCAGCCCTTACATGTCCTGGGTAGATGAGATGGGTGTGAGTGGGCAGGGTCAGAGCAGGGCATTTGAAGAATGAGCTGCTTGCAGTACCCACACAGTCCGAGGGTGTTGCCAGTAGGGATGGGTATCGTTTGGGTTTTATCCGATAGCGGTGCTAAACCGATACTTTGAAACCGATAACGGTGCCTGAACCGATACTTTTTTTTAAGCAAAAAAACGACAATTGACGACATTAACCCATTTAAGCCGGGAAAGCATTACCGCTGTTCTACCATTAAAGCCGGGAGCGCTGTTGCGTCATTCTACCTTTAAGGCTGGGAAAGCATATACGTCGTTTTCCGGTATAAGGGGGGGTTTTGCCCAAATTGTCGGCCTCTGGGCCAATGAAATGCATCAGAATAGACATGTGATAGTGCCTCAAATGTTTTGCCATTAGTAGCTTTAAAAAAAAATCGTTGGCTTTCTCGCTTTGCTAAGTAACGTCTCCTCCGCTACAGCCAGGATTATAGCTCAAAGTAAATTAGGCAAGGAGTGAGTGGTGAGTACTGGTAGTTAAAGAATATGGTTATCTGTAGTTGTTAACGATTGTTACTTGCTTAAATGTAGGTTTACTCGAGGTAAATGAAAGGGAATATGGTATCATAGAGGGCTATATTAACACTAAGCTAGCTTGCTATGTTGTTAAAACTTTCTCCAGTGAGCAAGAGTGTGAACGAGAGAATTATATCGACATCTATTTATTCTAGTATTTCAAAACAATAATCAGTCCCTATAGAATGTTGTTTATAATCAGTTAATGCTACTGAATCCTCGTTTGACTTTATTATAGTGAATGCTTTGGTTGCCTTCCATTTCAGCCCAGCATACAGTATTTATCAGTTGATAAATAAGATGTACTTGAAATTTGTTTTGTTTTTTATTTTAATTATTCCTGTTTTTTCCCTTTGAATGGAATATTTGACACTAAACTAGTTCATCTGTATCTCAGTGATAGTATCCAAATGAGCATAAAAATATCACTGGTATGTAAAAACTACATGGGCAACAAAATAGTTATAATTGTTGATCAAAATCTTCTGCCCTTCTGCTCATAATACAACAAGTAAACAACTCAGAGGTTGACACTGTCAGGTCCATTCTCCATCCATAGTGTCCAAATGAGCATTAAATAACCCTGGTATGTAAAAACTACACGGACAACAAAATAGATGTTAATCGTATTCCTTTCTGCTCATAATAAAACAAGTAAACAACTCAAAAGTTAAAACTTTCCCTATAAGAATTATATATTTATAATTATATAGTTATATACTTTATTTCACTTTGTTATATACTTTGTCATATAGCTTATTTAATTTTTTTCTACTGTTTTGTGCTGATCCTGCACTTTTACATATTTTGTTTACATTTGAGAAGGTGTATGTAAATATTGTAAATATTTGTAAATACAAATTCAAATTCCCATGAAAGCCACAGGTGTAAGCTCTCAAATACTTTTTGAATTGTGTTCCTATCTGTTACAGGGCCTGAGAAATCAGTAATGTAGTAGGCGTTGACACAATTGCTGAATTTCTAGAAAAACTTCAGGTTTTGGGGGCTTTTCTGAAATCGCCTATAGGTTTTACAGGCATTTTTTCCAGGTGCTTTAGGCCTAAATGGGTTAAAGAAAGGCTTTTTTATTGCCAAGGCAATTTTTTCCCCTTCAAATTGAACAATACATACAAAACACACACACTCACACACTACAGCTTCAAACTTCTTTTGCAAAAATATGAGCATGTTTGCATTTATTTAATGAAATTTCACCATTTTCTGATTTGTTTATACCTATCTTTTCTACCTGGTTTATAGTTAAACTTGTTACTTGAACACACTGAGTACGAGAAAATGTGTACTGCCCCTTTAAGAGACTTTGATAATTTCTGGCTGATCTGCCGTTGACTTTTGCCTTCTCCCTTCGTTACACACGCAATTGTTTTGTTGCATTTGCTGCACGTCGTGATGTTTGGATCTTTTTTTTAGTGCTAAATATAGCAACACTTTTGACCGTTCACTTTTCGATTTTTCTCTGTTAAAAGGTTGATGACTAGTTCTGTTTGTGCTTGCAACCTAGCAACAAAATACAAAATAATTCATACAGATCATACTTACGCCACTACCGTACTAGTTAGCTGTCGCTTGGTTTCTACTGTTTTTGAACCAGCCTCCGTGTTTCATGTTTGCAGCCTGAAAAAAACACTGTTTAAGACAACATTTTACGTAACTTTTGTTGATTTAGCTGCATGATTTGTTGCTGTTATTTATTTCAATCGGCTCAGGCACCGAAAGGAAGCACCGAAATCTGCGTGACATTTCGGTCCGGGTAGGTACCAGTTGTATGGCACCGGTGCCATATTGGTACCGGTTCTCGGTACCCAACCCTAGCCACTTTCTCACCACTTTCTTCCCCTCTCCCTGGCCTTCACGCAGTTGAAAGCTCTGCTCTTTTTCTCCTGTGTGTTTGAAGGCCTCGTGGTAGATTCACCAGTGGATTCTCAACTTGGATTTATTGTTTATTCCTTGTCTTTGTTTTTCTCTCAAAAGGGTTAATAGGTCTTAACTATCTTAGCCAAGCCACACACTGCTGACTGTGCTGCCTGTTAAACTGCTTTCTTGCCGGTTTGTGATTGGCTCTGTTTGAATTATGCTTCCGGCTGATTGGTGAAGGTGTTCTCTTCGAAAGGCCATCCCTTAACCTTTCAGAACGTAGCGTCACACCGGTGTGACAGCAGCCAATTTTCCGCAAAGACGTACCGACACACGGGTGTGACAGAATATGGCGACAGGAGCGTTCCAAAAGCCGCGTAACAATAAGCCTGTGTGTGGGTTACTAACTTCGCTAACGTGAGCTAACATTGTACATTCAGCCACCTTCATCCATTATGCCTCTTAAAATCGTCTTGTCAGTATCATTTTGTTTACTATATGTAGACTTACTATATTTGTGTGGTCCACGTCCAATTGTACATGACAAAGTTACAACGTTTGCAAGTATAGGGAAGACATGATCTCCGGTACAAGACAAGCACAACAAGTGTTTTTTTTTTCATGAAACTTGTATTAATGGTAAATTAAATATACATAACTGAAAATAATCATGTATGGTACAATACTCAGCCAAATATCAATTCCAACGACAGCTCGATATGAAAACCAGCATCGCAGCGGGAATATACCGTACATGAAATGCTTCACGAGCTGACTAGCTTAGAGGCATACGCTCCTCAGGATATGTATAATTGTAGTCTCATCATTGATGCACACAAACTGCGCAGACACCTTTTCATATTACAATCACTTGTCACTGACAAATCATATTTGCGCACTATCAGCGCATCCACAACATGCAACAGTTTGAAAAAAATAACGACACACCGATACCTGCATCGCATTCATTCATTTATTACAGAAATCAAGTAGTGTAAACGTAAACTCACAAAACTAAATAAACATGACAAGAAATGTTGAAAGGAGGCAACAGCTCACTGATGATAAAATTCGGGACATCTTCACCAGCTGAAACACACAGAAATACCAGTCTGTTAGTGTAATGGCCAAAATGTAAAGACACATACATGCATAAACCTACGGTACAAACACTGTTCATCGCTAAGCATAGATAAGTTGATGTCTCAACACGGTCATCAAATGAAAACCTGTTCATGAGTGAATGTGTGTCCGTGTGTACTTGTGTCTGTTTGTGTGTGTGTCCATGAGCACATAAAAGTAATTGGCCTCTTTTAAAAATAAATGTTTCTGGTTTCTTGACATATTCAAATAGCAGTGTTTCCCCTACAATGATATTAGGGTGGCGGCCCGCCCCCCCAACGGCCCCGCCCGCCCCCCCTGGAAGGTCAAGTAAAAAATTTATTTTTTTTTTTTTTTTATAAATATAGCGCCAGATCACAAAATAAGTCATTTAAGGTTACCTTTACCATAAAACATGTAAAATTATACTTATTGACTGCTGTCATTCAAAGAAACACATGAACATCATAATTCATTTAAGTGTTTGTGTCCGTGTCCGCCGCCGCGGCGCGTCCGCCGCCGCGGTGCATCACGCCGTGCCCCTGCCGCCGTCCCCCTCCCCCCCCCCCCTAAGCTGTAAACCTAGGGGAAACACTGAATAGTTTGCTATAGAGTTGTACACACAAAATCACTGTTCGACATGTATCATGATCCCAAAATCTACACTAAACTGCCTTCTATTTGATATTGACTACATTAACTTCGCAAAGTAATACACTGATATGTGGTATCTGTGCACAAAAATAAGGTAATTTCACCTCAGATTCTCGTTTGCCTCATCTGACTAGCTTTGGATTTGCGCAAAATAATAATTGGCTATTGTTGTTGAATCGACTGAATTAGACGTTCACTTTCTGGAGTATATTTCCACGTTATTTTCACATCTAGCTAGCTCTATTGGCCTACAGTTCGACATCAATTGTATTCACATTTGTATTGTTTTGCATTCACGCAATTGCATTGCATTTACACATCATATCACATCACATCACATCACCTCATATTCCACTAACTAGCTCTATTGACCTACAAACGGTTTGACATCGATTTTTATAGCCTAATTTACAACTCTGATGTTTTCTGGATATCATAAAGAAAGAAATTATAAGGTCACTTACCCTTTGTTGAATCCATGTGAGGAAAGGAAATAGTCGTTGACAATCATCAACTGTTGGGCCAGGTGATGACAAATTCACGTGAGACTGGCTGGTAACTACTGCCACGACGTTATCATCACTACAAACGTGCAGGCACCTGTCGGCCTATGGTGTTACGATGACGTCACACGGTTGACAAAGAAGCACTTGTTGATTAGTCTGATATTTGTTAAATATTTTTAATGAATAGCCTACACTACTGATAAAAACGTCTAGATAGCATATCAGATCAGGAAAACTCTGCATAATAATTTCCTTGAAGCCTTAACAATAACTGTAGAATGTTCCCGTAGAACATTCTGTAGAACATTCGTGAATCAGCCAGAAAAAAAACTCACCCACTGCAGTAGGTTGGTTAAAAAAAAACCTACGTTCTGAAAGGTTAAGAAGCACAAGAGTTGTAAGATAAGAAATCCAGAGCCATTTTATTTTTGTGTGCCTATATAAGTGTGTGCTTGTGTGTGTAGCAACATGCATGTACACACACAACAGGAGTGCACTGTACAGGAAAACCTATGCATTATTTTTCTGTCCAATATTATTTCTCAGTATTTCTACATGGTCATATCTCTGCCAGGTTTTGGATGTTTTTTTTTTTTTGGTAATTTTTTTTTACTGTAAGCTTGCAAGCTGAAAAGTGCCACTGTGCAACCTAGTGCTCCAGTCATGCATGCAGGGCAGACACACTTTATGATGGGGGATTCCAGTTTCAACTCTTTACTTGAAGAGAGATGGACCGTTTCTCTGGCCGGTTAAAGGGAACGTGACTGTGAGCTTGAGTGTGAGGGATGATAAGGGATGAGTTGACCTACTGATTTATTTGGTTAGCAGTCGGCAAATTCATAAAGCTACTTTCAAATATGAACTCCGGACAATGTCTGCAGCGTAGGATCTGGAGTCTGTCCAGAGTTACCTATTCAGACTCCTTAGGTCAGGAAAGTGTCTGCGTGACTCGCGTTCATATCAACAGGAAATTACCCAGGCGAGTTGAAAAAAATAAATGGGTGCAGAGCTTTGGCACCAAGTCATTATAGGTTAATCATTAATGTTGTACTCTGACAAAATTCTGCTTTGAGTTAAAGTAAAACACATTCAGAACTATTTCTACGTGAAAACCAAAGATATTTGGTTCCTTTAAATCTAAAATAAAAGAGCTCCATGCAGTCCTGTTGCCTAGTAACTGTAAACCGCTCCAGTAGATGTACCATTCAATTCAATGAGAGTGATTTCATGTTACCAGCAAGACTTGCCACATTAAATGTTTTAGTTGGAGGTAACTTTGATTATAGCCTCCTGAAGCCTCCTTCATGGGCTTTTTTTAAGGGTGAAAGGGAGAGTGGGAATACGGCTAGAATGGAGGCCACTTGCTGTGAGGCTGTGCTTTAATGCTGGTATGCGTAGATTGCATTTTTAGTTTTCTTTGTTTAAAGTCTTTTGTTTACAATTTTTTGAGTATTGCACATTTTGGGCACTGTTAATAAACCTGCTCTAATTTTCAATAAATTATAAAGATTGTCTTCAGTCTTTTTGAGAAGTAAGTTAATTTAGAAGGTCTGAAAAATGAAGTTGGCTGACAAACAATGCTAGCTTCACTAGCTACCTGTTAGCTTATTCTGTTGCTAGTGCCTAACTTGACAACTTTTCAGCTACATTTTACCATAAAGTTGATGTAACTCACTTATTTTTCCATGCCTTCTGACACAGAAAATTCAGTTTTCAATAGGGATTGAGTGCATTGATACTGATTCCCTTCCGGACTGAACAAGTTCCATTGGTGATCGTTGACATCTAAACAGCTAGGAGTGTGAGCTAGCAAGGAACTAGCATGTCTCTGAAGGTGTCAGGGAGTGAGGTTTACTCACTGCACAGTACTGTACCCACTGGCTACTATTACATTTGCAATGGCCTTAAAATAATTGTATTGTTTGGGCTCTATAGAAATAAAATTGAATTGAACTTAATTAAATTTAATTTAATGGCCAACTGCTGCTGAGGCACAACTGCACTCACATTCAGTGGTGGTCCGTCAGGGCCAGCAAGGCCTTCTCTGCTGGCCTAAACATCATCAGAAAATACATTTAATTTTCATGTTTTCCTTTCATAAATATGTATTAAATTATTCCCCATAGTCCATTCTCTTCATTTCATAGCTTCCAGCGTTGTATATTTATGTTAGAGCTTTCATCCAATCATATTTCAGCTATTATGTGTTGCCAGGCTCCAAGAAATCTTCCCCGAGGCCTTCAGAATTAACAGTTAGGGCGCCTGTACATCTTAATGGTTATCACAACTGTCTGTTTCAGTTAATTTAAGTTAAATTAACTGAAACGGACAGTTGTGATAACCAATCAGATTTCGAGTTGGCGACATCGGGGCCAGCTAGCAGGTATCCCGTTGAACGTGACACGTCCAACCCCTGCGCTAGCTAGCCTGTCCCAGCCGGGAAAAGGGTTTGTCCGCCACTTTCAAATCAGTAACTACGAGCGGTATACCTGGCTCACAGCTTCAGAGAGGCACTGCAAATTGTACCGCTGAGAATGCCTGCTGTCGCTTAATACAACTTTGTAGACTAATCCCTTAAAATCGCCTTTTATTTTTAAGTTGTGACAGTATCCAAGCGATCATATGATAGTTTACTACTCTTAATTGTTAATACAGGTGTGTTGATTTTAAATGCTCCGGAAATATTAATACAAGTCTGTTGTACACGACTATGTTAATGTCATAATGATGGTATTAAGAGGTGGATTCACTAGCTCGCCACTGCTCACACTGTTATGGAAATGTATCTCTAGAATTGTTGTTATTTTTTTGAAATGTTAATTTGCTGAATATTTACTACCCCTATCAAACTTCATACACAGGCAATATAGCAATTTGGGTACACTGCCCACTCCTAAAGCCAGGGCATAGGGTCCCGGGGGCATATTGTAGGAAGGATATGGTAAAGAATCAATATCTTTGTAATTCAGGGGGGGGGAGATAAGTAACACAATGCTCTTATCTCTTCGAAACTGTGTTGAGGTGGATCAGAGAATTGGTCATTAATGGCTGCTACTTTTCAACGAACAATGGTCTCCCAGGCTTGCTCAAATGTTAATTTATTTGCACAAGGTTCAAGAACATGAGTGTGACCTCTTCCAAAACTGTAAATGAGTGTGTTTGGCTGATTATTCCTTAACCAAGTTCAGAGTTAGGGCTAAGCCTACATGCTGTATGCAAAATATGTATTCTCTCTATCAATTAGGTTAATGTAATTCTAATTGTAATTCTGGAATTCTTGCTACTGTAATGGACAGTTTGTGTAGTCGGCTAAACGATTTGTTTCTTTACCGAAATAATTATACCCCCTTCTGACCGATCTTTAACTCGTGTTTCAGCCGAGGACTGTACCTTTTAACTTCCTTAGCTTGCTACAATTTTGGGCGAGGGTTAGTCTAAAGGTTGGTCATAGGAATATACCAAGAAGAACTGTCATCAATTTAAAATAATCAACACCTGTCTTTGTTATGCACAGTGTAGATATCTGACTTCAATAACTTCATATACAGTAGTGACTATATTCCACTTACCAGTAGTGGGGTAGAGGCAGCTAAATAGAATAGCGCGGCGGTAATGAGACACCATTGTTTTCAATTGAAAACCTTGTGTTGCAGAAGCTGAATTATGTAGAAACAATAGAAGCTCTGTAAGTCCAGTCACGGAGCCAAGGGTTGCTTTCTCCGTTTTGTTAGGGGACGCAAGAAGCTTCAACATAAAGCAGTGCATGGATAAAGAGAGAGGATGTGGAATACAGACTCATTCTAATTCCGTGGGGAACTTAGAAACATGTCTAGCCTACAGCACAATGCAAGTGTCCACTATCAGTGTTTCTCCAAAGACTCCTGTTGGAGCTGGACCCCCGGTGTTTAAAACAATATTGTATTAAAGAAATAATTACACAAACACTTTATTATTATTATTATAATTATCAGTAGTAGTAGTAGTAGCAGTACTACAGCGTAGGTTAAGTAGTTGCATAGTCATTTAAAAGCAGTGATGTTTGAGATTGGTGCATGCATATTGTCCCCGTCATAGAAGAAAATGTTGCCACACCCATATCCAGAATCCAGTGCATGTGGTTTTGGGCCCTGTGTCCACTGGTGAGGTTGCATGTGATTTTAAGCCCTGTGTCCCCTGGTGAGGTTGCATGTGGTTTTGAGCCCTGTGTCCACTGGTGAGGTTGCATGTGGTTTTGAGCCCTGTGTCCACTGGTGAGGTTGCATGTGGTTTTGGGCCCTGTGTCCACTGGTGAGGTTGCATGTGGTTTTGGGCCCTGTGTCCACTGGTGAGGTTGCATGTGGTTTTGGGCCCTGTGTCCACTGGTGAGGTTGCATGTCCAGAGGTAAATGAAATCCTCTTTGGCATTTAGTGGCGTTCATGTGAAGAGCACCTTTATTGGTGGAGGCGCTCGTTCCACCAGTGGCTGCTCACCTGTATAAGTCCAATTCTTAAACACAATGGAAACAAAAACAGCGCCTAGACCAGGGGTGGGCAAACTTTTTGACTCGCGGGCCACAATGGGTTCTAAAATTTGACAGAGGGGCCGGGCCAGGAACAGATAGATGGAGTGTTTGTGTGAACTAATCAGTGGTGTAGTCAAGGGTATACGCAGGTATACGGAGGAGTATACCCACTTATTTTTCAGTCAGCATAGCGTATACCCACTTCTCAAAACATTCAAATACATATACAGTGGTGGCCAAAATTATTAGAACACTAGACTTAATTAAGAGTTTTCAGTTGTTTTTGTTGAATTGGCCATTAAAATACCCTAAAAACTAATTCAATATGTACAAAGTCATCATTATGCTATATTAATCATAGAATAGAGCCATCATAATGAGATTTAGGTCATTTTCCGTACAAAAACAAGCTAGGCCTATTTCACTGTCAATGTCACACAATCATGTTCCTGCACAGAAGAAGCCAAATTACTTGTGTAATCATTGTCAGGTGTTATTGTGGTTAAATTGATGGTGATGCAAGAGTCTTAGGACACAGCTTGGCGATTCTTTTGAATGTACAAGGCCTATCCTGCTCATTAAGTGATTTTGATGAGGGTTTTGTCACTGAGGCCACACCTCAAAATTGTATAGATCCAAAGCCTCTAGAAGCAGTCTTGAAGCACATGTTGCTCTTTGAACATGGCTAAGGTGAAGAAGGAGCTAACGAGTGAGCAACGGGTTCGAATAAAGGCTTTTTTTGATGCTGGCTGGAGTTACTGCCCCATAGCCAAGGACTTGAGATGCAGTCCCAGCACTGTAAAGTACACTTTAGACCACCATGGCACCAGAACCGAAAGGAGGGAGGTTTAAAAACGAAACTCTCAGACACACAAGTGAAGCATCTCAAAATTCTCAGTCTTCAGGACCGAAGAAAGACTTTACAAGAACTGTGTGACGAGATCAACATCACAATGGCTAATGGTGCAACAGTGTCTTCAAGAACTGTCCGTCGGAAACTGGGAGAAGAAGGACTTTTTGGCAGAATAGCAGCAAAGAAACATTACTGAAAGAGAACATTTGAGTGTAACGCCTGAAATTTGCAAAAGAACACAAGAAATGGACAAATAAAGATTGGTTTAAGTGTTGTGTACTGATGAGTCCAGGTTTGAATAGTTTGGCAACAAGCAAAGCGTGTATGTTCCACGAAGTGAGGGGGAGAGATATAAAAATTAGTGTCTCTTGCCAACAGTTAAACAAGGAGGGGGTAGTATTATAGTGTGGGGTGCAATTTTAGCCTCAGGAACAGGTGACTTTGGCTAATTTGATGGCATCATGGATACAAAAGTATACCACAACATTCTGGTGAGGCACAGAGTTCCTTCTTGGAGACGTCTTATTGGGCCTGGATTTATTTTCAAAGAGGACAATGACCATAAACATTATTTTAACTATTGCCGGATCTACCGGCGACAAGGAATCTGCTGGAACATTGAAAATTATGGACCGGCCCTCTCAAAGTCCGGACTTCAAACCCATCAAGCAAATTCGGGGCAAGTTGGAAAATAAACTCGACAGATCTACTGTAAATTCCAAGGAAAGCCTTTGGCTTGAGTTGCAGAAGGCATGGGATAACATTATTGTTGAAGTTCTGAAGAAATATATTGACTCTATGCTAGAGAGATGTGCTGCTGTAATTGCTGCAAAAGGTGGACGTACCACATATTAAAGTTAAAAGTGGATAAAAACAGTAGGAATCACTTCATCTGATATTTGTTGTGCTCAGAACAGCCATCTGCATGTTTCATGAACATTCTGAAATTAAATCATGTTTTGGAGGCAAAAAAAAGGTAATTATTCTCAGATCTGTCAGGTGTTCCAATAATTTTGGCCACCACTGTAAATACAGTGCCACTTGAAAGTATGTGAACCCCTTGAGCACTTAAGCGTTTTCTGTTGTTTTACCATGATTTTTCATTTTTTTATCACCAATTTTCCATAGATGAAATGTCAGGTTCATGTTTATCATTTGCATGTACTTGTTTAGAGGAAATTGTTTGAGTACCCAAAAAACTACATGAAACATGGAATTAGTCCATTTCAAAAGTAAGTGAACCTCCAGCTGAATTGATAAAGTCTAGCAGGTAACAGATTCAGTGCAACTTATTTGGGTGATTAATTAGTCAATTGAGCAAACCGATCATCTGAGACATCCTTAGGGAAAGGTTTGGGCAACACAGAATAAAAGAGAGAGGGAACCAACCAAACTACTGTAGTGCCAAGGTGTACCCACACAGATCAACAATGCTGAGAGGAAACGAGATATCCGAGAACATCAGGAAGAAGGTACTGACAGCCCATCAGTCTTGGGCAAGCTATAAGACCATCTCCAAAAGATTCCAGCTCCATCCATCCATCCAAGACAAATAATTTTGAAATGGAGGGCATTCAACATGACCGCATCTCTGCCTAGAAGTGGACGCCCATCAAGACCATCACCAAGAAGCACCAGAAGAAGAATAAATCAGGTAAAAGTCAACCCACACATCACCTCTAAAGAGTTTCGGACCTCTCTGGCAGCATCTGGGGTAAATGTAGATGGGTCTACAATCAGACGAAAATTGTTGGTTTTGATCTTGACAAAATAATTCTATCTCGGACTCATCTGTCCAAAGAAGGGACTTCCAGAAGGCCTTTGGTTTATCCAAGTGCTCTCGGGCAAAGTTGAAACGGGCAGTTTTGTTCTTTCTTGAGAGCAGAGGCTTCCTTCTAGCAACCCGATCATGAATGTCATGTCTATTCAATTTTCGTCTGATTGTAGACCCATGAAATGGACTAATTCCGTGTTTCATGTAGTCTTTTGGCTACTCAAACAATTCCCTCTAAAAAAAAGTACATGCTAATGATAAACATAAACCTGACATTCCTTCTATGGAAAATTGGTGATGAAAAAATGAAAAATCATGGTAAAACAACAGAAAACTCCTAAGTGGTAAAGGGGTTCACATACTTTAAAGTGGCACTGTATTATTCTACATGTGCATAATTTAAAAATATGCATGACAAAGATCAAGCACCTTTTTCTTTACCCTCCTTTCTCCTCCTTTCCTTCATGTGCTGCATAACAGAAATTGCCGACAGAAAAGTGAATTATTCTGAGATGGCTCAAGTTACCATGGAAACAATAAACAAAGCTAGCTTTGGCCCACACATGCATTGCGAGATCATGCGCCATCTAGCGGGGAAATGGGGGCATTACAGGAGAAAGGTAAAATTGAATTTAACAATATTTGGAGTTGTTCGGTGGGCCGGATTAAAAAGCCCAACGGGCCGTAGTTTGCCCATGCCTGGCCTAGACAATGATTTGAGCGAAGCCACTGGAAAAAAACACCCCAATGCAACAAACTAACCTTAGATTTCCAAATCCGTTTTTCTCTATCCATATCTCAGGTAGGGATGTCACGAGAACCGATACTTACGGTACCTTTCGGTACTAAAATATCAAAACCCCGACAATACCCATTTTTTTTTAAGCACCGTAGGTACCGCGAGCGCCGGTGCCAGCTGTTAGAATCGGTGCTGCACTTCTTCTGGAACTGACGGGGGCAGTATACGTTTCGGTGTTCCAGTCGAAGTTTTGACATGTTTTTCACACACAGATCTGCCATTTACTATTGTAAACGATGAAACTAGTGGAGGCGGCCAGGTGTGAAGTGTTGCCAGACTGGAAATGGCGTATCGTATCAGGCTCATTTTGGAGGATAATTATCATATCTGGCAACACTGGGAAGGCGGTCGACCAATGAGAGCACGCGCCAAAAGGTGGAATGTAACGGAGATACCCTTTCCAAAAGACGTAATATTAGTTTGTGAAACACCCAGAGAAACAAAAATATCCGACGAGGCTAAATCCCGGACGCTTTTGGAATCCATGCTGGGCGCATTTTTTAGGTCTCGAAAAGAGAACATGTTCGGGTAAAACAGGACGTCTAGTCACCCTACTTTTGAACATTATGCAAACGATGCTACCGTGTTCTTCAGACCAAGGGAGATTGTCTTTCAGGTGCTTTGCTAAATTGAAAGTACTGTCATCTGTATTTGTTTAAAGAACTCAATGATAGTTCTGATTCATATTAACAACATCCAAATGATGCAGTTTTTCAGTTTTTTAAATCTGTCATACTGAAATACACGTTACATGATGTTTAAAAGGATGGGCACGTGTGTTACAATGCCTAATGTTATGTACGTAGTTTAGGTAAGCTATGGTGTAGTTTTAACGTTAGCCTTTAGCCTACCTTGGTTAGAATTAGATAGAGAGAGAAAGAGTGCATGTATCTTGCAAGAATCATGACTAAACTAGGGAAATTCACAGAATGTCCTTGTTTAATATAGTTAAACATAAATATGCAATTGGTTTGACAAAACACGATTACCCAAAAAAAAATTCCGATGCCATAGACTCAATCCAGTCGATGTATAAGACAATTTGCAATTGACAGCTGGAATTTCGCCGCATCACTGAACATTTCTATTTATTTTGTATTAAATACGTCCTTTAAGAAGCTCAAAACTCATGTTCATCTTGTTAGCTGAATGGCTGCACTGTTATATCCAGGGTTTTGTTTTGCACTGTCTGGAATGTGTCTGGGGTCACTAGTTGTTGCACTTTAACCATTAATTGCACTTTATTATGTTGTGCTATGCTATATTGCACATGTTTTGTATGGCTTATGACATATGCTATTTTCACATATTTTAATAAAGAAGTTCATGTTTCAAGTTCAAGTACATGGAATGTAGGGAAATCCTTTTTTTTTTTTTTACCGTGGTATCGAAATTGGTATCGAGAATTGTGTTATTTTACTGGTATTGGTATCGACTACTGAATTTTTGGTATCGTGACACCCCTAATCTCAGGTGGCAGAAAGGTAGCGTTTCACTGCTGTTAGATTCAGTTAGATACATAGGTTTTAGTTTACATAATACAATCTCATATGCATCATGGCAAGGCCCATTCTGTGAATATGCAACTAGGTTTCAGACGGAGCGTCAGGCCTGCTTCCTAAACATTTGGTTCCCTGACCATTTGATGTTGGTTGAGACATCAAGATAGATCCTGTCTTTTGTCCAGGGCCAGGAAGGACCATCAAGCCAGACTCTTGATGTAGCTTAAGGACAGCTGGAGATCAATGGTTCTATGGGATGTCCCGGAGCCAGGACCCCAGACAAACAATTCAATTAGACCAAATTAGTTAATACCTCCTACTTTCATTTACGGACACACCTTTCATTTCTTGGTACTGTTTACATGTTAATTCTATACTATAAGAGTCACAACCTTTTGTAATGAGAAAAAGAAGAAGCAAGGAGACCGACTCCTCAGCAGCAGACGTGCCTTGTGCATGCTTGTGCTGTTTGGAGCTGACTGTGGCTTGTGACTGAATAAACACATTCTTTCGCTAAGCCGTCTTCTACAAGTCTGTTATTCTGAACAAGCTAACTTGACCAAGCGTGGGCATCCGACGAATTTGCCGGAGGACAGCACAAGCTTTCACTGCCGAAAACATCAGATATGCATGTCTGGTAGGAATGGCATTTGCTAGGCTGGTTTGTCCACCTCACATATTGACTACTGCCATTAGAGACATGGTGAGTTACAATAGGCAAATTCTAACTAAGGGGCAGTTACATAACATACCGAACCGTTAAATGACTGGGTAGCCAGTGCTGTACACACACACACACACACACACACACTCACACTGAGCTGGTACATGACTGTGTATCCAGTGCTGTCTGTGTGGCTGTTTTCGGCTGCTGTGGTGGATTCTCTCTTGATTAGAAATGTGACCTATTTCAATTTTCCCCCTCGTTTTCTTTCTTGCTCCAGTGTCGGAGGGTGGGGGAGGGACAGTGTCTGGTGGAGCACGGGGCGTTTCCAGACAAATGCGCATGCCACAAACACACTTGCACATATACAGTATACACCACTATCTGTAGTATCTGCGTAATTACATTTGAACTACATTACTCTGGAAGTGGTCTTCTTAAGGTTGATTTGCAGTTTTTACAATCCACCGAACAACATATGAAGAAGAAATGCTGAGGGCATTTTGAGTATACTTTTGGATTTTTTCTGGTTTCCTATAGAGTCTGTTTGATAAGCACTCACATCAATGTGAGAAGCCTTAAATCCCCAGAACTTTGTTCGGAACTACCATTTGTCCAGAAGTCACTTAAATCCGCTTTTAATTTCATGAAGTTTCATGCTGGTTTTACCTCAGATCTGTATAATAATTATATAATTGAGATGTTTGTGTGGTTATTTGGAGATGTGTTCACCAAGAAAATGATTCATACACATTCATACAGAGTTCTTGTTGCCATATAGTGCACTATGATCTTCACTGTTAATATATGACCATCCCACAAACTAGAGTAGTTTATAGTCAGATAGATATGTACAGTTATGACAGGTGGAGTTGCTTATTCATATAGTTTATAGTCTAGATATGTACAGGTATGACCGGTGGAGTGGCGCCCTGTTCCCTATCCTTTACCCTTTGAAAGGGATCACTTTTGAGTTTGCCATCAAAATGTAATGGTTAAAGATAGTTGGATCAAGATAAATGACTGCATTACAATGACAACATATTATGAACATACAATAATCATTGGTTGTTTAATATCTCGGCTTTGTCTTTGTTCAGATTTCTTGGTGTGCCATTGTCTGAAAAAAGATTATGGCTAAAACTGAAGGTAACCATTGAGTGTGAAAATACCATTGTTATTCAAAATCATTGTCACCGTAGAAACATAGTCATTGATAAATTCTTGAATGCCCCAGTCTTTCTAGGCCTATGTCTTACTATTTAAGGATTACTAAACAGACTTTCCTTTTGTGTTGGTAAATACTAAAAGATGTAGAGATTATTACTTTAAAATAGAGGAGAGATGTGACCCCAGCGCCAGAGTGATTGGGGAAAATAATTAGGAAATGGTCTCGGTTCTGTCACCGAGTCGTGATGATGGGGATTGGAGTAAAGCTTGATGTTTTCTCTCTCATTCAACTGATGAGCATTTAAAGTGTTTGTTTATACACATAGTACTCATATCAGTGGACATGATTGTAGGCTTTCATATATGATGTGTTTAAATGGCTGTGGGAGTGCAGTGGTATGTCGACTCGATGCAGATGGGCAGGTGTTGATGCATGTCAAATTCATGAGATTTCATTGAAAAACATGAAATGCCCGACGCAGACGATGGAGGTGTTATTGCGCCATCTTACTGGTCCCCCCTTCTCCCATAACAATGAGTAGAGGAGCAGTCCACATCAGTCAAAGAGAAAATGGCGGAGTCTCTCTTGCTCTCTGATGCAGACAGGCTGTCATGGTATTAGGCTTTCTACGCTGTGCTCTGTGGGTTCAGCTCTTTCAGACAGCTGCTAGTAGCTTTTTCCAGACTGCTGCTGTGTTGGCTAATGAAAGGTGGGCATTTTCTGTGAGGCTTAAAAGAGACAGCGATATGGCCTGCTTGTAGAAATGCATGTCTGAAAAGGATTCCATATTTCTTGTACAGGGAGTGTGTGAGTGTGTGAGTGTGTGAGTGAGTGAGTGAGTGAGTGAGAGAGAGATCAGCGATCAACTGCCCTGTTAATAGAATGTGCCTTCTCTCCTCTTGTCTCTGTTGAAGATGGAGGATGGCCAGACGCTGTTTGACTACAATGTGGGCCTTAATGACATTATTCAGCTCCTAATTCGCTCCCAGACTGATCCTCCAGACAGTCCTACCGCTAAGGAATGTGAGGATGTGGCCAGTAGTCCTTGTCCATCCACCACCACACCTGTTGTGATTCCATCCTCCCCATCAGCTGTGGCCACAGTCAACAGCAACAGCAGCAGTAACAGCCAGGGGAAGTCTTGCAATCCTCCGGCAGACAACCAGCCATCCACATCCAGCAAATCCTTCCTGATCGACCCTGGGATTGGGGTGTACAAGGTGAGACTTGGATTGAACAAAATATGGAAGCCTGTGCTGTAAGTTCTATTTGACTTGATGAAAAGTAAGCACAGGCTAACATCACACAATTATAGTCATGATTTGATTTTGCTCCTAAAGTCTAGCATGCTAGCACTGGTTAGCGGGCCAGACTGTTAAAAAAACGATATGCTTCAAGGCTTTGAACCGGTTCACGGAACGAAAACGAAAACCAGAAACTTTTGATGTTTTGCTAGGAACGGAACGAAACCAGAAACTTAAAAAAAAATTATGTTTCGGATCAGAATCGTTTACCTAAAATAATGGTAACCGGTTAATAACGTTATTTTTTCGTTCTTTCACAAGATTCCTAAATGCAATATGATTGGTGATGTTCACTTCCGGTTGTTCACTTCGATAGAGAACTTGCCGCCGCCAGCTAGTAGCCTTATCGGATCAAATATATGCACAAGCTGTAGCCACCAGTCTTTCAAACTCAATCTTAAGAAGAGGTAAATATTGTACCAAGTATCTCACACATGTTTGGTTTTAAATAGGAATTCTATCTTTTAAGATAGGTACGAAGTTCAATGCATTGTTGTTAAAATCTGCAGGGTCAAGTTAATGAAAATATAGCTAAGTTGGACAGTTAGCATTGGCAGTAGACTACCTGGCTATTGTCCAGCATAACCTACCCTAGTTTTTAAGTCTTTATTTAAAACGTAAGCTAATACGGTTGGGCCCTGAGGAGGTTTTTACCAAATGCTGTTATGTTTTGTTTGCCCAATAAACAACATAGCATACATTTTCCTTGTCTTAATTCATGTATAATACTTACAAAATGTCAGAATTACAGTTATGCCGCTTACATAATGTAGCCTATAGTGCTTTTTTAATGTTAAATGACAGGATAGAGACATAAAAGGTTATTTTAAAGTCCTATTGATCAGCCTACTTATTTGTATGTCCCGCAGCTGACATGGAACGCTATTAACCGGTTCAGGAACTTATTTTTTTGTTCTAACCGGTTCAGGAACGTCAATTTTAGGGTTGAAACGAAAACCGGAAACGTTAAAATACTGTTTCTGTTCGGAACGAACGAATTGGGAAAAAATTCTGGTTCAAAGCCCTGATGTGCTTAGTCAATTTATAGATTCAAGTCATGTATTAGCGTACCAAAACAAACGTTTTTTTGAGACAGATATTTGTCTAGTTTAACTTGCACGACTTATTTAACAGTGTATGTGTTTCTAAATATTAATGTTTTCAGTGACACGTTACATGAGTATGTATGAGGTTATCCCTAATATTGGCCACTCCCATTTCGTTCCACTTAACGCATCTGTTTTCGTGCATTAATATGCATGCCACCTACCTTTACATATAACAGTCCATGCTTTATGCAAACAACTTAGTCAAAAAATGTTTTGATAAGCAAATGTTAATCTACCTAGTGTTATTTTTGTGATTTGGGTATTTTTTGACTAATTGGACCTGATTCAGTTGCAAGAGTGTCTATTCACTTATACACGCAAACAAACATGGCATGATTATGTATGTAATTTATCAATAATTTTGAAATTTTGATTTGAAACACTTTGAACACTTGATCTTTTTATAAATAAATAATAATACAAACAAATTAAATAATGTATTATAAACATAAAAAATTAAAGTAAAAAAAACACGGACATGATGCAAGCCCTTATCTTCCGGCACTGAAGAAACTCAAACTCCTCCTCCAATTATTGGTCCCACGACCCCAGGTCCTCCTCTTCCTCTCCAGGAAGTATCTCCTGCCAACACCTCCCACACCGGTCTAAGTCAAACACATAAAATTCATGAGAAGACGTGAGAGGCACCCAGAGGTGCAAGTGCTTTGCACCTGCTCTGCTCCATGTTGAATCCGGTCTCATTTGCAATTGTGAATTAGACGAGGTTTGTCCCTCAGCCCGAGCTCTTCATGGTAGTGGTGAGCAGACGGAAGTACCTCTCCACTGTCCATTTCCGCCTGAAGATCGCCCTCTAGTGGTCTATGATGTCAGGCTTCCGCATTGGCCGTTTAGCCAAGTGCCTCCTCTTGAACTGATCCGGTCCCTCAAGAGCCCCCTTTCCTTTACTGGTGGCCGTTATTATTACTTAAAAATTAAATCATGATGTAGTAATGTGTTTTTGTGCCAACAGAGTCTGTGATGATAAAATTCATGAAAATAGTTTATTGTTACTATTTTCTGCAACATACAGTATATTTGCAAAATAAAGAGTTGTATCATCATGTCAACTCAACAATACAAATCAAGGTTTTTGCTTACTATTCTGATAAACCCATAACAATTAGAACTCACTATTGACTCACAATTTCCTTGGATGATCTCTAAAAAACTGCCTAATACAAAAGAATGAACTTGACTCTATATGGCTAATGCTACCTATCTAATTACTTAACTTAATTTTTTCGGGTATAACCAAGCAATAGAAATGTCAGGCAGTCAATCTGCTTATGTGGACGGAGTTAAAGACTACAGCAGTCTATAGTTGCCAAAGACAACAAGTGAGTTGTTGCAAGCTTGATAAACTTTGAAAGCCAGAAAAGTTTTGTCAGGGTAACTGTAGCAGACCTAAACATTAACTAGGTTTGCTCACTGTAACCTTATACTATCCTCATTGTCTATTCCCCCACTGTTAAGGGTGAGGCGATCAGATTTTGTGAATTGAATTATTTAATAAAATAAAAACTAAGATATACTTCCGTTACTGCTTTGATATGTTTTGGTTAAAACGCAAATTTAAGGTTATCTTTTGTATGATCATCATTAACGGACATATGGCAATTTTGTTATTTGTTTTATGTATTCTATGTTATTACATGCATGTAGTGCTCAACATGCGCAACCATCCAATCAAGATGAGAGGCAATCCATTTAAGTGTTTAAAAGACTGTTCATTTGCTCTTTGATCGGACTGCACCTCTACAAATCTTTTCAATCTAAACAGGCAATGGGCAATTATATTACAAGCAAAGGATTTTAGCTGATCATAGGCTTAATTAGGAAAAAAATACTTTTGACTGTGAATCCACTTTTGAAAGTTTTGAAAATGATCTGATCCTGTCTGAGTTTGATTCCAGAAGGTTAAAACCCCAAAACCGCAGTGAAACTTTGACAAAGGCACTGTGTCATCTGTATGATGGTGTAGGTTCCTAAAAGGCACCTTTAGAATAAGACATTTTTTTTGAGAGGTTTAAAGTTTACAGTTAAGGTTTAACCTGTTTGCAACCAATGGCTTTTTTG
The DNA here is from genome assembly GCF_963457725.1 of Sprattus sprattus. Lineage (NCBI taxonomy): Eukaryota > Metazoa > Chordata > Actinopteri > Clupeiformes > Clupeidae > Sprattus > Sprattus sprattus. Next base: position 3,229,746 of record NC_137909.1, on the reverse strand, counting down.
TCAATTCTGCCTATTTCCGCTTCATTTAAAACTTGAATATCTATTGTTCTACACATTGCATAATAACCATTCATGGCTTAAATTGAAGAAGACTCTTGGGCCACCAACTGCAATAAGTTAAAGTGTTTTATTATGACATTTTAGTTTAAAGTTCAGACCATCAAAATTAAGGATTTGTCAGAAGAAGAAAAAACGCGTATGGTTTTCTTTTTTGTTTCAGTATAATCTTGGGTTTTAAAATATCAGAGGAAACTAAAACTTATATTTCCTGATTCAACAACATCTTGACAGTGTGTGTACAAAGTTTCAAGCAGATAGACAAAAGTTTACAAATGTTACAGATCAGTTCCTATAAGGTGTCTTTAGACGTCTCCAAGTTTCTCCTGGCCTCTCCAAATCACCAAATACAAAAGTCACTATAAATCAAGAATTTAAACTTTTTCTTGTCATCTGTAGTTCAGCAAACCAATTTAAATTAATTCCAGTGTAATATAATCCATTGTTTTGTATTTTTTTGTGAGAATATAAATGATTGCCTATACCCTATCAAAAACCTACCAAAATCCATTTAGAAGGACATTTTCACATTATTATGAATGTTTTTGTGGTTTTGTACTTGTCTGAGGTGTAGTCTGTCCTGATGTTTTTACAAATAGAAACACAGAAAAAAATAATTATTTACAAAAATGTATGTATAAAAATGTAAAATTATAACAAAAAAATAAATAAATCAGACACGCTGGCTGCTTTGTCATCATGCCACAATGCGTAGCAACAGCGCCCTGGGATTATGCACAGGGCCACTTGACAAGCCCTGCATAGCCACATAGTGAGGTTCTTGCAGATTTTGCACCTCCTCCTCCCCTTGGTGGCTTTCAGGGTAGGATCATTGGAGAGTTCACAGACTAGTTCTGGGACACACAGTCTCTGTTGCTCTGGTGGCACAGAAGCCGTGGCTCGCCCAACAGCTGCCTTAGAAGCCGTGGCTCGCCCAACAGCTGCCTTAGAAGCCGTGGCTCCCCCAACAGCTGACTTCTGCCTTCCACCCCCGGAGTTGGATGACAGCTGGTCACGCAGAAGCACCCTGAACATCTTCTGGGTGAGGGGTTTCTGCTTCTTTGCCTCTGCCATCTCCTTGTGGATTATGAAGCTGTTTACCACCGCAATATCAACAAAGTGTAGAAACATCATATAGAACCGCCTTGTCCTCCGGGTCACTGTGAAGTACTTTATGAGGGCATCAGAGAGGTCCACCCCCTCCATGTACTTGATTTGGTCAGGCACAGGAAACTCCTTCTTGGACCAGCCTGTATGAGGGTGACGGACACGCCATTGCACAGAATCCCACTTTATGCCTTGTGGATTGTGGAAAGCATGGCAACGTCACGTGTGTCCTTCCACTTCACATACAGCAAGGAGCCCTTGCGGATCCAGCGAATTCCCCCTCGCTTCGTCTTTTTGTCCATTGCATTGGCTTGTGTTTTCGGACACCCCAGTCGGTTCTCCTGGATGGTCCCACAGGCCCCAAAGTGCATCTTGTGAAGGTGGTTGAAAAGCTTGGCGGTGGTGTAGTAATTGTCATTATAAAACAATTGGGTTCTATCGCGTTATTTAGCTGTTTCTGATTGGACGAGAGACGTTCCATGAGTTGGATTATCCGTCAACATACCAACTGTCTGGGACTTTTCACAGCTAATAATAAATCACTCCCTGATGAAATATTTGTGTTGATGATAACCGTTAATTTAAAGTTCTTAAAATTCCATACCAAGACATTGACAATGGAACTATTTTTTGTTGCGGAGAAACAATGGCAAAATAAACCATTTTGAATCAATAACTTTGTGTTGAAATGTTAATTTGTTGACTGTAGAATTGTTTTATAAAAACAATATAGCACTCGTGGGAGTGGGGTAGGTAAGGGATAATCCCACGGGTGTTGTTGCCTACGCCACTCGGCCTCCCGTTGGATTTTCCCTTACCTACCCCACTCCCACTCGTACTATATTGCTTAAACATACACATTGTACCCTGTGCCAAGATTGGGCACCTTGAGCAAGTCGACAACTGCATCAAAACTCAGCCCATTGCCACTTGGATGCTTGCCCTTCCCCTGGTATAAGGAGAAGTCACAGGTGTATCCACTCTTGCTATCGGCCATGACAAACAGCTTGTAGCTCCACTTCGTGGGCTTGTCCTTCATATACTGCTTCATACCGATCCTTGCTTTTGTGGGTACCATCCGTTCATCAACAGACAGGTTCTTCCGTGGGTGGTAGTGTGCTCTGCAGGCCGTGAGGATGTCATCATGGAGAGGCTTCAGGCGGAAAAGGCCATCATGTCTAGGCTGACGAAGGCGGCGCTCATTCAGTACATCAGTAGCTGGGTCACTCATATGAAAGTTTGCACTGATGGTAATAAACCTGTAGCTTTTCATGACATCTCCAGGAAAGGGAAACCTGAAAAGGTGATCCTTCCTCCACAGGTCCCTTGCAGTGGTCACCCTGGTCAGGCCGAGATACACAACAATGCTCAGGAATCGATACATCTCAGCTGGTTTCACGTCTTTCCACTGCGTCTTTGCACCATGCGCACGCTTCCGGGCAGCGTATTTGTTGGTGTTGGTGCACAGAGTTTGAGTGACACTGGGTGTGAAAAACAGCTTGAAAATATCATGGGGGCTGCAAGACTTCTGGAAATCCAGCTGTGGTCCAGGTGTCCTCTTAGGGCAGAATGGAAACTGTGGGGGGCACACATCCTCCTCAGAACCATCATGCCACCTGTCCACCAGTGGGACATCCTCGGCATCCTCTACAGGCAGCAATGGTGTGGGTGTTGTCTTCTTGGTGGCTGTCTTCACACGCCTTGTGGTCCTTTTCCTCTTCACTGGAGGAGGGCATGAGGGCCCTGGCAGGTCTGTAGCAACATCCTCTGCAGGCAGCAATGGTGTGGGTGTTGTCTTCCTGGTGGCTGTCTTCACACGCCTTGTGGTCCTTTTCCTCTTCACTGGAGGAGGACATGAGGGCCCTGGCAGGTCTGAAGGGTCATCTTCTGCAGGGACATCTCTGGGAAAAAGAAATCAATTGCCAAGTGTTACAAAAACAACACAGCAATCCAGCAAAAACAATCAACATATAGATTACTGAATAGGCAAGATTAGAGAGAAAAGGGCCTGCATCATGAATGAATAGATACTAATGTTGAAGGTAATGGGGGAATGATGGGGGTACTCTAAAGTGGGGAGGCTGAGACCACAGAGACAAAAGGCCTGCATCATGGTTGAACAGGTGCTAATTTTGCAGTTGATGGGGGAGCTCTAGAGTGGGGAGGCTGAGACCACAGAGACAAAAGGCCTGCAACAGGTGCTAATGTTGCAGTTGTGGTGCTAGTAATACATAGAGAGTGTATATTTAGGTGCAAGAACATCTCTTATAGTTCTACATTCACACAAGAATTACTGATCACTACAATCAAATTAGAAAAATGTAATTAAAGCAACCAATGCGCGCTGAAAATAATGCATCCACTTTCACATATCTAACGTGATCCAGATAGCAGGATTTAGTCATAAAATAACATTCCGCAGTTTCGGGAACATAAATGCTTGGTATATCTCGGTACATAAACATATATACTGTATATCATTTATTTCTATACTCACACAATAATGATTAACCTTTCAGTTACCAGTGTGACAGCAGCCAATTTTCCGCAAAGACGTACTGTCACACGGGTGTGACTAGAATGTGGCGACACAAGCATTCCAATAGCAGCGTAACAATAAGCCTCTGTGTGGGTTACTATCTTCGCTAACGTGAGCTAACATTGTACATTCAGCCACCTTCATCCGTTATGCTTCTTAAAATCGTCTTGTCAGTATAATTTTGTTTACTATATGTAGGCTTACTATATTTGTGTGGTCCACGTCCAATTGTACATGGCAAAGTTACAACGTTTGCAAGTATAGGGAAGACATGATCTCCGGTACAAGACAAGCACAACAAGTGTTTTTTTTTTTCATGAAACTTGTATTAATGGTAAATTAAATATACATAACTGAAAATAATCATGTATGGTACAATACTCAGCCAAATATCAATTCCAACGACAGCTCGATATGAAAACCAGCATCGCAGCGGGAATATACCGTACATGAAATGCTTCACGAGCTGACTAGCTTAGAGGCATATGCTCCTCAGGATACGCATAATTGTAGTCTCATCATTGATGCACACAAACTGCGCAGACACCTTTTCATATTACAATCACTTGTCACTGACAAATCATATTTGCGCACTATCAGCGCATCCACAACATGCAACAGTTTGAAAAAAATAATGACACACCGATACCTGCATCGCATTCATTCATTTATTACAGAAAAACAAGTAGCGTAAACGTTAACTCACAAAACTAAATAAACATGACAAGAAATTTTGAAAGGAGGCAACAGCTCACTGATGATAAAATTCGGGACATCTTCACCGTCGATCTTGAAGATGCTTATGTTGATGCTGACTAAAATGACGAGCCTGAATCTGACAACTCGTTTTGCGAGGAGCTGCCAGATAATTTGGCCGCCTTGGATGAAGTGGATGAGGGAATGGAGCTGGAGGACAGACTCCCTTCCCCTCAAACACCACCTCAACTGATCCCCTCTTTTCCACCCCAATAACTAACTCTTTTAATCAGATGTTTTACCCCATTGACATCACATTGACTAGTCCATGATTAATTGGAAAGGAGGGCTGTCCTTCAAACACTTTATCCCCTCGAAGTTTTGGCATCAAGCTGGCAAATGTGAATCATGCTAAACCAGACTGAAATCTTCTGCTTTTCAATTCCTATTTTGCTCTATTACAATTACCTCAAATACAATTACACAACATATTTCTGGACAGCTCTGTTAAAATGTGACTTTAACAATAGTTTTAAGTGAAACTTTGCATACAAAAAAGCTAATATACTTATGTTTCCCTTCAACTATGCAAACTAAATAACAGGGTATGTCCAAGACATAATTGTGTATACTTGCAAGTCAACCGACATTACAATGGTCACAGACCTAGGCTCAGTCGTGACCACTTTAATGTAGCCTTTCCTTGGCAAGGGTCATGTTTTGTATGTGTACCACTGGTACAGCAGTCCCACCCTTTTTCCTAATTTACTGACACAAAAAACTGGTGCCTCAGTGACTGGTTAGATAAAACAGGAAAGGGATGCCAAAGTTCAGGGAAAAGATTTCCTTGGGTGACCTGGAGCATTTTAATAATGGACAAATATTGGCCAATGCCAAGATGCCCTGTGACCTTCTTGTGACAGGAACTGGAGTACTCCAGGCACTCGGTGTCCATTAAGTACATCATTGAATACCAGCGCCCATAAGCTTGCCCCCAAAACTCCTGAACAGAGCCCGGCCCAACCCACTATTGCTGCTCTAAAGGCAGCGTCTGTCTCCAGGCCAGAGGCAGCAGCTGAAACACACAGAAATACCAGTCTGTTAGTGTAATGGCCAAAATGTAAAGACACATACATGCATAAACCTACGGTACAAACACTGTTCATCGCTAAGCATAGATAAGTTGATGTCTCAACACAGTCATCAAATGAAAACCTGTTCATGAGTGAATGTGTGTCCGTGTGTGCTTGTGTTTGTTTGTGTGTGTGTGTCCATGAGCACATAAAAGTAATTGGCCTCTTTTAAAAATAAATGTTTCTGGTTTCTTGAAATATTCAAATAGTTTGCTATAAAGTTGTACACACTTTTTTTCATTTAGCCTAACTTTTACTCAAAATCACTGTTCGACATTTATCATGTTCCCAAAATCTACACTAAACTGCCTTCTATTTGATATTGACTACATTAACTTCGCAAAGTAATACACTGATATGTGGTGTCTGTGCACTTAAAAAAAAAAAAAAAGGTAATTTGACCTCAACTTCTCGTTCGCCTCATCTGACTAGCTCTGGATTTGAGCAAAAAATGATTGGCTATTGTTGTTGAACTGAATTAGTCGTTCACTTTCTGGAGTATATTTCCACATTATTTTCACATCTAGCTAGCTCTATTGGCCTACAGTGCGACATCGATTGTATTCACATTTGTATTGTTTTGCATTCACGCGATTGCATTGCATTTACACGTGTCATATTTCCGCTAACTAGCTCTATTGACCTACAAGCGGTTTGACATCGATTTTTAGGAAATAGTCGACAATCATCAACTGTTGGGCGAGGTGATGACAAATTCACGTGAGACTGGCTGGTAACTACTGCCACGACGTTATCATCACTACAAACGTGCAGGCACCTGTCGGCCTATGGTGATACGATGACGTCACACGGTTGACAAAGAAGCACTTGTTGATTAGTCTGATATTTGTTAAATATTTGTAATGAATACACTACTGATAAAAACGTCTAGATAGTAGATCAGGAAAATTTTGCATAATAATTTCCTTGAAGCCTTAACAATGAATGTTCCCGTAGAACATTCTGTAGAACATTCGTGAATCAGCCAGAAAAAAAACTCACCCACTGCGGTAGGTTGGTAAAAAAAAAAACTACGTTCTGAAAGGTTAACCATTACAACCGATTTGAACAGCAGATATAATATAAATATATAAAGCATATATGCAATATAAAGGAATCAATGCACGCCTGAAAATAATCCATCCATTTTTTTCGAATCTAGCGTGAGCCAAAGAGAAGCTTTTAGTCAGATTATACATGGTAATAATATCGTGGAAACATACCGAAATGCATGCTCATAGTGATGGAGATTATTTACAAACACTGTTAATGACATAAGGATATATGAATCAAGTGCCTTATTTTAATAATGATCTTATATGCTTTTCTTTTAACAGAGACATGGCTTTTCTGTGTCTCTGTGTATTATGTGTAACTTGATTCACTGGCGCCACTTATTGTTTCCTTAACCTTGTGAATGTGCAAGAAGCTCGGACGAGAACCTTGTTTTGACTATGATTTCTTACACTTACGGCGTCAGCATTAGACAAATCTAAGCATATAAACCTTGTGGTTCCTAAGTGAAATTGCTTCACTTCTCATCCTTGTTTTGTGAGTGAGCCGATTGCAATTGTTCTGGTTGAATAAATATACTGATTGACAACTCCGGAGTCCTGAAGTAACTTTGGGTGATTTTTCACCTATCACATAGTATTAGTATATGGGCCATTCTACCGAATTGATGCAAAGTCATGTCGGATATATTTTGAATTTTTGTATGTTTTTTTCCCAAAACTTTGTCCGTATGTATATTGTACCATATCTAAAGTACACATATCTAGTAAAAGAACTGTCAAGTTTTATATTGTATTTTCAGAATGTGTTGGAATGTTTTTCCTCTTCCAAAAATTGTCACTACCGAAACATCACATTTACTATAGTAAAAAAGTATTATTATTGACCTGTTCAGATTGTGTTTCCTTCCCTTCTCTGAAGAGTATTTTTACAAATATTTCTTGAAGATTTTCACAATGAAATCCATAGAAATGATTTTTTTACCAAATTTTCAAGTTCAATTGATTTGTTTCGGTAGTGACTGCACTGTTTCGGTAGTGACTGCACTGTTGGATGGATGTTCATTTCTCTCCCAAAATCATCCAAAAGGTGCTCTGGGCCTCCCTTTAGTCCACACAACACATTTATTTAAAAATTATGGGATTGAACTACTTGCCATTTCATTTTGTCACTACCAAAATCATCTGGTCACTACCATATGTTTCGGTAGTGACTGTTTCGGTAGTGACAATTCTAGCTAACTTTAAGCATAAATAAAGAATTCTAGCAAGCACACGGCTTGCAAACACATCTTTGAAGAGGTGTACACACATACAAACATAAGATTTTCCATGAAACCCCAAAAGGTTTACTTAATTGAAGAAAACATGCGTTTCGGTAGTGACAATTCTTAAGGTTACACGTCGATTTTCAGACTTTGGAACACATTTATATAAAAACTATGGGATTTAGCTACTTACCATTCAACCATGAGGGACAGAGATGCAGTGTCACTGCATGGTCAAAAATGCAGAGTCGTGGCTAAAACACAGGCTCAGCCAATGGACTAAAACTCTTGTGTTTCGGTAGTGACATGAAAACTAGGGACATCATTTTTTGAGTATAGTAAATTGATTTAAAAATTAAACCCACAATAAATCTAAATATTCCAAGTTCTGTTTCAACCCAATCATAAAGATCTTTGAAATTAAATCATTGAAAAAAATTGAAAAGTGTTATTTAAAGGCATTGAAATTTAGATGTCAGGGTTGGGGACAGCTACTTCCCAATAGAAAGTACCCTATAAATGATGATTTTATATATATTTAGCTTATCACTATCTCATGTAATGCATTGGGTTTATATAGACCATAACATTTTCTAATTTAATATCTATGCCTAAATACCTACTTGTTTTGTAAATATATTTTATTGTTGAGTGACTGCATATTACACGAATTCGGTAGAATGGCCCATATAATTCACAAACATAACTGTTGATATGTACTTACATGTCATCCGATGAATCTAAACTTTCTCTTCCTGAGAAATCTTTCTCGGTTTCTTCAATTTCAGAGTCCTCCTCATCATTAAGAAGAGCAGCTGCAAAACTTCTTCACGCGTAAAAGACTTAATTTCTTCTCAACAGTTATCGTCGCAAAAAAGCAGAAACGAGTGGCAGTTGTCGCAAAAAGCAGAGCAGAGGCAGGTGTTTACACAGCTGCTTAAAGCCTTATGGTCGCTGACTGTGACACAGGGCTCATAAATCTTGCACCGAGACATTACGCATTATCCAATCAGACCCCTACATCATTCAAAGACAGACAATAGACGTATCATTGTAAACCTAAGAATGTGTACTATTGGATAAAATAGCTGTCAATTACTTTATAGTGCCTGGATTGGGCGGAAAAAAGCAACTTTGTAAATCGCCAACTGTTACAGGAAATTAATAGTTTGTGTGTACCGTACTGTGGCAACGTTAACCACATAGTTCCTGTTGAGTACGATCTTAGGTTCATTTGGTTGACGCGCTCTTGCGCTGTGCCGTAATCAAAATCCAAACAATGGTGATCCGTTTCCTTACTTGAGTTTTATTGTATGATGATGATGAACTTGATGAATATGATCGTTGTTCCTACCGTGCAGTATAGAGATGCATGGAGTTGATATTGATGTGAATTTGACTGTTTTCCTGTATTCCAATGAAGTGTTCCACTCTAATTTCCTTTGTGTAGCGCAAGCTGCGGTCAAAAACCGTATGGCTACCTTCTCGGTACTCAAACTCAGTTGAATGAACGCAAACCCCTCCTAAATGAACGTCAGGTGCTGCAGTCACCTGCTTCAAGGGGGCGTGACCACGCATTCCATACTGCTCGGGAGGAAAGGCAAATTATAAATGATTCTGTGATCATGTACAATATTATGCAACCATGTAACTAAACTAATTTAACACCTATATTTTATACTATAAACGAAAACACGTTATGGCTCCAACAGTTCCGATGAAGAGACATATGGCTTTGATTATAAATGTTTGTCATGGCCGCGAAAAAACGGTGAAGTTTGAAGTTGTATCGTAAGGGAAATAGATACACGTTTTTCTCTATAATCTGAGTACATAAATAAACCATGATAAACCCCTCAGTTAAACTGTCCAGTATCATTATTTAGTTGTTTGGATAGTTAGTGATTTGTTCATGTTAAAAAAAAAATACATTTTGGCAAAGATAGCATGATTAAATGGACAATTAGTTTGAGGAGGCATCAAATCTCTGACACAGCAGTGGGCATATCCTCCGAGAGCAACTTTTCCCAACCATCCAGGAACAGTTTGGTGATGAACAATGCCTTTCCCAGCATGATGGAGCACCTTGCCTTAAGGCAAAAGTGATAACTAAGTGGCTCGGGGAACAAAACATTGATATTTTGGGTCCATTGGCCAGGAAACTCCCCAGACCTTAATCCCATTGAGAACTTGTGGTCAATCCTCAAGAGGCGGGTGGACAAACAAAAAAAAACTATTTCTGACAAACTCCAAGCATTGATTATGCAAGAAAGGGCTGCCATCAGTCAGGTTGTGACCCAGAAGTGAATTGACATCATGCCAGGGCGGATTGCAGAGGTCTTGAAAAAGAAGAGTCAAATCTGCACATATTGACTTTTTGCTTTTAACTTCATGTAATTGCCAATAAAAGCCAGTGACACTTATTAAATGATTGTAATGATACTACTCTACTTTGTGAAAATGCATATTTGTGTCATTCTCAAAACCTTTGGCCACGACTGTATACGCTATTAGTTGCTTTTATGTATTGAATAATTTGCCATATTGCCCTGCATAGCACAAAGATTCAGTTGCTTTGGTAGTGGTTCTGTACTCGGAATTGTTCATTTGTAGCTTAAATTTATATACGATTTAAATAACCTCTGTGTATTCTTTTTTCTGGTCAGATAAATGAGTTGGTGGACTGCAGAGACATCAGCATTGGTTCTTGGTTTGAGGCGACCATTGAGAATGTCACCCACGCCAGTACAGGACTGAACAGCAAGGCCACTGTTGCCACGGCAGCCAGAGGTGGCAAACCCAGCACAAGGACTAATGGTAAACTGGAGGTTGAGCAGACCGTAGCCAGCCGGGACAATAAGTGCAACGCTGTGCTAAACTCAGAACATAATGAGCCCTCCACCTCCCAGTCGGACTGCACAGTCATCCAGGAGAGGCTCATCTACCATATCAAATATGAGGAGTAAGTGTGGAGACATATGTTTCCATTTCACCAGCCTGTTCTCTGGAAATGACAAGCAGGATATCTCCACAAATACTGTCCTCCCCCTGTCTCTCTCTCTGTCACACTCACTCACTCACTCACTCTCTCTCTCACTTGCTCTCTGTATCTGTGTTCTTTGAGTGGGGAGAGAATGGGGTATCATGGGATTGTAACTACCTGCAAGGTAAGTAAAACTCCTGTGGTCATTTGGTGCCTTAAAGAAATGCACTGTGGGCTGGCAAGGACTGTGAGCGAGAGCTTGCATCAAAAGTTAAACATGAATTCAACCAATATGGTTGGGTATTGTTGGGATGTCATCAGTTCCTATTCTGATTTGGGTTCTGTTTACTTTCATTTCCTGAACATTAACAACACCATATATAAACCACATGATAGTATTTTTTGTCATTTAAAAAAAGCACAACCGTTCATTGACCACACCGGTTTGTTAAGAGCGGTTAATTAAATGGTTAATTACTTGTGTTATGTAAAACTATGTACAAGTGCTTCTAGCCATTAAACAGTAGTTGTATGAAGTAGGGGTGTCATCATCACAGCCACTTGTTTTAGCATGTGTGTGAAGGCAGGATAGTCATCAACACAGCCACTTGTTTTAACATTTGTGTGAAGGCAGGATAGTTATCAACACAGCCACTTGTTTTAGCATGTGTGTGAAGGCAGGATAGTCATCAACACAGCCACTTGTTTTAACATTTGTGTGAAGGCAGGATAGTTATCAACACAGCCACTTGTTTTAGCATGTGTGTTAAGGCAGGATAGTCATCAACACAGCCACTTGTTTTAGCATTTGTGTGAAGGCAGGGGTGTCATCAACACAGCAACTTGTTTTAGCATGTGTGTGAAGGCAGGGGTGTCAACACAGCCACTCAATCAGACATTACCTGGACTTTGTACTAGGTAGCTGGCAGGGTCCGTGTCATGAATGGGCATTTGATTCAGACATTTGTGTTCTCAAATGCAATAATAATGTTCAAAACTGCTAAGGTTAAGAGTTTGAACCTCCTTTTCATTCAGTTTTTTGAAGAACTGTTTGACGGCTGTGGTAGTAGCAGTAGGCTAGCGTCTAATCTCACAGCTCCACAAGTGTTAGTAGTAGTAACGAAGTCTGCAAGGAAAGAAAATACTGTAAACAAATGTATTTACATTAATTTCCTTTTATATAATATTCTCTAAATAGATGATGCACGTCATATACAGTATATATGTATACATTTACATGTTTAAAATAACCAAAAACAAACATAAGAATAGGTCGACAAACTCTCAAAGTGGGGTCCAGAGACCCATAGCCTAGGGATCCTTTTCCTTGATTGGGTGCCAGGGGGTCCCAACAAAGAACAAAAGTATTTGTTTTGATAAGAATTCCAACCATAAGTAACAGAATGTATGGCTGATTTGGTAATGGGTTTCATACATTTTTTGTCATAAAATATCTAAACTCAAAAATCTAAAATAGATGGGGGAGCCTGGAAAATAATTCCTCCCTGGTCTAATTTGTGGCAGTTTAGGGGTCCTTGATATACCAGAGTTTGAGAACCACTGTGCTAAATACTATTTGAACATGCCAATTACAGTGCTGTTTAAAAAAAAAAAAAGTGTATTCACCTTGAACTAAAGATAAAACTGACATTAACAAATAGTGAAAGCTGGTTAACACAATGAAACAAATGGCACTAACATAGGGTGACCAGATTTGAGTTTGTGTAAAAAGAGGACACTTTGTCGCTGGACCACGGCTCCTCTCCCGCGACGGAGTTCTTGGACATGTTTTTCACATGCAGATGACCCTGCCCCTCTCAGCCACGAAGTTTTCTTTTTTTTTAAACAGATGTCATGTACTATTGTAAACGATGCAACTAGTGGAGGATGCAAGATGCTCAGTGTTGCCAGATTGGAAATGCCGTATGGTATCAGAGGCTGGAGGATAATTATCCTATCTGTGAACACTGGGAAGGCGGTTGACTTCGCGCAAAAAGGGAGATACCCTTTCCCAAACTTGTAAGGACGAAATGACTAGTTTGTGAAAGACCCAGAGGAACACTAATATCCGGCAAAACCCTGGACGTTTTTAGGTCTCTAAAAGAGGAAATGTTTGGGTAAAAGAGGACGTCTGGTCACCCTAACTAACACAATAGACTGTAAGAGTTTACCTTCGATATTAACAGATGAAGCGCTAACGTCGGCCGCTCGGCTGTTGCTTGGTTGAGATTCATTAACGTTATCTTCACTCCATAGCGCTCAAAAACGCGACATTTCTGCAAAGGTACTGCATGCAGTATGGACAAATGTTTCGGAGTAATGGTAGTTTTTCCCCCTTTGACGAAAGAGATGTTTTGCAAGCATTGCAAGTGGCCCTGTGGTCATCTTTTTGCGTGAAATATAACCACCCTTTTGAATGCCTATGCCTAGGCAGTCTAAAACAAAACAAAGCTCCGTGCGCGTGACATACCTAAATGGCACTTACATCTATACCAGAATTTAAAAAAATCTAAAAATGGCTAATTTTTGAAGGTATACATAGCGGAATTGAAAAAAAAAAATATATATGTATATATATTTTTTTTTTAAAGAATTGATAGCGAAATCGAAAAGAGATTTGGCTAACGATTCCAAGAAATCGGTCCACTCGGAACCGGTTCTTAACCTTTCAGAACGTATTGTCACACCGGTGTGACAGCAGCCAACTTTCCGCAAAAGCGTATTGTCACACGGGTGTGACTTAGAATGTGGCAAAACGAGCGTTACAATAGCAGCGTAACAATTAGCCTGTGTGTGGGTTACTACTAACTTCGCTAACGTGAGCTAACATTGTACATTCAGCCACCTTCATCCATTATGCCTCTTAAAATCGTCTTGTCACTATCATTTTGTTTACTATATTTAGTCCTATGATATGTGTGGTCCACGTCCAATTGTACATGACAAAGTTACAACGTTCAGTCAAATATCATGGCCAGCAACGACAGCTCGATATGAAAACCAGCATCGCAGCGGGAATATACCGTACATGGAATGCTTCACGAGAGCTGACTAGTTTAGAAGCATACGCTCCTCAGGATGCACATAATTGTAGTCTCATCATTGATGCACACAAACTGCGCAGACACCTTTTCATATTACAAATCATATTTGCGCACTATCAGCGCATCCACAACATGCAACAGTTAGAAAAAAAATAACGACACACCGATTCTTGCATCTCATTCATTAATTTATTACAGAAAAACAAGTAGCGTAAACGTAAACTCACAAAACCAATAAACATGAAAGACATTTTGAAAGGAGGCGTCAGCTCACTCACTAAAATTCGGGACATCTTCACCGTCGATCTTGAATATGCTTATGTTGATGCTGACTAAAATGACGAGCCTGAATCTGACAACTCGTCTTATGAGGAGCTGCCAGATAATTTGGCAGCCTTGGATGAGGGAATGGAGCTGGAGGACAGACTCCACTCCCCTCAAACACCACCTCAACTGATCCCCTCCTTTTCCACCCCACTAATTAACTCTTTTTATCAGATGTTTTACCCCATTGACATCACATTGACTAGTCCATGATGAATTGGAAAGGAAGGCTGTCTTTCAAACACTTTATCCCCTCGAAGTTTTGGCATCAAGCTGGCAAATGTGAATCATGCTAAACCAGGCAGAAATCTTCTGCTCTTTAATTCCTATTTTTCTCTATTACAATTACCTCACATACAATTACACAACATATTTCTGGACAATAGTTTTAAGTGAAACTTTGCATACAAAAATGCTAATATATTAGATTAGATTCAACTTTATTTTCATTGCACAGAGTACAAGTACTGAGACAACGAAATGCAGTTTATCATCTAACCAGAAGTGCAAAATAGCAATAAAAGTGCAAAGAATGTGCATATGTAAAGTGGAATAAGTGAATAAATAAGATATATACAGTAAGAGTTAGGTATGAAATATGAACAGAATTGGGACTAGCAGCAATTGAGGTAGGAAGTGTAAAGAGATATGAAATATATAAAGTGCAGGTGTAAGTCTAAGTGGTGGTAATACGTAAAGAGAAGTGAATGAGGTAGTAGTAATATAATGATTTGTAAGTGTTGTAAGGTGTAAGTACAGTAAGTACAGTAATACAGCAAAGATGGATTTTACTGTATTAACTGTACTTACAAAGTGGGCCATATACTTATGTTTCCCTTCAACTATGCAAGCAAAATAACAGGGTATGTCCACGACATAATTGTGCATACTTGAAAGTCAACAGACATTACAATGGTCACAGACCTGGGGATGTTAGGGTCAGTCGTAACCACTTTAATGTAGCCTTTCCTTGGCAAGGGTCATGTTTTGTATGTGGACCACTGGTACAGCAGTCCCACCCTTTTTCATCATTTACTGACACACAAAACTGGTGCCTCAGTGACTGGTTAGATCAAACAGGAAAGGGATGCCAAAGTTCAGGGAAAAGATGTCCATGGGTGACCTGGAGCATTTTAATAATGGACAAATGTTGGCCAATGCCAAGATCCCCTGGGACCTTCTTGTGACAGGAACTGGAGTACTCCAAGCACTCGGTGTCCATGCAGTACCATTCCTTCAGGACAAGCTTATAAATATCAGCGCCCATAAGCTTGCCCCCCAAAACTCCTGAACAGAGCCCGGCCCAGCCCAGCCCACTACTGCTGCTCTAAAGGCAGCGTCTGTCTCCAGGCCCGAGGCAGCAGCTAAAACACACAGAAATACCAGTCTGTCAGTGTAATGGCCAAAATGTAAAGACACATACATGCAACATACGGTACAAACATTGTTCATTGCTAAGCATAGATAAGTTGATGTCTCAACTCAAAGCAATCAAATGAAAACTGTCATTGTTCATGAGTGAATGTGTGTCCATGTGTTTGTTTGAGTGTGTGTGTCCATCAGCACATAAATGTAATTGGCCTCTTTTAAAAATAAATGTTTTTGGTTTCTTGAAATATTCAAATAGTTTGCTATGGAGTTGTACACACTTTTTGTCATTTAGCCTATCTTTTACTCAAAATCCCTGTTTGACATTTATCATGTTCCCCAAATCTACACTAAACTGCCTTCGTTTTGATATTGACTACAATAACTTCGCAAAGTATTTCACTCGTATGTGGTATCTGCGCACTTATAAGGCAATTTCACCTTAACTTCTCATTCGCCTCATCTGACTAGCTCTGGATTTGCGCAAAAAAATAATTGGCTATTGTTGTTGAATGGACGGAATGAGACGTTCACTTTCTGGAGTATATTTCCACATTATTTTCATCAAGCTAGCTCTATTGGCCTACAATCTGTTCGACATCGATTGTATTCACATTTGTATTGTTTCGCATTCTTGCGATTGCATTGCACTCACACTTGTCATATTCAGCTAGCTAGCATACACATGTGTCATATTCAGCTAACTAGCTCTATTGACCTACAAACGGTTTGACATCGATTTTTATAGCCTAACTTACAACTCTGATGTTTTCTGGATATCATAAATAAATAAATTATAAGGTCACTTACCCTTTGTTGAATCCATGTGAGGAAAGGAAATAGTCGCTGACAATCGTCAACTGTTGGGCGAGGTGATGACAAATTCACGTGAGACTAAGTGCCACAACGTTATCATCGCTACAAACGAACACGCACCAGCCTAGTTGCGATGACGTCACACGGTTGACAAAGAACCACTTGTTGAGAAGTCTGATATTTTTAAAATATTTTTAATGAATACACTACTGATAAAAATATCTAGATAGCAGATCAGATCAGGCAAACTCTGCATAATAATTTCCTTGAAGCCTTTACAATGACTGTAGAATGTTCCCGTAGAACATTCTGTAGAACATTCTTGAATCAGCCAGAAAAAAAACTCACCCACTGCTTTAGGTTGGTAAAACAAAAAACCTACGTTCTGAAAGGTTAACAAGAACCGGTTCTCGATTCCCATCCCTATTCCTGTGTATAGGCCACACGCGAGTATTACAATTTAACAAAATCAATGTATAAACTGTGGTTAATAGTTAGGAGATTACAGTATTTATGCGGCTGCTTTTTCATTTCCAGCAATGCCCAGCAATTTTCAAACAATTGTTTAAAACACAAAAAATACTTAAAATACCTTCAATAAGCAGCTACTCCAATCACAGCTATTCATGATGCAAAAAAGTAATACTTAAACCTTAAAAATACACCTTATAGTTTTTTTCTTATGGATTTGCATCTGTATGTTTTGAAGGATGAGTGATGGAGGTCAGTGCACTACTACCAGTTTAAATGATTAGGGTATTAAAGTGTACTGTATTGTTCTTACATTGGAGGACACAGACCTCTTAACCCTTTGGTGCCTGTGTTGAACATTCCGTTTTTTTGCTGCTTGATGTCCACCTTTCACAAAAAGGTCTAATTCTCAAGCCTACTACACACCATCAATTAAATAAACATATAATTTTAATTAGAATCATCAGCTCTATTAAATTAGGTAAAATATATCTGCTAATTTTAATGAAGTAATGAGTAGTCTTTGAAAATCCTCTCCAAATATTTGTCATAAAATCGGAAAAAAATCACTTATCTGACATTAAAATACATTTTCAGTATATTTGTCTACAAGATAGATAAAAATGTAGAGTGTATGAAATATTCACAATTTTGTTTGCTATTTGAGCAAAAAAACTGAAGGTAAATATTCTATACTGTTCAAAAGTTATGATGAGTTTAGTGATTAGTGTGAAATACAAATAATATGATTTAGAATGTTGTCCGAATTCTTAATCAAACACATTCTCTCCACGAAGACACAAAGGCATGAAAACTGGCAATGAAGACAAATACAATGTTTGTTTGTTTTTATCTGGTCTATAATAATGAACCATTCCTTTGTTTTAGTATAATTCACTTTGAATATGAACTATTATTTACAGAAATACATACAATATAAATCAACTTACAGTATATATGGCATTTATTCAAACAACCCTGACTAGGATGGTCTAGGACTAGGCCATCAGCCCACCACCCTCAACTACTATAGAAATGTCCCATTCTTAAATTAACAGAAAGTAAATTCAAGCTGCACAGTGACAGAGGAAGAAAGAAAGAGAGAGAGAGAGAGGGGAAGAGGGAGAGAGAGAGGACATAGGCATACACCAGGCCACAGTAAAGAATTAGAGAAATCAACTTGTAAAGTTCCTCGTATGTTGTATCTTTCCATGCCCCGTGTTTGTCGCCATATGTTGCCTTGTTGGGTACAGCACTCCATGCGTAGGCATTGGTATATCCCGAGACCTGCTACATCAGCTCAAAAGAAAAAGCCCAGATCTGGAATTTGTCAATATATTAAAAGGTCCAACTCTCCTGGCTTGTAGGCCTCTTGGCCCTTTCCCTCTTGGTCTCACACCTCTCCCTCTCACTGGTCTTGGGTTGGCTGGCAGATTTTCAGGAGCACCATCATCGCTGCTCTCCTCGTGGATAATATTGCCATTACCTAAGCTGAAAATCAATTCAGATCAGAAAAAGGAACAGTTCATTTTCTATTCTTCATTTACACACATATATATATATATGTATATATATACACGGCTGAAATAACAAGCACACGAAACAAGCACCCCCCCCCCCCCAAAAAAAAACACAACCACAGAATTCCCTTGTGCAGCTCCCAAACACATGACGTCGGGATGACAAGCCCATTTATTACGGATAAACCAAAAGGATTATTTACAACTTTAATTGGATAGGCTATGGATATGGACTGAGTGAAGTTATGGCTTTCAGAATCATACCACAATAAAACTCACGCTATTGTATTCACTTAGTGCTCATTAACTGCACATTTCATCGACCATTTTTCACTTGACAAAGGGGAATCATGTCAAGGGTACTTTTATTTATCGCCAGACCCGCGTGTACGTCCGCTGAACTTCCAGAGAATGTTTGGGGAACAAGGCGGAGCCCAGGCTCGGACTGGGAACGATTTTCGGCCCTGGCATTTTGGGCACAATTAAAAACCAAACGGCCTACCTTGACGCTGTCTTGATCGCGGGCTTCTTGCTAGTTGCAATTATTCCACATTAATCCACACGGTTTAACATACCCGGACAGCCCTGCTAGCAAGCAATGGATTATGTTTGCATTGCTAATTCACATTAGAATCCGTTGTAGGGTAAAATAGAGAGAATCCGTTGTAGGGTAAAATGAGAGTTGGTTACATGCCAGGCCTGTGATTCCGAGTCGGCATCAGGCTTGCGAAAAAACATGAACATTGTCTCTTGGAGGCTGGTTTGTGGTCAAAGCACTCTCTATCTAACCACTCGTTCAGGTGTTTTCTTGAGTTTGTACAGCCAACTACTGCACACGTTAGCTGTATAATCCCATCATGCACCGCAACATATTTTTGCAAAATATTCGAACATAAGTTCGCCAAATATAAGAACATCGTAGTTTAGTTTAAAGAAAGCATTTTAGTTTTATTTTGATTTAGTTTGTTGCAATGATTGTACAGTTTGAAGAAACAGGATTTTACAGTTTGAAGAAATAGAAAATTATACCATATACCAACCGTCACATAGATGTGCATGACAAGAAAGCGCTATATATACTGGATGCACCTTCCTAACAATTTGTCGTTAGGGTTAATGTCTTTTACAAATCTACAAATCTAGCCAAATTGATAGGTGAACACAAAACTAAATACAAAGGTTTGATAAAGTTAATTATTTACTCTGAGAAACAAATGAGGAAAGCTAGCATGCGTTTCAGTGACTACTTGTTGACGTACCTTGTGATAGAAACGCAGTGGGAGTAGCCTACTTTTCTCCGGCGCTTTCTCCTTCCAATCCTTGGTTAAATTCAAACGTTTTCTCCACTAGAAATCCAACCAGGACCACTGTGTACATTGGTTTCTTGGTCACTCGTCATTCATTAGAAATGCTGCTTCTTCTTGTGCTGAAAATCGCTGTTTCTCACTGAGGTGACGCATACTTGCGGATGCCATGTTTGTTTTTTCTAACCTCAGTCACGTCACTCGCGTAGGTTCATTTGACAAGCTCTGTGATACTAGCCAATCAATAAAATGGATTTAAAAAGCATTCAATCTGATTGGATGGGTCTTGAGGAGATGTAAAACATTTTTTTTTTTCAAAAATATGTTATTTTCCGTTGTCATGACACCAAAACGTCATCGTTCCTAGAGGAACGATATTTACATGGATCGTCACCAAAGGGTTAAACTATCTAATACTGTTTGTTCTCTTGCAGAATAAAAGGGTAATGTTTGCTGTGTTGAGCATTGTAATAACTTATCTCAGCAAGTGCTAGTAACTCAAACCTTAGTAATCACTTGGGCAAGGAGACTGCATAACATTGGGTTTGTTTCTTATGTTTGGATAGGTCTATGTGATGTACAATGGAATTAAAACTTCTATCCATCTTTAAATATTTTGTCTGTCTGTAAAGGGTCTACATAAGGGGAGACACCGTCTGGACCTGGTGCTTTTCTGGTTTTCTGACTGTTTCTGTTGACTTTTCCCAAACATACTGTTAGCAGTTCTAAATCATTCATAAACTGCAGAGAGCAGCGTGTAACGATTGGCAACCATTGATTTCTATCTCAATGCAATAGATTCGCTATACCAGGGTTTTTCCTGGGTCAAAATGGCTCTTCGGTGCTCCCCCCCCCCAAAAAATGACGCGCTATGCGCGCAGTCTGTGTTTACCTATCAGCAGACATCAATGTTTTTTTTTTTTTTTTACATTTCATAAATAATGGAGGCTATAATTTTGCTTCCACTTTAAATTAAAATAGATAGGCTAATATGTTGACATTAGTCCAAGCCCCATGGTGCTATCATGTATGGTTAAAAGATTATCAAGGTTTACCTCATGCAAACTGCTGAAATCTTTATCAATAGAGTCTAGAACAAACCAGAGGTCAGAAATGGAACACACGAATTATGAAAGTCAAGTTTATCTATTATTACTATTCATGTTTTTTATACAAACCTACATACCATTATTTTCACCAATGGAGGCTGCCTTGGAAATCGATAATCAAACTTTTGACAGCATTTTGAGTGGAAATTGAATGTGCATTTGTACAGGTGTATTCGTGCACGTCGAGCTGGCCCTTGCAGTGGAACGACAGTTTTCAACCGAACCGGTTTATCAATAATAATATTAATATTATTATATTCGGAGCTTTCATTGATAAACCAATGCTGTTGTCTGCCTTCCCGAGGCCTAGCGTTCTACTGGTACTCGTTCAAAGGGGTAGACAAATCAAGTAATAGCCTAAACCTGTGTAAGTTCTCAACTTTGCAGATATTTTAATACATTGAAAGCCATGAATATATATAAGTCAGGATGCATACGCAGGTTGAGTAATTAAGTGATTGGCAGCTGGCCGCTCTGTCCATTCGCGCACCTCACAGTTGCGTATAGATCAGACTTATCAACTCGATTACTATTGATCAAAACAGAATGAGGGTTCGGCTGCAGCCTACTTGAAACATACTATTCAGAACATTTTTGATGAAGATGAATTGCTTACAAATCTGCTTAAAACAACTAGTGAAGGTGTTTATGCCATATACAATAAGTGACTATGTAAACACCACGTATTAATGTAAGCTGTCTAATTATTTAGCGCAATGCAAGCATGACTCTACCGTAATTTGATGTTTAACCAAGGTAGCCTATTGAGCCTGTTGATCGCGACCTGTTTACAAATCTGGTTAAAAAGATAAAGGTGAGCTGTTATTTATAGAAAATAAATATTTCCCAGGCATCTAAAAAGCATCTTAACGTACAGAGTAAGGTAGGTTGACTGCTAAATCGGCAGCCACCAGTCTTTGGATAGCTCTCATAAGTCAGTTATTGTATATATGGCATTAATATTATTCTTACCATCACACATAGGATATATAGGTTCACACACACACACACACACACACTGCTTAAATAAAACTCTAAGCCTACTATCAAAGTATTGTTTTTTTAAGATAATGTAGGCAACTGCTAGCTAGCTAGATAATGTATGCAACTGCTCGCTAGCTGGTTTATAAAAAACAATCTCTCTAAACTGGCAAGCTTGGAGAAGTCTCTGTTCAATGATTGGCTGAGGGGGTGGGAGGCGGGATCTGCTGCTGCTGTCTTGAATTCAACGTGAGTGCTCAAAACACCATTAAGCTGAATTGGATGACAGTTTTTTTTATCGCAGACTCTTATTTTTTTGCCTTAGGCGTTCGGGATTTTTCATAGGCGCCCGGGAAAACGGCTTAGGCGCGCGCCTACATTTTCTCTATGCAGGAAAAACCCTGCGCTATACCACAATGTTTGATTTTGGCTCCTTGATTGTTTTCACTCTACATAAATGACCTACCAACTCTATGAGCAGACGTAGGGACACATTTTCATCTATGTGTAAGCACAGACAACACAGGAGGCAGTACAATTCACACAAAAAAAAGAAGTGTCTCAAAGTGGGTCTGAAATAACCAGCTGACACTGAATTATATCGAAACAGCCTTAATGTGCTTGACTACAAGACCAAAAGCTAAGAGATTTTTCTGAATGTCAGAAAGACAAAAGAAATCATAGTCGACTTCAGACGGCAAAAGGCGAACCCTCAACCCCTCATCATCAATGGTGAGGAATTAGAGAGGACCTCCTGCTTTAAGTTCCTGGGGGTTATGCTCTCAGAGGACCTGAAATGGGTGATGAGCACAACTGCCACAGTTAAGAAAGCACAACACTTCTTGCGAATATTGAAGGAAAAACAACTTTTCTCCCGAGCTGTTTAAGACTTTTTACCACTGCTGCATTGAAAGTGTGATCACATACTGTATCACTGCATGGTATGTCAACTGCACAGACAAGGACAGGAAATCCCTCAGGTGGGTCATAAGGTCTGCTGAGAGAATAGTTGGACTTCCACTGCCTCCCCTAGACGACATCTTTAGGACGCGCTGCCTCCGCCGAGCATGTGGCATTTTAAAGGATGACTCACCCCGCAAACCATCTCTTCACCCTGCTACCCTCTGGCAGGCGCTACCGGGCCACTACAGCTCGCACCTCCAGACTGCAGAACAGTTTCATCCCCAGGGCCATCACAGAACTTAATAATCACACTACCCTCCACCCAGTACAACTGCACTTTTTGTAGTGGTTGCACAAACAAATTTCGTTGTGTATCTAATGCACAATGACAAATAAAGTCTATATTCTATATATTCTAAAAGTTAAGAGATTTTAACATTAATATTTGTGAAATATGAGAAACTTAAATACCTAGTAGTAAAAACTGGCCAAGACCATTCAAATAAATTGACATTATTGTAGATATCAATAAGATCCTGTCTAGCAGTCAAAGCAACACACTAACAATGGACCCTTCCGCAAACTCCACCCCCCTTAGCAAAGGTTGCTATATCAGTCAAGCATTCACGTTTCCCAGGTTCTCAGCATTGGTATGAATGCCGTGGCAACATGTTTTCAACCGTGTCAATTTCAGCTCTACCCAAGGAAATCACAAGCATTTTTTGGAAAAACGGCAATATCTCAGATCGAAGCAGGCAAAAGGGTCTGCAATATGCTTATATAGGCTACAACCACGACATTACATGCCGTGTTTGTAGACAGACAAATGCTAAGGCTAACAGGTTCATTCCAGCTATGTTTATGTGTTCTATTATCTACACAGTCGCCGCTACTCAAACATGTAAGGTGGTAAAACTGAATCGTATTTTAATCAAGGGTTTTCTCACGTTTTCGATGCAGTGGGCAGATTTTAGCGACACAGCTTCTTGGAAGAAACGTAGGTGCTTCTGTTTACGTTGCTGACATTCAGCTGATTGGGGGGGGGGGGGGGGGGGTCGTCCACATTGTTTGATCCACAGCAGGCATTTCTCTCTCTGGGTCTTGGGTTTCGGGAAGGGATCAAATGTTACCCCTCCCTCCAGCCTTTTTGGATATCGGCTGTCAGAACTACACACTCCATAAGCGCAACGTTTCATTTTCTCTTCTCGAGCAGACGTCTCTCTCATTGACTTCCATTCATCAAAATGGCTCGCTTGACTGAGGTCCCGAGCTTAGTAACCGTTGCTATGCTATGATTGATCAGTTAGCGTTTTGGGGAGTGGTCGCGGAAGGGTCAATTGTACTTGTATATGCATAACTTTGGTTGGCTGTGCACGAGACCTCGAGAGACCTGTGTAATGCTATATGGCACCACCTCACAGATCAACAACTATAGGTCAGACCCTTGAGATAGCTATAAGAGGAAGCTAGCTCATTCTTCTCAGTATGGACATCATTGCAGATCCAGTGAAAAGACCAAAGAAGACGTTTTTGGAGGAAGCAAGGAAGAGAAAAAGAGACAGTGACCGAGCAAGAGATCCAACAACAGTATATCTTGAACTGGCTTTAGCGGTAGTAATAGCAAGAGGTAAAACAGATAAAAGATGCAGAGCTGACCTTTTTCACTGCACGAAAAGCAAGATTACTCTGATATTGAGATAGTCATTTCGCAACTTGGGACATGTTTGCCACTCGTGAATATCTAACCTGTGTCTTTTCAGGTAGATTTTGAAATCTTACGTGAGCTTCGAACCTGCGCTCTTCAGGTTAATGGTACTGTGTACCTGTGTCTAACCGCTTAGCCACGTTGCTGGTGATGAATTAGCTTGTCGGTGCGACCAAGTCACTGGTTTATCATTCCTCCCTCCTCTGGGGTATTTCTCTTCTGTTACTGGAAGGTGGGAAATCGGAATTGTTTAGTGGACTTATGTGAAGTTTTAATTAGCCTATGTTCACTTAAAGGCGCCCGAGGCAACATTAGAAACTTTAGACTTGAATAATAAACGTTCAATTTCTAGTCTTTTTTACACGTAGTAAGTTTCAATAACACCATACTATTACATATCGACATTCAAGGAGCAAAGATGAGACGTCGAAATTGCCTGCCTTCTGTTTTCCACGGTAGATCGCAGGTTATGCTATAAATGGCTTAGCATGGGTGGGATGGGGAAAGATAACACCTTTCCATCCAGACGCAAATTTAGCTAATCGGAATCTGTAAGTGGTTTCCAGATATATATATATATATATATATATATATATATATATATAGTTGATCTGTCTTATTTGACGAAGCAGTGAGTTGTCTTTCAATATCTTGTCGAATTATCTCACATGATTATGGTGGTATGTGTTTAAACGTTTTAACTTAGGCTATGTGTAATGTTCCTAACTTATATATTATTATTTTACCTTAATGTTCTTGAGATTCGTTTCTGGCATGTAATCATACAGAGTCAGGCTTACCCTGATAACAGTCATTAAGACTGTCGTTAAGCAACTCGGGCCATGGTTGCCACTAGTGGGGATCGAACCTGTGACTTTCAGGTTTTTTAAAATCAGTGAAGCAGTGACGGGGTGCCTCCCCTGGCGGGGGGGGGGGGGGTGAGTTGTTTTCAATCCAGGTCAATTCAATTAACATAACAAAAGCTAGGCCTGGCCAAGCAGGGTTTTTCCTGCATAGAGAACATTTCGGCGCGCGCCTAAGACGTTTTCCCGTGCGCCTATGAAAAATCTCGAGCGCCTAAATAAAAAAAAAAAGAGTCTGCGATTTAAAAAAAAAAAAACTGTCATCCAATTCAGTTTAACGGTGTTTTGAGCCCTCACGTTGAATTCAAGACAGCAGCAGCAGATCCCGCCTCCCACCCCCTCAGCCAATCATTGAACAGAGGCTTCTCCAAGTTGCCAGTTTAGAGAAGATGTTAGTTAAAAATGTTGTCCGACCTATTAGCACCATAGACATCCTATTAGCACCTACGACCTATAAACACCTACGCGCTGGTACACGTTACTTAATATAGATTTCGGTGTCAATCAGGATAACGGATTTTAAACAATGTACGCTCCAGCCCAAAAGGGGTATTTAAATTGTATGTGTGCAAAACATTACAGTTGTAGAACGTTATTAAGTGTACTAGACAGCCATTTATTTCTGTGTGTACAAACTGTCATGGAACGAACTGAGCGAATTCGATTTCACAACGAGAACTTGTGAGGGTCATACAGTTTTCAACCGACACCGATACCTCTATCCCTCTTTAAATTGAGGTTTACCCGCTTATCACAGGGACGACAGCTGACGACCGAGTGAGGAGATGTTCACGAGAGATTACGGATTTTGATAGAGATCATACTTGGTCATGTTTGGCTAATCTCTTGACACGTACCACAGGTAGGCCTAAATCACGATTGGATCTTGATACACAATACCTCGTGTATCAGCTCATTTTGCGTGTTGGTCTACTACACAACGGGATAAAACCGAAAACATGTTTCAGTTGAAATCCAAACAAGTTACTTGTCGTAATCTAGACACCCACCGCTACTGAAATATTTAAAATTGATTGATTAAAGATTTTTCTATCTATCAAGGTTTATAACTGTTTGTCACCTTTTTAATAGCTTGGGTTCACACCAATGTGGGCTTCTACGGCAATACACAGGGTCAAAAACTGTCGTAAATCCCACATTTCATGCAGTGTTTGCTGTTGGACTGGCTAAAT
Organism: Sprattus sprattus; assembly: GCF_963457725.1. Classification (NCBI taxonomy): domain Eukaryota; kingdom Metazoa; phylum Chordata; class Actinopteri; order Clupeiformes; family Clupeidae; genus Sprattus; species Sprattus sprattus. The sequence goes on along the minus strand of NC_137909.1, from coordinate 3,203,349 downwards.
AACTTATTAGCTGGCTTGCTATGATCTTGTGTTGTTGTGCATGCTTGATGTTTGGCTATGTAAGTTGTTGACTGGCTTGATTGGATCATAAGCCTAGTCGACCCATTTTTACAAACTTGCTAGACTTGACAACACACTCCGACATCAATTTTAGTAATGAGAGCTGCTCCGTTAGTTGCGCTCTAGCTATGTTGGCTAGCTTACCACCAAAGTTTCACTTTGTGCCAGGGTAATTCAAGTTCTGTAAGGTTCATTTGGTTTACTAGTTGTTCTTGGTCCTTTCAAAGAATCCCCCAACATTCCTATATTTTATAGACAGGTGTTAGCAGCATATTGTCACTGGTTCAGATTTTGTTTTATCTTAGCATGCTACTATTCATAGTTCAATGCTTGTGCAAACTTTGACTGCCGCATGACAAATATTGTTTGAGCAGGGGGGGGGGGGGGGGGGGCTCAAAGGATCATTTGTATTTACGACAGTATTCTTATCAACACTCTAGTGCTACATAGTTAAAAACGGCAACAAAAGCACAGTTTTAAAAAAAAATTATACGTTTTTGAAAAGTAGGAAACGCCTTTCTGAATAAAAAGGTTTTTAGACCAGTCTTAAAACAGTCTAGTGTCTGTGTTGCCCTTAAGTGGTCCGGGAGGCTGTTCCACAGTCGCGGCGCTGCAGAGGAGAAGGCCCGGTCGCCCATGGTGCGTAGTGTTTGGGACCTGCAGGAACGAACTGTTTTTGGATCTGAGGGTGCGGTTTGATGTTTGGGGAGTGATGAGTTCTTGGAGGTAAGAGGGAGCATGACCGTTTATGCATTGATGTGTGAGTAGGAGGACTTTGAAGTCAATGCGGGATGAGACAGGGAGCCAGTGTAGTGAGTGTAAAATGGGGGTAATGTGGTTGTATTTCCTGACTCATCAGGATCCTGGCAGCGCTGTTCTGGATGTACTGCAGCTTTTGGATGTTCCTGCCAGTGATCCCAGTGAACAGTGAATTGCAGTAGTCCAATCCAGCTTGGCGATGTTTTTGAGATGATAGAAGGAGATTTTGCACGGATACTTTATATGATCGTTGAAGGTCAGGTGAGGGTCAAACCTAACTCCTAGATTTGTGACTGTAGTGGAGAGGGGTATGACCTGAATGTCGAAGGTGAGATGAGTTATGGAGGATGACTGAACCTGGTGCGGAGTGCCAACAAGAAGGGCTTCGGTTTTGCTGCTGTTTAACTGGAGAAAGTTGTTTCTCATCCATGCCTTTATCTCCCCAAGACAGGCAGTGAGACATGACATGGCAGCAGAGGGGCTTGAGGCAGTTTTGATGTACAGCTGTGTGTCATCGGCATAACAGTGGAAGGACATCCCATGTCTGCTGACGACACAGCTGAGGGGGAGCATATAGATAATGAAGAGGATGGGGCCGAGGAACCACTTGAGTGCAGAGCCTGACAGTCCAATGGTGGTGTGGAGGCGCTGTAGGAGGATCGTGTGATCCACTGTGTCGAATGCAGCAGTCAGATCCAGGAGGATGAGGAGTGAGGGTGATCCTGCATCGGCTGTCATCAGCAGGTCATTCGTCACCCTGAGCATGGCGGTTTCAGTGCTGTGGGCTGAACGAAATCCTGACTGGAATTTTTCAAACTGGTTGTTGTGTTTGAGGTGGTCCTGAAGTTGAGAAGCAACTACCTTCTCTAGCACTTTGGACAGGAAGGCAAGGTTGGAGATAGGCCGGTAGTTGGCTAGGACCTCCGGTTCCAGGGTGGGCTTCTTGAGAAGGGGACGGATGACAGCAACCTTGAGAGCCGGTAAGACACAGCCTGACTGAAGGGAAAGGTTGACAATTTTGGTGATGAGAGGACTGAGAGTGGGGATGTGTAACTTGAGCATAGCAGTGGGAATGGGGTCCAGGGTACAGGTACAGGGTTTCATTTTTCTGATGATTTCCTCAACATGGCTCTCCTGAACCTCAGCAAGATGAAGGGGAGACAGCACACTTGCAGATAAAGTGTTGGTGTCAGAGGGAAGCAGAGATGGAGAGCTGGACATCACAGAGCTAATGCGAGTGGTGTAAATAAAAAGTAAACTACAGTCTGCAATGGTAGGGGAGCCCAATACCTATTTCCGCATGTAGTAATCTCTGTTTTGCGAAGATATCATACAAAGATAGTATATGCATTAAAGTACTAGAATCCGTCAAGTGACTTAATAAAAGTGTATTTTTAATGCTGACCAATAGAAATAGAATATAAAATAGAAACTAAATATATTTATTTATATATTGAATGCTATGCTTAAATTGACTGCTATTTTGCTAGTTACAAATGACGTTTGTTACCAGCTATGTAAAGAGTGTATTTATTCATTAAGAGTTTAAAATACTTTTTGTGATAGTTATAAAATGTTTAATCAACTCAACTTCACAATTCATCATGAATGTCACCAAGAATTGATTGCTTCCTCTTCTATTATTGTAAAGGAACTTTGTGTTGTCATTCTTAGTATTCTATTTCTTTGATGGTAACCATAAGCTTTGTAACAACTCCAGTCATTTTTGTATTTATTCTGTCTTCATGTGGTCTAAATATAGCAGCAGTGTTTTTTTTATCTACATACGTGTGTGCAGGGTTTTTCCTGGGTCAAAATGGGTCTTCGGTGCTCCCCCCCTAAAGATTTTGCGCGCTTCGCACGCACAGACTGTGTTATTAGTAGATATCAATGTAGTTTTTTTCACCATTTCAGAAATAATGGTGGCTATGGTAAAGTGCTGATGTGTGTAAACCAAGGACGACTTAATTGCGGAAAAATATTCTTTTTTTATTTTGTTTTAAAGTCAGGTACAGAGGTCACAACCAGCCTGTGAACATTTCACCCTCCGCCTTTTGGTGCCCTGGTAAAATGATTTAACAAGCTCACGGTAATTTTAGGCTAAATATATTTTTAATAGGCCTACTAGCATTTATTATAGCCTATTTACGAAGTTCAGAGTCAAAGCTATAGTGAAAAGGCAGGGTGTAGCCTAAAAGTGTGTTGGCTACAAACACCGATGGTAATTATCTGGGAAATAGTCTCTAACTGCAGTCAAATAGTTATGTCACCAAATTGTTATTGTCACCGATGGTAATTATCTGGGAAATAGTCTCTAACTGCAGTCAAATGTTATGCTCAAAATCGCCGCCGACTGACAGTCAGGATGCATACGCAGATTGAGTGATTGGCAGCTTGCCGCTCTGTCCATTCGCGCAACTCACAGTTGCGTATTAATTGTTATGTCACCAAATTGTTATTGTCACCGATGGTAATTATCTGGGAAATAGTCTCTAACTGCAGTCAAATGTTATGCTCAAAATCACCGCCGACTGACAGTCAGGATGCATACGCAGATTGAGTGATTGGCAGCTTGTCCATTCGCGCAACTCACAGTTGCGTATTAATCAGCCAAGAAGAAGACACACTTATCAACTCGTTTACTGATCAAAACAGAACGATGATTCGGCTGTAGGAATCTTGAAACATACTATTGAGAACCTATTCCCTGACAGGCATTGCATGAGTGACGCATAGATGACAGTTTTTTTTTTTCATCGCGCATTTTTTGCCTTATAGGCGCTCGGGATTTTTCATAGGCGCTCGGCAAAACGGCTTAGGCGCGCGCCTACATTTTTTCTATGCAGGAAAAACCCTGGTGTGTATGGTTACTCTATAGTCACACAAGCCACACAGGAGGGAATCTCTTGTTGCTTATGGGCGTTCCTAGCTCATGGTTACTATGCTTACAGAACCAACACGTTATATTTGCCTCTGTTTTGTGTGTAGTTAACAATGCTAGCGTTAGATAGTTGCCTGGCAGACCTCAAACATGTTTTTTGGTTTCAACAACTAAATCTTCAGATTGTAGTGTCTATTACCCAGTAACTCTTTAAAAATCTAAGGGAAAAAAATGTCAAACAAATTACATTGATATACAAACACCATGGTATGTGGAGTTTGGTCCGCCATCTTTGAATTCATTTGAGGTTGAAGTTTCAGCAACATGAATAACGCTGCCTTCACTGTTCTAAATCTAGCTACAGACAGACGTGAATTACATTGAAAAATCGCTGTGGTCTACACAGCTGTTTTTAATTGATGTAGCCTAGAGGTGTATTTGGCTCAATGATGGTTGGGATTGTTAAAATTGTCGATTTTTGGCCAGATAGATTGCCTACTTCTTGCAAAGGCAAACCTTTGTCTGGAATACAGGCAGCTCATGAGTATGGTTGTCTTTTGAACAGAATGTGTACAAAATTTAAAATTCTTTGGTGTAGGTTGGTTTTATTGTCTGAAACGTACTGGAATGTACCTTGCGAAAACTTGGGGTAGTGAACCGAAATCTCCAGTATGGCAGTTGAAATAATCGCACAGACATTTAATCTGTGTGCCAGTTGCATGTTAGCTCCCGCTAGCATGTATGCTAATAGCTTAGCTTATGGGGCTAGGCTAGTTGCTTCGCATATTGTAGCAATGGTGTTCGCGAATGAGTTGTTGATCAAGCTGTCTTTTATACTTCCACTTGCTTTTTACACTTCCATGGCTGTGTGTGTTGTGTTAACCCTGTCTCTTGCTGTCTGTGTAAGAGGAGGTTGAAACTCTCAGCCCAGCTAGTCATTTATTTATTTTGATGCCACCGCCGTGTTACAGAAATAAAGTCTCTTGTCCTAGAGTGGGTGACGTCACAATGGCTCAAGATTCCCCCATGTTAGTCTATGAGAGAAAAAGGTGATGAAAAAGAGGAATAAAAAAGGAGTGGCAAGGAGAACCGCCACGAAAAGATATAGCAGGTTGCACCGGATCTGGCCGGACGTTTCGGTGTTTGAACGGCGTCTGTACCTCGAACGAGCGAGGCCTGATTCGATGCAAGAAAAACGGGCGGAATAAAGAAAATTTATGAAGAACAATAGTGTGCTTCCCTTCGGACAAGCACACTAATAATCACAATTAAAAGAAATAAAAACTTGAAATAGATCAGTCTGTGTGTAAACAATCTATATAATATATGAGTTTCACTTTTTGAATAGAATTACTGAAATAAATCAACTTTTTGATGATATTCTAATTTATTGAGATGCACCTGTATGTCTATGCCCTTCTCCAGCTTTGTTTATCCGCCCATTCTTTTCTTTTCCGAGTTATACCTTGAATAGCACTTTCATAACTTCATCAGGAGGTGCTATTCTTGATCTCAGTTTTTCACGTTCATAGGAAGCCTTTTCCAGCAATGTTACTGAATGATATGCGCAGTACTCAGCCCTATCTGGCTTTCAAAGATGACTCGTAGACTTGCTGACCATCATTTTCCCCTCTGAATACATATGGACTTTCCAATAAATATGGGAGCTTGCAGTTATCTTAGGAAGGTTAATTCTGCTATTGTAAACATGGTTGCACATTTGTTCAGAACAGAATCATTAGATGTTAGGTTGAACGTCAGGTTGAACAGAACAGAAGAAATTAAATAGTTAGATGTAAGGTTGCTAAATTAGCCAATCTGGTGTCAATCTTATCTTTTGCAGAGAAAAGGCCCAGATTTTCACGGTTTAATATACATATGCTAACATCAGTTTGCCATACTGTCATCACCAGTACCAACAGCAATCATAATTGGTGGTAATCTTAACAGTCATACTCTTTCTCCCCAGTTACCCAGAGAATGGCGTAGTAGAGATGACACCAGAGGATGTGCGTCCACGGGCTCGGACCCTGCTCCGCTTTGACCAGCTCAAGGTTGGACAAGTGGTCATGGTGAATTACAACCTGGAGATCCCAGAAGAGCGGGGCTTTTGGTATGATGGAGAGATAACAGCCCTCAATGAGAGATCAAGGACAAATAAAGAAGTCAGAGTGAAGATCCTTCTAGGGTGAGTGAAGCAGTGGATAGAGAAACACAGAGGACTTGTTTGATCCTAAAATGTTCTAGAAGGATCCTATAATGTTCTATAGAAGTACTTGTTTGATCCTATAGAACTAATCAGAATGTTTGTAAACAAAGGTTGCCAAGGTACTTCCGGGTGGCAAACTGTCATCCTATTGTAAGATTCATGATCAAGCAGCTGCTGTGACCACCAGCGGAATACCCAAAATGGTTATCTTATCATGGTCACAAAGGAAAAGTCCCCACACTGGTATTGCTCAGACACCTGGGGTCAGGAAGCAAACTGAGGTGTGATTGACTGCAATTAATCATAGTATGGGAATGGGGGAGGCCATTGAGAACCATCTCAGACTCAGACAGAGAAACCAGATTATCAGATACAACAACAAAAGGTTGCCAGACCTGTTTGCATTACAAGCCTAGGTCATTTACATTAGAAGCCTAGGACTAGGAGTGGTCTTAAAAACAGTATATATGGCTTGAATTGTGGATGCTTGTGATTCAGTCCTACACCGCTGAATCCGGAGTAAGGCTGCTTCGTCACTGCACATTATTGGAATAAAGATTGCTGCATCAGAAACAAAGAAACCTCCTTCATTTCTTACAATTGGCGAGCCAGCCCATCTGGCAATTTCAAAAAAAAAAAAAAAGAAGAGGGGAATTGGTAAGTATTCTACTAAAAAAACTTTTTTTTTCAGGAAATGTGCACGTTTAAAACAACCTAGAAAGGAGGTTTAAGAATAGAAATAATCTGTTTCATGTCTTTATTCCATTAATAAGCAGGAGGTGTCTGGCTGTGGGTTAGCTCTGTGCAATTTTTCTAAAGATTCTAAAGTAACTGAATCAGCCCGAAGTAGTGTGGTAATAGAATTGTATCAGAAAACCTAAAGTAATTGAAACGAAGGCCAGACTGTGAAAACGTTTTTGAAGTAACTGAAACAAGTAGCTGAAAAGTAGTGTGGTTTAGGCACTAAGTCCTGTTGCCCAAGGCAATTTCAAGAACACATACTGTTGTGCCCGACGGACAGAGGCCTAATTATTAACCGGTGTATTGGTGAGTGTGAGAAACTAGTGTAGTAGTCAGCCCGACGAATTGTGGCATAAATTGTCTGGATAATAGCCAGTAGTTGAACATGAAGCATCATAGACATACATTCAGATTTTACGGCACAAATCCATAAGCTTGTGATAGGATCCGACTTAACGGGAAAGATAAATCATTTGAATTTCAATTGTGCGGTTGACTATTGAAAGGCGCTATTTCATTGTTTAGGACGGATACGTCATAGCCTAGCCAATAGGTGACATACGAGGCATCATACCAAGATTGACTGACAAAGAGATTGTTGTTGGTAGGTTTTTGTTTTTGTTTTGTTTTAACTTTAGAATGGAATATATCATTGCGCAATACATCACAAAACACGGTTCGAATGGAATATTTGACGGAATAGAGAACGCATAGGATATTGTATAATTGTATTGAGGGATTGTTCAAAATCTCAAAGGTGTGGGCGTGGCAGACCCTCAAACTTTTACCACTCGCCAGTAGGGATGGGTATCGTTTGGGTTTTTTCCGATACCGGTACATAACCGATACTTTTAAAACGATACCGGTGCCTAAACGGTGCCAGAACCGATACTTTTTTTTTTTTTTTAATTAAAGACATTAGGCTTATTTATTGCCAAGGCAAATAGTTTTCTTTAAATTTAACAATATATTAACTGTTTGAGGTATACTATAAATAAAAATAAATACAAAACACTTGGCTTCAAACCTTTTAACTTCAAACTATGAACAATATATTAACTTATAACAACTGTTTACAGTATACTTAAATAAATATAAATAAATACATAACAAACTCCTTACACACACTTCACACTTCAGTAATACTTTTGCAGAAATATGAGCATGTTTGCCTTCAGAGTAAAACAAATATTAATTCGTTTGCATTTATTTAAACCCACTGGTTTCGTGAATGTGTACTGCCCCTTTAAAAGTTTAGCTTCAGGGCCTCTTGAGTTCTCTCACCCATTTACACCAATTTTGTTGTTGCATATGCTGCACGTCGCGTTGTTTGAATCTTTTTGTGCAAAATACAGCCACACTTTTGATCGTTGACCTTTCGACATTTTCTCCGTTATATTGATGGCTAGCTCTGTTTGTGCTTGCTCTGTGCAAGGCTGCCTGCTCTTCGCTGTCAGACTGTTGCAATGTTATTGTAGCGTCCAAGTTAGTGCTCTCTTAAGAACTCAGATTGAGAAGGAATATCTTTGGATGAGACGGTAGCTCTCCGTTTAATAAAGCGTATCCAACTTCTGCTTAGAACAACCACACTTATCTTGAAACCGAAACCACACGCAAGTCAACCCATTACCATGGCAACTCCTCAACACAAATCCCGTTTCCACTAGTCCCATACGGAATGCAGTGTGAGCGACACAGGCGAGAGTCTATATTGGGAGATGGAGCAGTTTTATATGTGCCCCACGAAATATGTTATCAACACAAAAAAGTATACAGATCGTACTCAGAAAGATCTACGCCACTAACGTTACTTCTCGTTAGCTATCGCTAGTTTTGTTAAATTATAAAAATTTTAATAAAAAAAAAAAAAAAAAAAAAAAAATGATCTGCTCAGGCACCGAAAGGAAGCACCGAAATCTGCGTTGCATTTCGGTCCGGGTAGGTATCGGTTGTATGGAACCGGTGCCGTATTGGTACCGGTTCTCGGTACCCAACCCTACTCGCCAGTAGGCGGTGCTTCCTTTCGGTGCCTGAGCAGATTTTTTTTTTTTTTTTTTTTTTTTTTTTTATTAAAATTTTTATAATTTAACAAAACTAGCGATAGCTAACGAGAAGTAACGTTAGTGGCGTAGATCTTTCTGAGTACGATCTGTATACTTTTTTGTGTTGATAACAGATTTCGTGGGGCACATATAAAACTGCTCCATCTCCCAATATAGACTCTCGCCTGTGTCGCTCACGCTGCATTCCGTATGGGACTAGTGGAAACGGGATTTGTGTTGAGGAGTTGCCATGGTAATGGGTTGACTTGCGTGTGGTTTCGGATTCAAGATAAGTGTGGTTGTTCTAAGCAGAAGTTGGATACGCTTTATTAAACGGAGAGCTACCGTCTCATCCAAAGATATTCCTTCTCAATGTGAGTTATTAAGAGAGCACTAACTTGGACGCTACAATAACATTGCAACAGTCTGTCAGCGAAGAGCAGGCAGCCTTGCACAGAGCAAGCACAAACAGCTAGCCATCAATATAACGGAGAAAATGTCGAAAGGTAAACGATCAAAAGAGAACTCAAGAGGCCCTGAAGCTAAACTTTTAAAGGGGCAGTACACATTCACGAAACCAGTGGGTTTAAATAAATGCAAACTAATTAATATTTGTTTTACTCTGAAGGCAAACATGCTCATATTTCTGCAAAAGTATTACTTAAGTGTGAAGTGTGTGTACAGAGTTTGTTATGTATTTATTTATATTTATTTAAGTATACTGTAAACAGTTGTTATAAGTTAATATATTGTTCATAGTTTGAAGTTAAAAGGTTTGAAGCCAAGTGTTTTGCATTTATTTTTATTTATAGTATACCTTAAACAATTAATATATTGTTAAATTTGAAGAAAACTATTTGCCCTGGCAATAAATAAGCCTAATGTCTTTAATTAAAAAAAAAAAAAAAGTATCGGTTCTGGCACCGTTTAGGCACCGGTATCGTTTTAAAAGTATCGGTTATGTACCGGTATCGGAAAAAACCCAAACGATACCCATCCCTACTCGCCAGTACTCGCCAAAACCACAAAGTCACTTAAAAATCCTACCTGCATTGTCCGATCCTGACCAAACTGCATAGGGTGGACGCTGGACCCGGCCTGAGCGCTTACATATGCCCATAAGGCCACTCGCCTATAGCGCCACCTGTTGGTGGTTGGAAACATTGCACATTATCGATCCTGACCAAACTTCATAGGGTGGACGCTGGACCCGTTCTGAACTCAGATATATGCCCATAATGTCAATCGCCTATAGCGCCACCTGTTGGTGGTATGAAACGTTGCTTTCTTTATTCTTTGCGCTGTATTGTTGTGATGTGTTGATGTACGTGGCATTCTCATGGCTTACTCCACGCTTGACGGACGGCTGTGCGGTGCGCGTCGGCCATCGACCGGCGCCTTCCCCAACGTGCGCACGTGCTCGGGCCCGCTCATCGCTGCTTGCAGCTTTAATTATTATTATTATTGTAGGACTATTTCAGCAAATTCTAGATTTCAATCGTTAATAATCCTGTTCTTGAGAGTAACAACACAAGCGGGCAACTCATATCAATGCTTATTTTCCCATTCTGCTTGCGCACAATGAAAGCTGAGCTAACGTAAAGTTATGTCAATTCTTTTCCCCTAGCAAATTTGAACAATAGTGATGTTTGGTGTTTGGTCCAGCCCCTTCTGCTGGAGCCCACTTTTTTTCTTCCCCCGACGTTGTCTGGTGATAAATTAACCACAACATTAGCACCGCTGAAAATAATACGTCACAACTGCTCCGACGTGTCCTAAAAAATAAACAAACAAAAAAAGTCACGAAATCCGTGATTTCAAAGCCTTGTCCAGCTGTTTACTGACATTTGTCATGTTTAATGAAGATGCAGGTTTGAGTAAACAAAAATAAATATATAAGTTGAAAATATCCTACTGTGTTTTTTATTTATTTATTATTTTTAATTTTAATGAATAATTTTGGTTTGAGCACCTGCCCCCCAAAATGTCTTTGCACGTGCCTGAATAGGATAATAGGAAATAAAACGTTTTTGTAGGGTTGTTGTTGGGTAGTTTAACAGTTGGGTAGCATATCGTGAGAGTGCTAGTCCCGTTGTTATAAATAAACAAACCACGCACAGTGGCGTGATCTGGCTTGGCTATGATAGTGTTCTAATCTTTTTTCTTAATGAAGGTCGGCTAGACCCTGATCCTGACCAATGTTCCCTCTAAGCTGCGCGCACGGCCGCGCAGGCTAGTCGAAGTGGCCGCCAGTGGTGTAGTGGAGATTTTTTTTTGTGGGGGTACGCTAGATGTGAAAAAAACGGAATCCCACGTGCACGCGTACACACAAATTTTGTAAGACGTTTCAAGTTTCTCGCCAAATATGGAAAATGTAGCTAATCTCAGTTGCAAAAATCCACATGCATGTGTCAATGAGAAAAAAGCATTCCAGGCCTAGACAAAAGCCATATCACACCACACGTAGTTGTCAAAACAGCAAATATTTATTGAATGATTAAAAAAACACATTGTTTTCTTTTCATTTTTAATTTGATTTTAAGTTCATTGTGTAAATCTAAAATAACGAGCTCCAAACCCTAACATCAACACGCAATCAGATAATAATATAATATAATATAATATAATAATATAATATAATATATAATATGATAATTGATGATCGTCATTAGGCATGAAAACAGTCACATCTTAGCAGAAGGCGCTGCCATTAACAAGAACATACCAGTGTAGGTGGATGAACATCAAGGCCGACACCCTTTCGATGAGCAACTTCGTTCGGGTCGGGGTAATGACAAGGTTCATCTCGCTGAATCCCCTTTCACACTCTGCTGTGCTGCATGGGATTACTCTTGTTCATTAAAGGCCTGAGGTCATCGGGTATAGCATCCCCGGTGCTCTCGATAAAGTCCCTAAACCCATTAATGGCACTAAGAGTTGGCAACCCGAATCTCTTGCAGAGTTGACTTATCTCCACCTCCCATAACGAGGTGGCATGATTTGTGCTGGTGGCCAGTTCTCACGGTCCAGGATTCTCAGTTGTGAGATCAGACTGGCATAGTCCGACTCAGCCTGGGGGGCAACAGACGGTCCAGATGCAGTGGTAAACATCCGATGCCTCAGATTGTTGCAAAGACTTCGGAGGAACTGCTGCCGGCTGATAGAAACTGTTTTGGGGTTGTCTCCCAACATTACTGTGCCCAGTCTGCCCTCTGGTATTGCAATTAAAGCTGCAAGCACTTTAGTTCCAGGACGTTCTGCCATGGCATCGATGACTCGTATGCTGCGGTTGATCAGCCTGTCTGCATAGGTCACTGATGTGGTGCGTTTCTGCAAAGACTCTGAGAGTAAGGCCAATTCATGAAGAGCATCGTACATAAGTGCCAAGTCTAAGACGAACTGCTTCGAAGACAGTCGCTTTAACAGACCCCCATACAAACTTCTGTCAGAGGCCGATCGTCTCTCGTTCGTTGCTGCGTGGCTGAAGTGCGCACTTAGTGCATCGAAATTGTGCCACACAGCAGACACGGTGCGATAGGAACTGGCCACCCATCTTGTGCTTAACACACAGCCGATTTTCCCCACTTGCTGTTCCAATTCGGCGGCGCACTCTCTCAGCTCTCGCTGGTTCTGGGGTGATCGACTGTACACAGTGTGCAGTTTGTCCATGAATGCTTGGAAGTGGTTCAAACCTCTAACATCCGACACAGTGTCTCCCACGGCAAGCTCAAGCCGGTGATTGAGACAATGCCAGGTCAAAATATTCGGGTACCGCTCTGACAACTGTTTTGCGACACCAGATTTTCGCCCCAGCATGACACTGGCACCGTCGCTTGCAAATGCAACTAAATGCTTTCTCAGGTATCCGTCATCAAAGCCGTGTGCGCTGAGGCATTTAAGTAAGTGCTGCACAATTGTATCCGCCCGCTGGTTCGGAAGTTCGAGTAAATCCATGAACACGAAATGAGGATCAGAGTTTTTGTCGGTCTCACATTTGAGGTACACAATAAGTGCAGTTATGGACCCCAGACTGGTAGACTCATCAATGAGAACAGACACTTTTCCTTCGATGGCTTGAATTCGTTGACAGGCTTTCTTTCGCATCTGCTCCGCTATGTGGTCTACAATCTGTGCCGCGCTGTACCGGGAGTGCAGACCTATTCCAATATCTACCCCATTCTCACTCTGTAAATCTAAAAGTCCAAAATGGTCAGAAAATGGCCTGTTGCTCAGAGCTATGATATGATATGCCGTGCGGAACACGGCACAGGTAGCCTTCACATGGGCTGCATTAATTCGGTCACAGACTTTCTCCAGCGTTTCATTTTTAGCATTGTCAATAATTCGCTGTGCAGTATTATGACTATAGGAATGCTGGTGTTTCATTATCTTCTTACGTAGAGACGTCAGCATCTTGGTCTTCTCTACTCCACACGAAGAGACAGAATAGGCACGCCACTCATCTCCTCTTGAGCCACGTATTTTAAAAACTGACAAGTCAGTAATGGAGCAGTAAACTTTACAGCCCGACTTTCTGTCCTTGCTGTCTATCCAGGGGTATATCTCCTTTTTCCTGGCCCACATCTCCTCACTCCAGACATGGAAGGGTGAGCTGCCGATGGAGCTCCCGACCGCCTCAGGACTAGCATTAGCATTAGCAGCAGAAGAAGAGGTGACATCTCTGTCCATGGTGCTGTTCATGCCGCCCGCCGTTTCCTCGGGTGACACTGTTGTTTCCGCACTCCGATGGCTGTCTTTGCGAAAGTAAAACGCGATGCTTTTCTGTGTACTCATTATCACTGTTGTTAACAATTAGTCTACATGCTGCTATCTACTCTTGTCTTCTCTTTCCCGCTGTAATAGAATGTAGGCCTACGTGAGTTATGACGATCATAACATTAACGTTCTTTTAATTTTTTTCCTTTATTAGGCTACTGGGTAAAGTTTGTGTTCTAGGCTACTTGGTTTCTGTTTGCTAGCTCAAAGTACTTTTAATGGGTTTTAGAATATAATTTGACTAATTCATTGGCTATTATAATATGGTTTATTGTACAGGTGACGGTCAATGTGAACCAGACAGCGAAAGTGATAATTTTGCAATCCAGATGAAAATAATTGAGCAGAAAAATGTGAACACTGAGAGAAAAACTAAACAAAACACAAAAAGTTGCGAGGAAACTAAAAACTTTGAATAACTTGTGTTGTTACTTTGTGTTGAAATTAAAGCCATTTTATTTGATCAGATCCATGTTGTCAAAAGTAATAGGTTGCTAGGCAACACCTGAAACAAATGCAGTAGTGAGAAGACTTGAGAACTCAGCAAAACGACATGTTTTCCATTCACAATTACCGTTTATTTACAAAATGAAACATGCCATATAATAAACAACTTATTAACCTTGACCCACCTCTATTAGGTGCTTAATATATTTAAGCAATCTAGCACGAGTGGTATTAGTAAAGGATATCCCCACGGGTGGTGTTCGGTCGTAGTCCCAGGCCGAGTGGGTTTTAAACTGGTGCATTTTCAACTTTGGTTGGTTTCAACGGTATAGAATCTTCCCATTGTATGCAAACAATTGATTATTGTGAAAAGTCCGAGTTGTGATATCCATTCATGGAACGTCTCTCGTCCAATCGGAAAATAACGTAAAAATACGGATTTTTTTTTTTTTTTGTATAGTGATTATTTTTTTTTTCAACAAACCCAAGTAAAATAAATGGGGGGACGGCGTCCCCCCGCGTCCCCCTCCCACTACACCCCTGGTGGCCGCGCAATAGATTTTTCAGACCGCACAAACGATTTTTAGTGTTTAAAAATCTGAGTATCAAAGCGGATGTAGGCTAGGTAATAAACATTTAAAATACTGACATGTCTGACAACCAAGCCGGATGTGCGTTAGAATGTTTACATACAAAGTATCCTTTAGCTCTCTTGCCGGGCTCTGCTCCAGCAGTTATAGGCTACCATGGCGAAAAGAAAGGCAGAGCAGGTGCCCCAGACAAAGGTCTGCCTAACTGCCTGTTTAAATACATGAGCGACTAGATGAAATAGTCCAAACTGACACAGGTAGGATAAAACTTTCAGACATATTTTCATTTACTCGAGAGAAAGAGTTCACTCGAAAACAGTGCAGTGAACAAAAGTGACATTATTCTGTTTGTCCTTAAAGTTGTGAGCACTTGGATGCCCGCTTCCCTGTAAAATTAGCTGAGTGGGCTGCCTTTGAGCCGGACACGTTGGATCGTGCAGTTAGTGAATTTGATCATGGGCTGAATGACGTGACCAATCTGGCGAAAAGGTTCGAAGCGCTTCTGGAGGAAGCATAATATGCGGTCCCGGGACGCATTTGTCAACAATACAACGAATTCAAGTTCATGGTTAATGAAAAAAGGTGGTCGCTGAAAAGTGAGCATTTTCCAGATCTGGTACAACTTCTTGACTTTTGTGGCACATTCCAAGCATTTAGCGCCGACTGTCAACGTGGTTTCTGTCTAATGAATGCCACTAAGACAAAATTGTGAGGCGAGAAGATTTGAGGTAGACATTTCCAATATTTTCAATTAGACCTATTAGGCCTTATTCAAAGTGATCTTGATAACTGCAACAACATTTTGATATATGTTTAGTCAGAAAGATATGTTTAGTCAGAAAGATCTGTCTTCCATAGGCCTGCAGACAAGATGAGCCACTGTTAGATAAATTAATACCAAGACGTTAACACTAAAAGGTCTATATCCCTCGTCCGGGATATTTTTATTTTTGAGTTTTCGTCTTAGAGACATAAAAAGAACAACCATGGAAACATTGAACCCTTTTCTAATATTATTGCTGAGGTCTTCTAGAATAGAATCATATATTCCATTTGTTCATCAATGTTTTTAGTTAAGCAAAATGTACAAAAACATCAAGGCATGTCAGACAACTTAGAAAAGTCTAAAAGGCCTTTGACCTTAGAGTGTTAATCAGACCCTCCAGGATTTCGCGATCACGCAAATTCAACGATTACCCGTGAATTCAGGGCGACGTAGCAATTTTAACACATCACCGCAACTTTCCCACAAATTTGACAAATCATTGTCGTCTCCCACAACTTTACCTGCCCTGCAGACACTAGCAGAGTTCTAATCCGTTGTAAACAATGAGAATGGCTACTCCAAGCATGTAAATTAAACGCAGTTTTATGTGTAGGAGATATTCATACCATTTCTAGATAACTGTCTAACAGCTTTTGCTATTCCCACGAGACAAACATTTGAATGATGTCAAAGTAAAAGTCCTGTGTTCATTTCCATAACAACAATACAAACAATATACATTCTGATCTAAATAATCAAAGGGCAGAACAGCCTATTATGCTTAATTTTTGTAGTACTGGTAATCTTTTGTTTGGCATGTTGGTAAGGTTATTTAGAGGACCATTTCTCAACTGTTTGGTTCTTTAGAGAATGTTTGTTTATTAACTATTTATTTTTCAACAAATAACTCAATTATAATTACAAAGAGGGAAATAAGCTACTTTTACTTGCTCCCGCAATTTCACCGCTACAAACATCTAAAAACACAGCAATTATCACCGCAACTTTTTGGAGAAGCCCCCGCAAAATCAGTAAATTTAGGCCTCAACTATCACAAAAAAGCCCCGCGAAATCCTGGGGGGACTGGTTAATATTAATGAGACAGAGACCAGCAATCAGAATTTCAGCGCTTTATCTTTTGCAAAAGAGGAAGATGTGTCACAACCAAATATCATGAACAAACTCCAAAGAAGAGCTGGGCGCAGCCAGCCATATGTCAGTAGAAAAAACAGGTTTCATCACACAAAGGGCGGTATTCTCCCATCACATCGCTTCAGAAGCTGCTGCAGTGATCTCAGAATATGTCGTTGAGTTTTAGTGATTATCAGTACAAAAACAGGTGGTTTGCCTCAGCAAGAAAGTATTCAAGGCCTCAGCCTGTCAGCACACAGGAAAAGCAAGCAGATTAAAATACAATAACAATGTCTTCATTAAAACGTATCTATCAATCCTCCCTTTTATTATATTTTAATCCCCAGACCAGGTGTTCTGTGTAGATTTTCCCTGACTAGTTAATTTATTAAAAAGGATGGATTTAAAGAGATGCAAAGACATTTCAGGTTAATTCATTAAAAAGGTTACAATCAAAGAGATGCAACAACACTTCATCATAGCAGGTTCAAATGGCTGAGCATAGTAGTCTTCCTCCACAGGCAGTGCAGAATACTTGATGTCCCGTTTCTCCACAGCAGATTCTATTGCACTGAGAAAGAGAGCTCGCAAACAAGGTATCAAGCAGCAACCAAACAATACTAAAATTGTAAGCATAATCCCTGTTATTACACTGGTAATGGTATCTTTCCATTGGCCAAACCACTTTCCAATCAGGTGAGAGAACGGACAGAGTAGCCAGAGTACTCAGCCAGCTCCGAGGAGGGATATCTGTCCCCCCAGTGCCTTGGTGATGGAGCAGTCCGGAGCTGTGTTATTGGGGATAAACGTGCAACAGGCATGTCCAAACATTTTGCAAACACCCCCTTTCTCAGCTACTATCATCATGTCAAAAGCCATTCTATTTTGCCATACCATTAAACTTATCAATGTTATCCAACTGCTCTTGTATCCATTATTTGCATCTCAAGTGTTATTGACAATCTCTGTAAGTTATAATAGATATCCAGTCAACCTTTTTGTTAATTGCAGGACATACAAAAATAGATTCCAATGCTGCTGTTATTTGATTTCTAGCTTTAAATCAATCTCGGACTCCCCACACAATCTGGGAGTGTCACAAATGCACATAGATATTTTGAAAAGACTCACTGTTATATCTACCTTTCGTGCCCCCGCAAGTATGCATACAGAGCAGAGCCTCAGCCACCACATAACCTAGATCCGAGTCTAACCTCCCCCATGGGGGCGAAGAGTCGTTGGTTTCTTCACCACGAGATGGAGCCTTTTGCCTCACCCCCCCCTTTGTAACTGGTCTTTTACTCTTCACCACCCGTTTGGGAGTTCAGCCTCGGCACCTCTTATCTTACAGTGGCTCTGGGGTATCCAAGTCGCTCGTTCAGCTATTTTTAGGGCAGAAGGAGTAGTGAGTGTGATGTCAACATGAACTGAATACCAGAGAATGTTGTAAAAGTTTAGAAAAACATACAACCTTTCATTTTCATATATATACATCTCGGAGACACGTCAGCTCACAAACAGAACAAAACAAAACCCAATACAGTTACCCGCCCACTCTCACGTCAGTCCTAGGTTTCTGGTACAATGTATAGACTAAGCCTACTGTGTAGCATCCACCTGACACATTGGTATCGCCTTAAACCATCTTATCAAACTTATCACCAAAACGGCCTTACAAATGTAGGCTAACCCCCCCCCCACACACACACACTGGACTGATTCAGGCAACGTTGGCATAGTCTACAAAATGCGGGACATAAACAGTGGCGTATACGATGCCCTCAAATCAAACAAACATCAAAACATAACCCGTCGTCTATGACCTGCTATATAAACACTGACAGATAAGTAGCTCGGTTTAAAATCACACATACATTGCACAAGGCCCATGCCAACTCACCCAACTTCTCCACTTCGTCACTCAAACCGTCTCCTTGGTAAAACGCCATGGCACTCTGTGCAAGCTACAAATTACATATTCCAATATCGCCACACGCTTTAACGTAATAGCTTAAAACCCATTTGTACAGAAGTTCATAAAGAACTTCCTTGGATCTTCAACACACCAACGTTACTATTTTGTGACTTGTGCCACTTCTCTGTAGCCTGGATACCAGCCTGAACGCCCCCCCACAAAAAAATTTGGTCGGGAATTTCAGTCTGGCTCTGCGACCGTTGGGGAGAATTTTTTCCTGGTCGAAAACAGTACAGCTAATCAGAGTGCCAGGGTGGGCTTTATACGATGATGGACAGATGATCAAGCGGTAGATTCGAAATCCAACAAAGATGGCGGCGTCTCGTGAGCCTGTTAGTGGGAAATATTGTATGTGAATTAAGCTATCTACACGACTTTTTTAATGTCTAAATTGACTCGGTTAGTTGTGTATGTGCAACACGAATGTTGCAGAATATTGTTGGTCTGAACTAAAGCTCTCTAGACCATTATTTTTAGGTTATTGCTAACGCTTACACCTAAAATCCATTGAAACACATAGTAGCTAGCTAGCCTCGCTGCTAAACGTATAGTATAACGTGATCAAGCATATCTCACAGATATTGACAGCGCATTCATTTTGAAAGAGGAACAGAGAAACGCGATTAAGGCATTTGTCGATCGAAAATATGTTTTTGCCGTCCTTCCTACGGGATCCGGTAAAAGTTTAATGTATCAGATGGTCATACTACGTTGCTCTGATTAGTTCTAGGTATCCAATTGAGCCCCATAATCTAAGCTCAATGGAGCAGACTCAGACTCATATTCTGACTAGAATTATGAGTATGACATCGTCAGGCTAACTTCTCTGCCTGTCTGGCCATATATGTGATATATGTCATTTTCAGTGTCATTTACGCCAACATTTTTAGCAATATTGAAAAATGTTTTTTAACACATATGGTTTACCATGTATGATATAAAATGGAGTAGGTCTTCCTTGACCCTCAGTAATAAGCATTGACAATTTTACAGCAGGCAAACAGTCTACTTAATTTCTTCATTCCGTGTTTTCTTTCCACCAGCCCTGCTGACTGTGAGTGATAGGCATAGTCTACTTTGTGTATTATTCCTAGTATTTTGCACATTTCTTTTATCACTTGGTTTTCAAAGTGAGTTCCATTATCGCTATACATTAGTCTAGGAATGCCAAATGTCGGTAAATCCAATGTGTCATTGCCTTTACCACAGTTTTTGCATCAGCTTTTGCTGTTGGAAAGATTTCAACCCATTTAGAGAAACAGTCAATTGTTAACAAAGAAGTATTTCATTTGTTGACACATTGATAGTTCAATAAAGTCCAGAGGTTTGTTATACCTCTGATCTAGTGGAAAAAAATAACCACAAAGTCATTCAGAGTGTTCTTCGTCAAATAGAATGCACAATCACTGAAAGACAGAGAGAGAATCCCGCGATTTCTCCTTAACTAAATATCCATAGACTCACACAATCGATCCTCAGATCATGGATCAAGGCAGAATAACTAGATAACTGATGGCTTTGTCTGAAACATCATATTGGCTGAATTAATCAAATATCTAAGCCACATTAAAACCATTTAAGCATTTAACATTATCGAAAAACCAACTATTTAGATTTGTATCATGTAACAAATAAAGAAATATTACCATCATTGCGAACAGATGTCAATTCTTATTCTGATTATGTCATATGTTATCAAAAACCTTATAGCTGAAAGTACCATGTAACACATTGCTATTATTTCAAACGTATAACTTCTAGGTTTTGGTTTAAGATTGCCTTGCACATTACGTCTAGCACACACCATACATCGTTCACTATATATATAATTATTATTATTTAATTGTGTGTAGTTAGAAAACCAAATGTGGTTAATGTTCTTTGTACTAAGTCCACCATTTCTCCCTTTGAGGCATGGGTAACACACCGTGGCTCACTTTCGCTACCATGCGAAACCAGGGGCGGACTGGCCATCGGGAATACCGGGGATATCCCCGGTGGGCCGATGGCCCAAAACACCGGCCCACTACTAACATCAACCGGCCCACCGCTATCAGGCGCACAAGTTCAATTTAATTTAACTTTTGAAGACAACACTACTCTACCTTTCTCTAAGAATTTCAATTGTAAAGAGGCACTGACTGACTTTTATACTCCTACTCGCGATCTGTCTGCACACTCATGGTGACTATTTTTCGATTTTTTTTAAAAGTTACTTCTTAAATGTGTTTTACAGACTTCGGATGTTCAACGTAAGAAAATATCTCCACGTTATTAATGAACACCTGAAAATTGGTTCTTACACAGCCGAAGTGTTCTCAGCTGTGCCGACTGAGGTAGAGGGTTCTTACATTTGGATTTGCATACATACACGCAACACGCCCAGCCAGGGCACGCAACCTTGACGTGTGCAGTCAGCCCTAGCCCTAGTTCTAACATGGATGAGGCACAGCTCGTTGCTGCCTCTGTCAAGGTCTTCCATCAGTCTAATTTTGTTTTAGGTGTTATTAAATGTCAATCACTCTAGCCTACATTTTATTTGGAAAACCACCGACTGGTGACAGTGATAAGGTAAGATGTGGCGTTGTCCTTGCCAAATGTTAGCTTGCTATTCACAGATGAGGTAACGTTCCCTACAGCTAGCCTAGCTAACGGTATGTCTTAAATTGAGACCGTTATGATCTTGTAAAATAAGCAAGCTGGTGCTACATTGTCAACATCGAGATTATCTATTTTAACATGTTAGCCGTAGTCACTTGCTTACAATCGATGAGCAAGCTATCCATGGTGGTAGTTGTAAAGAGGGCAATCTTATAATTTCTATTAACTTGTGTCAAAAAAGTGAACCAGCTAGTTTGTTATGCTAAAATCACTGTGTTACACACAACACTTACATTATAAACAATGTTATTATGTTACCTAGATTATTAATATGTTATGGTGTTGACTTGGCCAAGTATAGCTTGCGTTTCACAACACTTACATTATAAACAATGTTAATATGTTATCTAGATTGATGATTCTGCTGCTGGAATAAAAAATGGATAAATGGATAAAAAATTAATGAAGAGACATTGATAATAGACAAAAAATTGCGATTAATTGTGTTTAAATATTTTAATTGTTTGACAGCACTAATTTCAAGTATATTAATCTAATACGCTTTGAGTGTACTAACCAATAGGCTTTGTAGTTATATGTATAACCATCTGATCTGATAACTATCTGATCTGATCTGATACTATTCATCTAGCAAACTATACCTACCTTGGAGTGTTACAATAGCCAGTATCATTTTATTCCGTGTGTCCATCCAGGCAAATTGGTGGATCCAAATGTTATTAAAAAACATGCATATATGATGTAATTTCTTTGTAATCATCCAAAATAATGTTAAGTGTATGGGTATTTTTCCCAGTAGGCCACTGACTGGTCGATACGTGCGATCCATTGAGTGGGCAATGCAGCGTGTACTGAGTGGGCAGCGCGCCGTGTACTTAGTGGGCCGCGTGGCGTGTATTGTGTGGGCCGGTCTGACAGTATCTCCCGGGCCACTTTTTCCCCCCAGTCCGCCCCTGTACGAAACCACGCTCTTGGAAGGACAGGTAGCACCGTATCTTTGTCTTGCTAGAGTTCCATGTCATCTATTCTAACCCATTTTTTTTTCTTGGAACCATCCCGTTTCCCAGCGCAACAATTACATCTCTACCCATCAAATTTCCTGGACATGTACTTGATACTATAACCTACGTACATTTTTTATTTTTTTTTAGTTACTTTATCAGTAAACATTGTTGGCACTGTTACAGTTTCTTGTTCGATGTGTCCTAAAGCTGTGCTCAATGCTCTTTTAACTTTGACTAAATTTAATCAATAACTTTACACTAATAATCGAAATTCCCTAGTGCATCTCCGCTCCCTTTGAGGGATGCAGCACCCCTTAAACTACCTTCATCATTTCGGTAAACATACATCATGAGCTCCGCACCCTCTACCCCTGCGGCTGGATTAGGCAATATTCGATCATTGGATAGTGACTTTTGCGGTTGGCCAGAGCGAAATTCCTCATCCTCAAATCGATCTGCACTATTTTAGCAGTATCGTCATCTTTGTCATAATACACCCATTATATTTTTGCCTCTATCAGGCTGCGATGATGATGCCCCCTCTCCTTCTCCCTCGTCTGTGTCTCTAGGGAGGCGGATTTTGGTGTTAGTCTTGCTCTCTTTTATTGTGAGTCCCTACATTCTCATCACCCTCTTTCAGAGCTAATACAACTTTCTTTGTCTTATTTCCAGCTTTCTATTTTTACTTTTACATGCTATGTTTCTTTCTTTCACTCTGAGCATCCACACTTCTACCAGTCTCAAGTCATTTCACTGCTGTTTGTTCGGCTTGCCTTTATGCTCTTTTCTTATTTTCTCAGCAAGATCCTTTAATTCAGTCTCTTTTAGATTTCCACTAAATCCATATTTATGATACCAACGGTGCAGTCTTTTTGTACAGGCCGGGTGTGCGTCTTCTATACATTTAGCGTCTCCTTTTAATTCTTCAGAGCTCTCTCCTCCACAACAACAGTTTCCCATTGTGTTTGCTTTTTAGGTTTTCCAGTCTCTTACTCTGGTTTTCCTAATACCACTTAGGATTTTAGCCCCTAACCATTAGGATTTGAGACCCTACTCTGGTTCCTAACACCACTTAGGATTTTAGCCCCAACTCGGACTTTCATGGTTCCTTAACCATTAGGATTTGAGCCCCTACTCTGGTTCCTAACACCCAACCCTCTGTGGACCCCTGGTCCTAGGGCACTTCTATACGTATGGAGTTTTCACTCACAACCAGAGTAGTTACTGATGCTGTCTCTTCTCCCGATGCAGTCAGTTCATGGGATCCCGTCACCGGGGCTCAGAAGTCGCTCCTCCTCCCCTCCCTCAGCCAAACAAAGTGGCCGGGAGGTCTTCCCAAACCGGTCCCAGACCGTCCCGTGCACGGAATTTCAGAAGTCCAGACTTCGAACCACCAGATGTTGGGATCCCGGACGAGCCCCCAATTCTGTTAGATAAATTAATATCAAGACGTTAATATTAATGAGACAGAGACCAGCAATCAGAATTTCAGTGCTTTATCTTTTGCAAAAGAGGGAGATGTGTCACAACCAAATATCATGAACAAACTCCAAAGAGATGAGCAGTGTGCATGATTATCAGTACAAAAACAGGTGGTTTGCCTCAGCAAGAGAGTATTCAAGGCCTCAGCCTGTCAGCACACAGGAAAAGCAAGCAGAATAAAATACAATAACAATGTCTTCATTAAAACTTCTCTATCAGCCACACAGCCAGATAGGCCTCAATGTAATTCAAATGACATGTTTTGTAGCTTAGTTTGTTGCAAACCACTCCAGTTTTTAAATTATTTATGAAGGCTACCTTTACGAAAAATTACACCATAATTACTATATTTATTGTAAAGCACTGCATTAGCATTTTTCTTTCAATGAAGTTCCACTTAAATGTTGTACCTGCTGAGAAATGACTAAACACCTTGGATACTTTTATTTTGTATAAATATATATATATATATATATATCATTATCATTCATAACCAGTCATAACCTCCCTAAACCTTATTTATTTTTAACCAAAGATCTTTTAAGTTCAACTAAACGGACTGGTAAAACACCAAATGTTCAAGTCAAAGTCCAGCCATTATAAAGGATATTGAATAAATATCAACCTTGTAGACATATTGATGCATTTGCTGTCATCTCTTTGGAAACCTATGGCTAACCGGGCTCGTGGTCATTTTCGTCAGGTCGCGTGATTTACGAATTGCTCACAGTGCTGAAATGTGCGCTTAGAATAAAAAATATTTGCTCAGTGCTGAAAACATTTTAGGGAACATTGGACCACACTGATTTTTCCCCATCACAACACCTGGAACCTGAGATAGACAACTCCAGTCCAACCACATCTGCTAAGAGAGCACAAATCCTCAAAACTGCTCATGTACAATTAGGGTTGGGTACCGAGAACCGGTACCAATATGGCACCGGGACTATACAACCGGTACCTACCCGGACCGAAATGTCACACAGATTTCGGTGCTTCCTTTCGGTGCCTGAGCCGATTTGAAATGAATAACAGCAACAAATCATGCAACTGAATGAACAAACCGAACCGAAATGTCACGCAGATTTCGGTGCTTCCTTTCGGTGCCTGAGCCGATTGAAATGAATAACAGCAACAAAGCATGCAGCTTAATGAACAAAACTTACGTAAAATGTTGTCTTATAAACAGGAATTATATCAGGCTGCAACATGAAACACGGAGGCTGGTTCCAAAACAGTAGAAAACTAGCGATAGCTAACTAGCAGTAACGTGATTGGCGTATGTATGAGTATGATCTGTATGAATTATTTTTTATTTTGTTGCCAGGCATATTTCGTGGGTCACATTTAAAACTGCCCCATCTCACAATGTTAACTTTGTCCTGTGGCGCTCACGCTCATTGGTGTTTTCATAGCAACAGTGTTATGACAGTGAAGCGGGCAGCATTTAACAGCGCAAGCACAAACAGAGCTGGCCATCAACCTTTTAACAGAGAAAATAGCGAAAGGTAAACGGTCAAAAGTGTGGCTGTATTTCGCACAAAAAGATTCAAACACCGTGACGTGCAGCAAATGCAACAAAACAGTTGCGTCTAAAGAGGGGAGAAAAGGCAAGAGTCCTGGGCAGATCTGCAACCGCAAACTAACTTAAACGGTAGGTACCGGTTGTAGCCTATAGCAACCGGTGCCATAGTCTCTTAAAGGGGCAGCACACTTTCACGCACTCGGTGTGTAACAAGATTAACTATAAACAAGATAGAAAAGATAGCTAGGTATAAACAAATCAGAAAGTTGTGAAATTTCATGAAATAAATGCAAACTAAATAATACATGTTTGACTCCAAAGGCAAATATGCTCATAAGTTTGAAGCTGTAGTCTGTAAAGAGTGTGTGTGTGTTTTTGTATTTATTTATATTTATTTAAGCATACTATAAACTGTTGTTAACAGTTAATACAATATTCATAGTTTGAAGCCAAGTGTTTTGTATGTATTTATATTCATAGTATACTTTAAACAGTTAATATATTGTTCAATTTGAAGAAAAAAAATTGGCCTTGGCAATAAAAAAAAGCCTTTCTTTAATGTCGTCAATCCTCGATTTGTGCTCTTTTTTTAAAGTATCGGTTCAGGCACCGTTTAGGCACCGGTATCGTTTTAAAAGTATCGTTTAAGTACCGGTATCGGAGAAAACACAAAACGATGACCATCCCTATGTACAATACAATTACAAAGTTTTCAATACTTTTAATAAGATCGATAGATAGGTACTTTATTAATATATGTATGGACAAATTCTTGTGTCCAGACAGATAGCTGAATAGATACAAACAGTCCTGAAAATCGTTCATGTAAAGTTGGATATTGTAGCGATCTCAGTCACTACGAGTTTGATACTTCAATGTACTTCAATGACTTGGTCGTTGCAATATTACTGTTATTCGCTAACAAATATCAACAGCAACGAAATCAGGAATGTCTATTTTTTCAGTTCACAAGATCATAATCATAAAATCTTGTCGAAAATCTTGTTGGTTTGTTAAGGTTTACTATGGGCATGGGGCGAAATTTGCCACCCGGAAGTAAGATATTTGTTGTTGTGAGGTCACACTGAATTGTCGTATAATGATCTATAGAAGGATTCTATAATGTTCTATAGAAGGATTCTATAATGTTCTAGAAGGATCATCCATGTCTTAGTTTGATCCTATAATGTTCTATAAAAGGAACCATTTCTAAGTTTGATAGAAAACTTAGGAACCATTTCTTTGTTTGATCCTATAATGTTTTAGAAAGATAATTTTCTTTGTTTGATCCTATAATGTTCTATAGAAGGATACATTTATATATATTCATATTCTGTGTGTGTCTGAAGCATCTGGCTTCAGTCTATCCCTTTGTCCTTCACTCTGACATTGAATCTGATCTTCATATCCAGCGCTTTTTAAATGGCTGCTCTGTTAACCTGTTGTTTTTCAGGGGCCCTGGTGATGTCATTGGAGACTGCAAGGTTGTCTTTCTTGATGAGATTTATGAGATTGAGAGGCCAGGAGCTCCAGCACTCTCTCCATCGGATGGAAAGTTCAAACGTAGGCCTATGAATGCTCAAAGTCACATTAAATAATGTGTTATCTGTCCCAGCAAGGGGGTGTTGGATCAAAACCAGATGGCAGCCTCTTTTTAGCCTCCTAATTATAAAAGTTGCTCAGTAAAAACCTCATATTACACTGCTAATGACAATTGATGTTTAGCCTTTGTTATGTGTGTGTGTGTGTGTGTGTGTGTGTGTGTGTGTGTGTGTGTGTGCACGTGTTTGTGCATGGTGGGGTTGTCTATGTATTACATCAGGTAAAAGCGGACCTGAGTGTAAGCACTGCAAGGCGGATCCGGATGTGGAGTGCCGCTTCTGTTCATGCTGTGTGTGTGGGGGCAAGCAGGACGCTCACATGCAGCTTCTGTGTGACGAGTGCAATATGGCCTTCCATATCTACTGCCTCAACCCTCCCCTCTCCACCATCCCTGAAGACGAGGACTGGTTAGTGACGTACACACATGCTATGCTAATGCTTCACTCTGCCAGTTTGTCAAATTGTGTATGATCTCGAAGAATGTTCTATGTGGGATCAGCCAATCGGCATTCAGTGGTGGATCAGGAGTTCTACACATTGGTAGTAGTTAGTAGGGGTGGGAAACTCTTGGCACCTCACGATTCGATTCCGATTCAGAGTTCAACAATTCGATTCTAAACCGATTATCGATTATCAATTTTTAAACCGATAAAATGATTATCGATGCATCTCGATTTGTAAAACATTTCAGTTTGCTACTCAGTGTCTTATCTGAGTTTGCTACTCAGAGGTTGCTAATCACTTCCTACTTTGTGTTTGATAATTAAAGAAAGTCAACAGATGAATTACCTTTATTACAAAAAAAACTTTTCCTTGTCACAATTATGACTTTCTATGAGCAATGCAATAATCGAAGCAGCTTGCATTTAATAACAAAATGGAGGTTAAAAATCGATTATGAACTTTTCTGAATCGAGACGGAATTGTTCTAGAGAGAATTGAGAGAAATCGAAGAATCTAATTTTTTCCCAACACCAAGGGCCTGATTTACTAACATTGCGACAGCTTAATCTGCGGTCGCACATTGACGCACTGTGTTTTTGCGCATTTTCCGTGGTATTTATCAAACCAGATCCGCGCTGGGCACTCTGTGCTTACTCTGCCCTTTAAAGGGCCTGATTTACTAACATTGATTTGCTACAGCAGCTTAATCTGCGCCTTTGCCAGGCGCACATTAACGCCCAGTGTTTCCCCGCATTTTCCGTGATATTTATCAAGCCAGATTCCCGCTGGGCAATCATTATTTAGCGCACCGTTAAAAGAAGGGAGAAATTGCCTGCAAGTTAGCCGTAGCAATGCGTCGATTACCTGGGTGAATAGTTAGCTGAGTGAAGGCTGAGACAACAACTGCAGATGCTATAACTGTTTGAAATTATCCGGAGGCCAATATTTGCAAATGTTGCCAGGAGTTTATCAACTGATGGAATGGAATGTGATCGCCGGGTGGAGGGTTCGATGTCGTCTCTGATCTGGTCCAGTAATTGAAGTATTGCGTGGCTGGTTAACCTGTACGTCTAATGATTTGTGGATCGCTTAACTGAAAAAGTGTTATACGAGTTGAAAAAATTATTTCTGTGCGCTGTCTCTGTCTTCTTTCTTCGCCTTGCTCTTATAACTGCTGCCATATCAACGTTTTCAGACTCAATGGAAATGCGCTTCCTGGTTAAGACGTGCTTTTATGAGGCGGAGAATTAGCCCGCAAATCAGAGACTTGCGCTCGCCAGGCAGTTTTAGTAAATACCACGCAATACATCATTAGGCGCACTTACCTTCTCTCCTCCCATTAAATTGCGCTTCACGCCCAGGTTACCACCCATGTTTCCGTGCCATCCCACCTGTTTGCAGGTACACACCCATAAAGCGTTAATATGCGCTCCTACTCAAATGCGCCCCCTTAGTAAATACCGTTTTATGTTTACGACCGCTATTTTACGCCTGAAATGGGCGCAATCCTGTTAGTAAATCAGGCCCCAAGTGCTGAAGAAAGTTCGCTATGAGAGCAACCACACAATTCATTCTCTCATTCACATAACAAAAAAGATAAAGGTGCTTTGGTCCTGGAGGGCTAAAATATATTAACAATATGTTATAGAGGAGCAATATTATATTTAATATATAAAATGCAGTTTGGGAAAGTGGGTTTGTTGTCACACTTATTCAGTTCTTCTTTCTTGAATTAACTGCAGATGAAACCATTATAAAAATTATATCTAATCATTATGGTGAAAATGTTGTACCCAATGAAAGACATTGATCTTTAAGACAAAGACCTATGGTGGACTATATGGACTATTCGTTGTCACATTTCTAGCAAACATAATTTTCTTCTCCCAAGGCAGCCTACATGCATGGGCTATTTTCTGCCCCTCACACATTGAACCCAAGTCTCGTTTGGCCGGTTGTTTGCAAATAGTTCTTCATACCCTCATTCTCACAATTAAATGTCATATTTTGTTGCCCTATTACTTATCCACCCTTGACTTGGACACTTTCCTTTCTGCGCAGGCCTTTTCTTTCTGCACAGGCCTTTTCTTTCTATGCCAACGTAGGAGATTCAAATGTTTTTGCAACATTATGTAAGAATTTTAACTTAAAATGAAATCAATCATTTTGGTACACTGACTTCTAATAGGGCAGTTTTTACTGTTTTAATGGTTTGGCTTCACATTCAATCTCTTAGCAAACATTGTATATGGACTTGAGTGTTTCACCAAAATTTAAACTTTCTGTCATTCTTTTTTTGTTATTCTTTTTGATTTGTTAGCGATCATTTCCGGGTCTGAATAAATAAAACAATGCATAGTGGTGTAAAACCCTGTTATATTCATATACTTTGTAAGTTGACATGTTTCTTTGGCTTCTGATGTCTTTTCAGGTTCTTTACTTGTCAACGAATGCACATGTACAGCTGTTAATGACGGGAGCGCCATTTCTATTTATGATAGTGGTGTAAAAGTGAATTACAGTCTGCAACGGTAGGGAAAGCTCGATACCTTTTCTTGCATAATGCATAATAATGTAAATGGAGGAGCCCATAATTAAGCAATAAGGTTCGAGAGGCAGTACGGTATTGTCAATAATGTACTTGTTCGAGGGTGTTGTTAGCAAACCCTCGAACAAGTACATTATTGACGATACCGTACTGACTCGAGTACCTTATTGCTTTTATAACACGGTTGCCAGCGACTTTATAAATATTAAGTAAAATTAAATTATAAACAGTAAGCTGCTTTTCAGCACAAAAAAGTTCTAGCCACCAAACATTGTGTATCGCATTTCAGTAGCCAAGAGAAAATAGTCCCCCTTTGTGTTGCTGTTGCTATGCAACAGACAAATAGCATTGGGAACTTCACGTCTGTTAACCTAGCACAAAAAGTTTGTTGATGATTAGCTAGGAGATCATTGATCTCGCACCATTTAATTCATTCACATTGCTCATTTTATAAAGTTGCCATTAAAACTTTGTTAATATTTGTTTATATTGATTTGGATATCGCCACTAACTCGTGTGTGAGAGCTACGTGTGTTTCAATGGATTTTTGGTCTAAGCGTTAGCAGTCACCTACAAATAATATTCGAGACTTTCAGTTAAGACTTATTCAATACTCTGCAACATTCGTGTAGCACAGAAACAACTAACCGAGTCAATGTAGACATATAAAAAGTTGTGTAGATAGCTTAATTCACATGAAACATTCCCCACTACATTCCCCACAACATGTCGCCATCTTGGTTAGATTTTTTTTTTTGAGTGCGCACTGATATGGAACGCTCAGGTAGATGAAAACAGGTCGTACAGTTACTATATCGTTGAATATAGCACACCCCGTGACTCACAATCAGAATGGTGGATTCCATCTACCCGTGTTATAATGCATAATGATGTAAATGGAGGAGCCCATAATGCATAATAATGTAAATGGAGGAGCCCATAATGCATAATAATCTAAATGGAGGAGCCCATAATGCATAATAAGGTTAATGTCTCTTGACCTGGTGATGTACTCTACCAATTGCATCTCCAATTTAGGGAAGAAAACCTGCTGGGGCTTTGATTAGTCAACACAACACATGTGACAACTTGCCCCAAACTAACATGGCAGCTACTTTTTTTTTCAGTTAGGCTAGTTTAAGCATCAGATCACACACCACTATCTAAATATATATACTATTGTACTACTACTTCAATACTATCGTTTTATTATGTTATATGCAGAAGTAAGAAAATGTTTGTCACCTTGTGTGACTGTTGGGTATGTCACACCCTGTAGCTATTTCATTTTTGAGATTTTTGGTTTTAAAGGACTTGACAACCTGCATCACTCAACTCTTTTTTTTTTTTGCCATACTTTTATTTAGAAAAGTATCTCTAAAAACAGAATATGCATTATCCCTGGATGTGAAACCTTTAAAGTTGAGCCAAGCAGTTGTCCCAGAAATGTTGATTTCTCCTCAGCAAATGTATGTTTTCTCTTGACTTTATTTGTGAAATTAAGCAAAAACAACACTAACGACAATTCCAGAGGCTAATGTCTTTTCAAACTTAGATCACCTGCTTTGGCAGAAAGCAATGACATCAGTTTGGTCTGGAATCTCAAACCCCATCTTTGCCCCACATTATCACACCAATGCAATAATAGCATTCAAATAAACATTAAAGGCCTTTTTTTCCACTTAATTCACTGAAAAATAGAAAATAAAAAATAAGTGAAATGTTCATGTATGGACATATGTCAGTCACAGCACTAGTAAGACAGCGTAAATACATACTGTTCACATGCTTAAGATTTCATTACCTGTAGCTTGAAAGAGGAGAGGGTCTAGACCACGTGCAAGAAAGTCCACTGTAAACAAACTCCTAGTAATTTCTTTATTTTAGGCAAGCCCTGCCATTTGTAAGTAGATGGTATATGTAATTCAATCGAAGGAGGGAGCCTACAGTGCCCTCCACAAATATTGGCACCCCTAGTGAATATGAGCAAAACAGGCTATGAAAAAATATGTCTTCACTGTTTATCCTCTTGGTCTCTTACAAAAAATATTCACAAAAATCTTACCTTTTCATTGAAGTAAAATTATTGTAAGAAAAAAAAAAACTGGTGACATTAAATAAATATTTTTCCCCAAAACATGTGTGCCACCATTATTGGCACCCCTTAATTTAATGTTTTGTGCAGCCTCCCTTTGCCAAGATAACAGCTCTAAATCTTCTCCTATAATGCGTGATGAGGTTGGTGAACACATGGCACAAGATCTGAGACCATTCCTACATGCAGTATCTCTCCAGATCCTTCAGATTCTGAGGTCAACGTTTGTAGACTCAGCTTCAGCTCATCCCACAGATTTTCTATGGGGTATAGGTTGGGGGACTGTGATGGCCATGGCAAAACCTTTATTTTGCGGTCGGTGAACCATTTTTGTGTTGATTTTGAGGTGTGCTTCGGATCATTGCCCTGCTGGAAGGTCCAACCACGGCCCATTTATAGCTTACTGGAGGGGGCTGTTAGGTTTTCATTTAATATCTGCTGGTATTTGATGGAGTTCATGATACCATGTATCCTAACAAGATGTCCAGGGCCTTTGGAAGAAAAACAGCCCCACAACATCAAAAATCCGTCACCATACTTCATATTGGGTATGGGGTGCTCTTCTGTATGGCTATCTTTCTGTCGACGCCAAACCCACCTTTGATGTTTGTTGCCAAAAAGCTTTATTTTGGTCTCATCTGACCATATAACTCGATCCCATTGAAAGTCTGACTTACATTTGGCAAACTGTAGGCGCTTTAGTTTGTTGTTAATTGACAGCAGAGGCTTTTTTCTGGCAACCCTGCAAAACAACTCTGGTGATATAGGTGGAGTCTGATGGTAGTTTTGGAGACTTTCTGACCCCAAGACTCAACTAACCTCCACAATTCTCCAGCTGTGATCCTTGGAGATTATTTTGCCAGTCGAACCATCCTCCTCACGGTGCGTGGGGTCAATTTACAGACAGGTCCTTTTCCAGTCTGATTCCTTACATCTCCTGTCGCTTTAAACTTCTTAATTATTTCCATGATAGTGGAAATGGGTATTTTCAACTGTTTAGAGATTTTCTTGTGTCCATTTCTTGATTTGTGCAGCTCAACAACTTTCCGTCGCAGATCGTCACTGTGTTCTTGGGTCTTTCCCATAGTGATGAATGACTAATGGAATTTGGCCTGTGTTACCTCATATTTGTACGCCAGTGGAACAGGAAGTCAAGGTTGACCTCTAGGAGAACAGGTGAACTTAAAAATGTAAAACATGACTGTAATTATACTTCAGTTAGATTTGTATTACAATATTTTTCTAGGGGTGCCAATAATTGTGGCCAACATGTTTTGGGGGAAAATATTTATTTAATGTCAACAGTTTTTTTTTTTTTTCAATAATTTTACTTAAATGAAAAGGTAAGATTTTTGTGAGTATTTTGAGTGAAAGACCAAGAGGATAAACAGCAAAGACATATTTTTTCATAACCTGTTTTGCTCATATTCACTAGGGGTGCCAATATTTGTGTAGGGCACTGTACATGTCCACTCGTGCACGTGTAAAGGGAGATATAGAGAGAACTGGAGCACTGTTTTTTTTTTACCAAGCTATTAAACTCCATGGACAATGAGACGTAGTGTGAAATGGAGCTCCAACTAGATCAACTACTACTATCTGAGTGATCTGCAAGGAATATTGAGTGAAAATTGCAAAATAAAGAATTTAAAAACTCTTTAGTTGGTAAAATGTTTATATTTAAAGCTTATCAATTTGGTGGTCCCTAGAGTTTGGAGGTAGATTTCACATTTAGATCACTGTCAAATAAAAATCCCATATAGCTGTACATTTGGCCACAAACTGAAGGACATGGAACCAGCTAAGACGACTACTACTACTACTATTACAATGTTTGAATGTTCTGACCCCAGGTTCAAATGCTAAAATGCTAATCACCTTGCAGTGTGCATTGCACATCACTTGGATATTGAAACCGTATACAACTGCAGAATGCCTCTTTTTTAGGTATGTTTTGGTTTCATTTGTTTTCAAAAGCTACTCGTTTTTGTATCGTGTTTATAGGCAACTAGTTTTAGTACCATGTTTTTATAGGCAACTAGTTTGGGTATCATGTTTTTATGGGCAACTAGTTTAGGTATCATGTTTTCATAGGCAACTAGTTTGGGTATCATATGTTTTTATAGGCCACTAGTTTTAGTATCATATGTTTTAATAGGCAACAAGTTTTAGTATCATACTGTATGTTTTTATAAGCAACTAGTTTGGGTATCGTGTTTTTATGAGCAACTAGTCTGGGTATCATGTGTTTTTATAGGCAACTAGTTTTGGTATCATATGTTTTTATAAGCAACTAGTTTGGGTATCATGTTTTTATGGGCAACTAGTTTGGGTATCATATGTTTTTATCTGTTACCTGCTTGGCTTCACCAATGCAAACAAGTACATGCAATTGAAACATTTCATCTATGGAAAATTGGTGATAAAAAAAAAAGAAAAATCATGGTAAAACAACAGAAAACTCTTAACTGCTCAAGGGGATCACATACTTTCAAGCGGCACTGTAAATGTAATGTAAATGTTTGAATCCCCTGCATTGCAATGTAAGACTTTGATGATGACCGTTTCACAGAATGTGGGTAAGGTAAGTCCTGACGTGGTTCTGTTTTGAATCCCTGGGTTTGGTGGAGGAAAATCACCTGTTCTGCCCAGGAAGGTTGTCTTACAAATCTGGCGATAAACTAAGCATTCTACCAAGGTGTGGATTTTGGATATAGGCGTGGCGAGTTATCCTCTGAACCGGGGCATTTGCTTGCGCCCATCCCAAACCATAACCTGCTGAGTGAAAAGAGTTGTATCCGGGACTCCTGTGCTCTTGGATATGTACTAGGTTTGGGGGCCTACCTGGAGTTGAGGACTAGCGTCTCCACTCTGCAAATCTAAAACTCAAAAAAATATTTTGTGAGCCATCCTCAAATTAGCTGACTATCTATCTATAAATCCAGAAATCTCTGTGTGTCTGTCAGTCTAGGGCGTATCTCCCTGACGTTAGTTACGTTAGTTATGAAATTTCGCATGTAGCTTACGCATGTCATGTACCTGTGCATCCTTGATTTTGAAGATTTCTGAATTCATATTTCGCGAGATATTTGTATTTTACCGTTTGCCGTAGGCACTATGGTTATCGTTTGACAGAGGCACTATGGGTAGTGTAGTAATTCAGAGCAAGAGGTGAAACGCATTTGTGGAGGGCGCCGCCCAGGGGTTTTTTCGCGTAAAATTGCCTATAGTGTAGGCTATTCATGAGGAACACACACTTCGTGGAACACACACTTCGACGTCTGGAGTAGGCAAGCTAATTCGACAGCAACGTAAAAGTAGACTGCTTAAAATGGTTATAGTTGTTGTCATTCGCATGTCCGGTTGATAGCATGTCAACAGGCAGGGGCGCCTACAGAAAAAAGTTGTGAAGTAGGCAACGCACACAAAAAAAAAACCTGCACGCACACAAAAAAAAAACCTGCACGCACATTCACAAGAAGAACTTCATTTGTCTAGATCTTCACCTAATGGCATTACTTCATTTAGGCTACAGCTGCAGATTTTTCAAGTCTGCGTTTAGCTATTGATTGCAGGATTACACTGATCCATTTTGAAGGTTTTTGTGTCTATGTTTTGAATTAGCCTATCATTCAAGATGTGGCCATTGTAGATTAAGCCAAAGACCTGAGCTTTCCACTCACTTTCTCTCTGTCAATCTCACATACCACTATTTTTTTTCACCCATACCCCAAACACACGCACGAAAACACCCATCTAGCCTCTGTTTTAGTCAGACTTCAACACTTGGAATTAGTTTGTGACTGACAATCCTTGAAAATACACTTAAGAACGTAGTTATATACCCAACTCATCCAACCATTTAGATTTTTATCCTACCAAGTTAGATGATAACCTTGACGAGTGTGAATTGAACCATCAATAACAGCGACCACATATAGAAATTAATGTTTTATTTTGTTCAAAATTATGTTAATATGACATGCCAACACTAACATGAATCCTCTTTCTTTATTTGGTTGTCCAAATGATACTAGCCAACTATTGCACACAACCTGTGGATGAAACATGCCTAAAAATCATCGAGCAAGAGGAGACGTGACTCAAAGCGCCGTTCACGTCAAGCTGAGTCAGCTGAAGTCCAACATGCCCGCAAAGTCAGCAACACCGCACTCCAAGCACGGCACCGATCAGCTGAAACACAGGAACAGAGAAGAAATGGCCTGGCAAACGATGCAGTGGAACATGCAAGCATCCGAGCAGCTGAAACACAGGCACGCCGTAGTGTTCGCCTAATTGAAAATGCAAAGCGCCAGGCAGTGAACGAGACCCCTCAACACCAAGTGGAACGACAAGAAAGAGATGCCCTATTTCATCGGGAAATGCATTGTGCCCGTGTAGAGCAGACACGCAAAGACAATCGCAACCTTGCTCGGTGTGATGATTTAGACTTTTTTCAAGAAAATGTATATGGCCGTTTCACACACACACTGAGCAACACCTCACTGTTTGAGTGTCCAACATGCATACACTGCAATGCCTATGTATGGAAAGAAGAGAGGAAGGGATTCTGTTGCAATTCTGGAAAAATAGACCTCACGTACAACCCCACTAATCCCAAACCTGGCTCAATCCCACCACAGCCTCCAAATGCTATTAAGGACCTTTTCATGAATCAAAACTTTGTGAAAGAAGCTAAACAATACAACAATGCATTGGCAATGGCAAGCATTGGCATAAAATAAATTGCTATACCTGGCTTCAACCCAGGTATAAAGATACAAGGTAAAGTGTATCACTACATTGCAGGCCCCCTTCCCGAACAGGGTCAAAAGCCATACTTTGCTCAGATTTACTTCCATGATCCTTCCCATGAAGTGGAATTTCGACGCGATCATGACTCAAACAGAGGTCTGAATGAAGAATATTTGCTCAGAGCACAAGAGGCAATTCACGAGTCCAACCCATATGTGCAACAGTTTGTCAGCAATTGAGTACATGACACTTAATGTCACTGAAGATGATCTGAGAATTGTCCTCGTCGTGACCTTCATCGTGGCACTGTAAATCTTCCGTCACTGGACAGCGATGTTGCGGTCATTGCTCCAGGAACAACTCCGTCTGAGCAGTTTGGGAAGCAATCTCATTCATCCAGCATATGACCCACTATCATATGTGCGTCTTCTGCCGCAGTGCTCTCAAGGATACCACACTGAAATGAAAGGTATCACCCCCACATGCTTTTACCGATTCCACCTTCAAGTGCGCAACACTTCTGATCACTTCAATTTGCTCCTGCGCGGTGGACGACTCACACAACAGTATGTATGTGACATGATGGCCAAAATTGAATCACTACGTCTGAGCTGGATTCGCCACAACCAGAAATCTATCAAGGCAGAAAAATACAAAGTCATTGTTGATGCCCTGAATAGTGACGCTGAGATCATCCCAGGACGCCTAACCATCCTGCCTCCCACAATTTATGGATCACCAAGATGGTATGCAAAAGAATTCCAAGACGCCATGGGTTTATTCAGAGTCAAAGGCAAACCAGACTTCTTCCTCACTTTTACATGCAACCCCAACTGGCCTGAGATTAAAGCATCGCTTTTTGAAGGCCAACAGGCCAGTCAAAGACCAGACATCATTGCCAGAGTATTCCACATGAAGGTTGACGCTCTACTTACAGACCTCCTGAAGCATGACATACTGGGACATGTTGATGCATTTGTGATGGTGAAAGAAACTCAAAAACGACATCTTCCAAATATACATATGCTCATCACCATAGTGGCACGTGACAAACCAAGGACCACAACTGACATTGATCGCATAATATCTGCGGAGATTCCGGACAAGAACGAAAATCCACAACTACATCACATTGTCACATCACATATGATCCATGGGCCATGTGGAGAATGGAACCGTGACTGTCCATGCATGGTCGACAGAAAGTGTTCAAAGGACTACCCTAAACAATTGAGACAAACCACAACCTTCTCAGACAACTCTTACCAACTGTACAGAAGACGGCCCAAAGGTGCTCCTGGCCCTCCAATCCTAAAGACAATCAAAAATAACATTCAGGTGTCTATCAACAATGCATGGGTTGTTCCATAGATCAATGTCTGGTGAGGTTAGATGTTACAGAAGAAGGACGTGAGGACGTTACATCACTGCATCAGAGTCATACTGGAGAATCTACGATTTCCCTATCCAACAAAAACAACCCCCTGTAAGAATGCTGGCAATTCAACTGGAGGATGAACAAGTCATTACGTTCAATGATGACAGCGCTGCCCAGAACATATTGGACACAGGGTCACCAGCCACTACACTGACTGCCTTCTTTCAAGCAATGTCTCTACATCCACACATGCAACACATTGTGTACCCAGATGTATTTCAACACTTCACATTCACACAAAAAAAAAAAAAACATTTCAATTGCAAAAAAAAGAGACTAAGTTCCTGCAATGACCGCATGGCTAACACTGTTGGACACATTCCAATGGTTGCCTTCAACCCACACACTGCTGAACTGTTCTATCTCCGCATCCTTTTATACAGAGTCCCAGGACCAACTTCATTCAAGGACCTCCGTAAAGTTGGAGATGTGGTCATGGACACATATCTAGCTGCCTGCATTGCTCATGGCATCATTGACAATGACCAGGAAGTTGATTCTGTAATGGAGGAAGCAGCGAGCGTCACCTTTGGCCCAGCACTGCGTGAAGTATTTGCCAACATACTCATGTTTGTGCTCAGAGGAGAGCACTTGCAGTTCTGGTAAAGACACAAGCGTGTTCTTATTAAAGACTTCATGCACAAAGATGCAGTCAGTGAGCCAAATGAGAACATTCTAAATCAAGTACTACTCCAGCTCAAAGATCATGTTGAAAGACACGGATTCACACTGAGTGGAAACTTTGGACTACCTGAACCAGTTCCACATCATGACCATAGTCAGACACCCCACATCATCCAACACGAGACAGAACACAACCTGGTGGAACTTCAAGCTCATATCAGTCAAGCAGAACAAACACTAAATCACGAACAACATACTGATATCAAAACAATGAAGTGTCAATGATGGATCGTCGTGCGTTAGAAGCAGCAGACTGTACATTTCAGTGGCTACGTGGATCTGACAAACCATTTGGCGGAATCACAATGGTCTTCAGTGGTGATTGGAGGCAAATACTTCCCGTTATACCACACGGTAGCCGTACTAACATTATAGGAAGATGTTGCAAGAGCTCATACCTGTGGAAACATGTTGAAACTCTTCGCCTGACAATAAACATGAGGATCTCTCAAGCTGCTGAACATCAACAAGCTGAAGAAGAAGACTTTGCCAAATTCCTCCCAAACCTTGGCCAGGCAAAAATTCCTATAATTCCTGAATTGGGTGAATATGCTATTCAACTCAACAGCACACAAACAGTTCCTGGCGACAAACTAAAGGACATTGTAAATTGGGTGTATGAAGACATGTTGGCCAACATTTCCAGTCCAACATGGCTATGTGAACATGTCATATTATGCCCAACTAACTCTGAAGTCGACACAGTAAATGAATACATGACCAAGATCTTCCTTGGAGAAGAACATGTTTGCAACACCATTGACACAGCAGATTCTGAGGGTCACCATGTGTACCCTACTGAAACACACTCTGCACTTCCGGAATGCCACCTCATCGCATCACTTTAAAAGTTGGAATGGTGATCATGCTTCTGCGAAACTTTGACCAACAACATGGACACTGCAATGGCTCAAGATATATCATAGAACAAATACTGCCACACCTCTAAGTTGCAAAATCTGTGATTGGGGTCAATGCTGGACGCACCCTTTTAATTCCACAAATCACTCTCATACCATCTGACAACATCTTTCCCTTTACCTTACGCCGTAAACAATTTCCAGTGAGACCCTGCTTTGCCATGACCGTCAATAAGTCACAGGGTCAATCTTTACAGCGTGTTGGTGTTTTCTGCACAAGAGACTTCTTCAGCCATGGACAATTCTATGTTGCCGCAAGCAGAGTTGGCAAATCAAACAGACTTCGCATACTTGCTCTAGACGAAGAAACAAAGAAAAAGCGCCATTTTCTGAGCAATGTTGTTTTCACTGAAGTGCTGACACACTAAACCATCTTCAGACAATAAAACAATTCCACATGGTTCCCTGAAAATCAATATCACCCCTCTATTAACACTTAACCTTTAATTGTTATTATGGCCCCCTCCACCCATCTTTTGTGACCTTTATAGTCCTACTGTACATGTATTTTATATTTTGACATGTATATAATAAAGGCATTTCTTTGTATGGATGAGACATGGGTCGTGGCACTTCTTCAGCAAATCTGTCTCCCTTTTGAATTGCACAGGTAATATAAATTACATTCAGTTGACATAATCCCCCCCCCCCCCCTCCCTTTATTTTTGTTAAATCTTGCTGCACCTCAATGACCAATCCTTAATTTTGCCATACATTTATCAGAATCAGACACGTAATGTCAACTATATTTGAATTTCGGACTGTGTGTACAAGCCTAAAGCATTTATTTGTGGGGGTGAGACGTGGATCATACATACAGTACATACATGCAATAAAATTAACCTACATTTGAGTCCAACTGCATGACCATTCTTACCCTACACTTACCCTTACAATAAAGAAGTGATCCTATTTCAACCAAGTTATTTCTTTCTTTATGACATTTAGTTTATAGTTTAGACAGCAACTTTGACATCTATATTCAACTGCATCCACTTCATACTCTCAAACTTTATTTGTTGGTGTATCTCCAAAAAGGCTATACAACATTAAAACATTTCTTAATGAAAAGGAAACATGCATCACAATAATACTTCAGTGTAACCTCTACCTATGTGGAGTGCAAATATGTCTTGCTATTACACTACCCAACAGCTACACCTACGTTTGCTAACACTACAGAATGCATAATTCCTACGGGCACTGCACTAGTATACCTAAAATCTGAGGGGTCTGATGTTGGCCTACAGTTCATTTTAAATCCTTTTACATACTATGTATTCCCCCAAATACACATTTTTGTTTCACACTATGCCATGTGAGCAGACAAGATCTTAGATCTGAGTGGGTGGATTTAAAAATGGAGCCACAAATCCTATAGCCTAACTTTTATGCGTGTTCACTCCAAGTTAAGGACAATTGCATATCAATCAGAGTATGTAGCGTAGTTGACCCATGATTGTGTTTGCGGAGTCTGATTTAGACCGCTTTTATTATGTTTTCTAAGGCTATGGACCCTGTTTT
Source organism: Sprattus sprattus (assembly GCF_963457725.1). Classification (NCBI taxonomy): domain Eukaryota; kingdom Metazoa; phylum Chordata; class Actinopteri; order Clupeiformes; family Clupeidae; genus Sprattus; species Sprattus sprattus. Next base: position 3,162,329 of record NC_137909.1, on the reverse strand, counting down.
GATGGCGAAAATGGCTAGACTATTCTATCAGGGCGGGTGATTTATAGCCGGGTAATAAATCAAACTTTCCCTCTGAGGCATGGATTTTGGCGTTGCGACATATTCTTCCTTGACAGGGAACATTTGAATAAGCCAAGCATAAACCATCACTGCCCAAGTCGGATCTATCTGCCAAAATGGGTTAATGCAGTCTACCTCATCGTATTAAGGCAGAAGAAATTAGCACTTTTTCCACAAAAGTTCTTTCTTGCCTGCAATGGAATGCAGAAAGAGACTACATTCAAGTTGGTCCAGGTGTTTCAGGTTATCTTCATAAACATAGCTCACATCCTCCCATGCTTAATACATTCCCCATTCATGTAGGCTACTGGTCACTGCTGATCATATATTTTATGCATCAGGTTTGTCCTCTGTCTCTGGGATATACCATATGGTCAGTATATCTACACAAACAGTCACCAGTAGCCTTGTGTTGATTGTTTTCAACAAATTGATTTGGTGATCTGAAATTCCTGGGGGATATTATCTGAAGGTTTTGCAAGTGATCTCGATAAGATGTTAATGTAAATTGTAAATGTTGCTGAATTGAGTCCGACAGCGTCACGCTGTCTGTGAGCAATATGTACTCTTTTCTTGGTGGGGTGGGGGCTTGATCGGGAGGTGCAGGGCCCAGATGATGGGGTGTTAAGACCACGTTTAAAGAAGGCCCAGATGCATTGTTTTAGGAAGCTTTCTTGCCGAGTCTCAGACAGAAGTCTGAAGTAAAATATCTAGCATACAACAATTCAGTGGGGGCCTCGTCCTCTATCTGAGTGTCTCTATGTTAGTTGAGAGCGAATCTATCAAATAAATCTAGCTAAATGTGAATTTGCCAAAGAAACAGAGTCCTTCCTTGGCTTAATGGTGGGACATGGCCTTGTGAGTCCTGTGCATGCTTAAGTGGTGAGACATGACTTGTGAGTCCTGTGCATGCTGAAGTCGAAGCTTCTTCCGTCATGTAAGAATTGATGTGTTTTTTCGGTGGGACTATACAGATGTTTCTGTCAACATATTCCGCAGTTGTGGAGCTTCTGTTTCACTGTTTTACTTTTCTCTGTTAAAGTCCTTAGCAGAATTTGCCTGCTTCCTCTAAGAGCAATTTTGAGATAGTCAAACTCCTTCTCATCTTGGCACATGTTCTAATGGCATGTCAGTTCTCCAAACTGTTGAAGCTTGAGGTAAAGTTGTAGCTTGTGCGGTGCTCCAGCAGGAGGAGGTATGTCTTGCATACATTCTCGTATCAGCTTAAATACTCTGTTATAAAAAGAGTCTCATCTCATCCTTGTTTAAGCATTACAGCATTTCAAGGTGTATGCTGATGGAAGCGTTTCACCTCGAGTTGTACCTCAGAGCACCTCTTGCTTCACAGACATCAACAGACTTTGTGTAGCGTGGCCTCGGACTGAAGCTTTCAGAAATTGGTGTAACTGAACCCTGAGTGACTGAAGTTGATTTTGTTATTGAGCAATTAAATCTCCTTTCTCTTTGTGTGCAGGTACTGCCCCACATGCAAGAATGACACCAATGAGGTGGTGAAAGCTGGGGAGAAGCTCAAGGCCAGCAAGAAGAAGGCAAAGATGCCCTCTGCTAACACTGGGAGCCAGAGGGACTGGGGAAAGGTGAGGCAGCCTTGCACCTCTACCTACACCAGTGTCTGTCAATATGGGGCTTCACTGAAGTTAGAAGGGAAGTATGAAATCATTGATCTTGTTTTGGCAGCCTCAACACAAGCAAACACACACACACACACACACATGTACAAACAAGCAATTTTTGTGTGTGCGCGTGTGCGTGCGCGTGCGTGTGCGCGTGTGCGTGTGTGTGTGTGCATGCACTTGATGTTGCAGTACTCCTACCTAAATGAACATGAAGTAAGGCATCTATCTGCAGTACAAACAGACTGAAATCAGCTCAAATAAGGCATCTATCTACACAGTACACACAGACTGAAATCAGCTTAAATAAGGCATCTATCTACAGACTGAAATCAGCTAATGTAAGGCATTCATCTACAGTACATACAGACTGAAATCAGCTAATGTAAGGCATTCATCTACAGTACATACAGACTGAAATCAGCTAATGTAAGGCATTCATCTACATTATATACAGACTGAAATCAGCTAATGTAAGGCATCTATTTACAGTATATACAGACTGAAATCGGCTAATATAAGGCATCTATCTGCAGTACATACAGACTGAAATCAGCTAATGTAAGGCATTCATCTACAGTACAGACTGAAATCAGCTGATGTAAGGCCTCGATCTACAGTACATTCAGACTGAAATCCGCTAATGTAAGGTAGCTGCCAATTGACGAATTGATATGATATAAAGTGTCATGTCTTTGCTGTATTTTTGTAGCTTTGCTGTGATCTCAACATATGGGAAGTCCTTCCCAGTTTGGCATAATGTTGCATTTCATCTCACAAAAACTTTCCAGAGGGGGATTCCTGCTTTCTCATGATGTGAACCACAAAATAGCTATTTCTACTACTCACAGGAGTGTTCTTTTGGAAAACCATTGTATCCATCATATGCACTGTTCATTTCTATGTCCATGTCTACAGCTAATAAATTGGTTTTGGTTTAAACCTGCTGCATTTTGCCTCACTGCGGTAACTAACTGGTTCATCTGCTGAGCCAAAGCCTCTGTGTATTAGGTAGGCTAGTGGGGTTTAGGCTCTGGGCTCTGTTAAGCGCCTAGAGGCAATTATATTGTTATGGCGCTATACAAATAAAATTGAATTGAATTGAATAGTGGCTTAATGGTTGTCTGAAACTGCGGTTTCATTCATTTAATTTTGCTACCTGTTTATTGAAGAAACGATTGAGGATGAATAAGTATTTAATTCAGTGATATTGGTACAAACAGAAATGAACATCTGATGTTAAAACTCTCTCTGTGTGTGTGTGTGTGTTTTCTGGCTTGTGTTCCATGTTATGTACTTGTGTATGTTTCAGGGTATGGCATGTGTGGGACGTACAAAGGAATGTACAATAGTTCCTTCCAATCACTATGGTCCCGTTCCTGGTGTTCCCGTGGGAACAACATGGAAATTCCGTGTGCAGGTGAGTTCTCCAGTTTGAATGTAACTACTGTAAGTGTGAGTTAAGTACCAGTTAGAGGAGATGGCATTAGAGTAAGGAGAGGCAGAACCTAACCTTACTGCCCAACCTTAGATCCTGCACAGCAGGATACAACAACAACGCACAACTGGCTGGATAGTCTGATAAACTAAAATTAATAACACACTTTTATTAGAAATAAAATACAGTATCATACACATATTCAACATATAAATTAGCAGTATACACAATGTACAATAAAACATGATTTAATGTCAAACTAAACAGTGAAATAACATAAAGGCTTCTAGTGAGCATACAAGAAACACTGATCACCCAGTTCCTGACTCCTGCAAATCTCTCTGCATTTGCGTGCATGGTGATTAACAAGGTACTTTGTATTGAATTGCAAAAACTCACATGGTTCTATTCACTTTGCGCTAGCCTAAACATCACATTATCCACAAACGGAGTAAAAGCCAGAGCCAGTGTACACAGTTGCGACTGTCTCTTCATTATCTCTCAACCAAAGACTCCTAAAGGCCAATTCATAGTCCAGATGACAGGTATTGTGCGACCAAAACTATTTGTGGTCGACAGATGTTATGGCGGTGTAGGCTTCCATAGTCCTGCGGCAGAGCAGAGTGGACTTTAAGTTATTGATATACCGTCTGAGGGCAGCATTGCCTACCATTGGTTCTCTCGCTCGTCCAATCACAGACACCAGGAGGCGGGCTTTTGAATATTTCAAACGTTCAAACTTTTGCACGCAATTTTTTTCTGGACAGTATAAGCCAAGGATTTTTTCTGGACATTACAGTACAAGCCAAGGATTTTTTCTGAACATTACAAGGAGATCGTTGGAGATCGTTGCACTCGAGGTAATTGTATGTTCTAGGGTTACAATTTTGTAAAATATAAAGACATTTTGTCCAATTTTGTCAAATGTGTTGATTGATCATGTTTTTTACTTCATTAATTTTACTTAACTGCCAATCTATGCCCTGGCCAAACTACTGTAAGCTAACTCCAAGCTAACAGTGAACCTTTCTAAACATTAATGATTTAGAGGTTATTGCAGATTTATTGTTTAATACAGCACTATAGAAGTAATAACTGTTAACGTGAAGAACGTAATGCCGCTTATTTCTATTAAACCCCTTATTTAATTAGATGTGGATAGCAGAACTGGTAGCACTAGCGATAATATGATGATGGATAATGTTAGCTAACTCCAAGCTAACAGTGAACCTTTCTAAACATTAAAAAATCGTGTCCTGTGTGATTTAACTGCTGCCGAATGACTACTGCTGTGTACCCGGCTTCTATTAGGAATTTAAATGAAACGTAGGCCTCACAGGCATTTGCCCTTGTGTCACATGCCTTTCCCGTGCTCTTTCCAGATGGTTTGTTGCCTCTTTCACAGGCGTGGACATAATAATTCCTCCCTGTCTGTTTTGGGGCCAAAAAAAAAGTATTTGTTGCCTGATTTAGTTTCTCTACATATTGCGTCATGAATTCCACCTTATCCCCATCAACGATTTTTACGTCTGTGGATACTCGGGAATCCTTTTCTTTTCTGAGTTTTCTTCGTATGCCCTCGACCCAAAGATCCTCCATAACCTACAATTGGTAAAGACAATAATAAGCAATTACGCTTGTGTTATTATTATGTCATTACATGGAGATGTTTTTATTTTTATTTTTATTTTTTTTAAACAAAAATACAAATGATCAATACAGCAGCCATTTGCAGACCAATTGCAATTAGGTATTAGGTATTATAAGGCATTACAGTATTCATGCAGAAAAGTTGCCCTAAGAGCAGGGTTACACTGTAAGCTGTTCTAAGCATTACCATGTAGACAACAATGATGCCCTCGGAGCAGTTGCTTTAAGAGCAGCGTTACGTAGCCTATGCTGCAAAGCTTCCTCAGAGCAGCCAGTGATGAATGCTATATGAGCTCTGTAAGGTCGGAATTACATGCGTGCAGCAAAGATGCCCTCAGAGCAGCGAGTTAATAAAGAATTAAATTAAATTGAATACATTGAAATTAAATGTACATGTAATTAAAGTAGCCTATACATGTAAAGCTGCTCTAAGCATTACGTAGACAGCAAAGATGCCCTCAGAGCAGCGAGTTAATGAGGGATATGGTAAGGGATACTATAAGCTGCTCTAAGAGCAGAATTACCGATATGCGTAAATCTGCCCTCAGAGCATAATTTGAAAACGTGCCGCGGAGTTCCCCTAAGAGCAGCTAAATGTATTTAATGTAGGCGTAAATCCTACATTAAAGAAGAGAGAAAACGGTTAAACTTACTGTAAGCCCTTACATTAAGTTGCAATGACATAAAACCAGCTCTGACTATGTTAGCTAACATTAGCCGTCATCATATTATCGCTAGTGCTACCAGTTGTGCTATCCACATCTAATTAAATAAGGGGTTTAATAGAAATAAGCGGCATTACGTTCTTCACGTTAACAGTTATTACTTCTACAGTGCTGTATAAAACACTAAATCTGCAATAACCTCCAAATCATCTCTTAATGTTTAGAAAGGTTCACTGTTAGCTTGGAGTTAGCTAACATTATCCATCATCATATTATCGCTAGTGCTACCAGTTCTGCTATCCACATCTAATTAAATAAGGGGTTTAATAGAAATAAGCGGCATTACGTTCTTCACGTTAACAGTTATTACTTCTATAGTGCTGTATAAAACAATAAATCTGCAATAACCTCCAAATCATTAATGTTTAGAAAGGTTCACTGTTAGCTTGGAGTTAGCTTACATTAGTTTGGCCAGGGCATAGATTGGCAGTTAAGTAAAATTAATTAAGTAAAAAACATGATCAATCAACACATTTGACAAAATGTCTTTATATTTTACAAAATTGTAACCCTAGAACATACAATTACCTCGAGTGCAACGATGTCCAGAAAAAATCCTTGGCTTGTAACTGTCCAGAAGTTGAAGTCTGAAAGTTTGAAATATTCAAAAGTTTGAACGTTTGAAATATTCAAAAGCCCGCCTCCTGGTGTCTGTGATTGGACGAGCGAGAGAACCAATGGTAGGCAATGCTGCCCTCAGAACATATATCAATAACTAAAAGTCCACTCTGCGCGGCAGAGACAAAACATGACAACTTGTTTTGTCATATCTTCCTATAAGAACGTGCATGACGACATTTGTTTAAATGTTCTGCTACATCTAATCTTGAAACAATGTTACATCTTATCGTGAAAAAAGGAAACACAGCCAGACAGTGTGACCTACGGCAACACACCAGAACGTAAAACTTTTGAGTTGCTATCCAACCAGAATGCGCAACTTCTGTTCCCTTTCAGATTTTTTGATGTACGCAACAAGCTCTGTGACACCCTAGCAAACATTATTTTGTTGATCAACACTTGTTGCCTGGACTATAAATTGGCCTCAAAGTTCAAGTTCAAAGGACTTTATTGTCATTGTCACGAAGACAACGAGACAGTAGAGGCAGCAACAGACAGCTAAAAAAAACTTAGGATGCTGTGAACATTATCTTCCACAGCTAAATAATAACAATTAATAAAAAGATTAATAAATATCTCTGAGTACATTTAAAAAAACAATATATCTTTATATTGAGGTGCATCAATAGTTGCAGGGTTGAGTGTAAGAGTGCAGTCCATGAGGGGCGGGGCGGGCTGGGTCGGGAGGGAGATAACGGGTTCAGCGAATGTTATACCTATTTGTGCGTAAAGAACGCTGATATGAAATAAGAAAACAACCTGCAAAACATCTATGTATATAATATTCTTTAGTAACGTAGGATTCCCTGCTTGACAATGTTGCAGAATGCAGTCCTGAAGTAAAATCGGGCACTAAACACAAAGACGTTCCACCACACGCGCAGGTCGCGGGAGATTTAAAAAAAAAAACTGTCGAACTAATTGATTGCAAAGTGGACGCTAGGGAGACTGCGTCACTTCAAAACAACCCTATATTCTAAATTCGGCCATTTGGAATTACAACGATTATCAAAAAATTACAAACGGTCCGCACACACCGCACACCCTGCACCCCCACGCTACGCCACTGATGACAGGAGTAGCGTGAACAGATGATCTGCAGGATGGGAAGGGTCCGTGAGGATGCGCTGCAGGCAACGGGAGGAGGAGATGTTGGGCAGCTCTGCCCGACGATTCTTTCCGCTGTTTTAATCAGCCTCTGAATGGCTGCCTGCTCCGCCTTTGTGCAGCTGGAGAACCATACATTCAGGCAGTATGTTAGCACACTCTCAATAGCGCAGCGGTAGAAGTTACACAGTAGCCTCTGAGGAAGGTGTTCTTTCCTCAACTTCCGGAGGTAGAAAAGGCGCTGCTTGGCCTTCCCCAAGACGGAAGCTGTGTTGTTGACCCAGGACAACTCCTCCGTCAGTGTAACACCCAGAAACTTAACAGAGGTGACTAGCTCAACCTCTTCACCGTTGATGTAAAGTGGGAGATGGTGATTGTACTGGGCAGACTTCCGGAAGTCGATGATCATTTCTTTAGTTTTCTTTATGTTCAGACTGAGGTTGTGCTCTGAACACCAGACTGCCAGGTTCCCCACTTCTTGCCTGTAGGCAGCCTCATCGTTGTTGGAGATGAGGCCAAGCAATGTTGAATTATCTGCAAATTTGAAGCTGTAGTTGGATGTGCAGGAGGGAGTACAGTCATGGGTGTAGAGGGTGTATAATAGTGGGCTGAGCACGCAACCTTGTGGGGCGCCAGTGCTGATGGTCAGATTTGAAGAGTGATGCTTTCCCATTTGTACACTCTGTGTGCGATTGGTCAGGAAGTCCAATACCCAGTTACACAGTGTAGCATTGTGGTTTAGGTCCTGAAGTTTGGAGATGAGTTTGCCTGGAACGATCGTATTGAAAGCAGAACTGTAATCTATAAAGACAATATGGATGTAAGTGTTCTTTAACTCCAGGTGCTCCAGTGCAGTGTTAAGCAGCAGGGCTACTGCATCCTCTGTAGATCTGTTCATTTTGTAGGCAAATTGGTGTTGATCAAAGGAAGCTGGTGTGATGCCACTTATGTGTTTCATGACCAGCCTTTCCAAGCATTTAGCAGATATGGGGGTGAGAGCCACTGGCCTATAGTCGTTCAGGCACGTGACTGCAGTCTTTTTGGCACAGGTATGATGCTTGATGCTTTGAAACATGGGGGGACATGTGAAAGGGCTTGAGAGCGGTTGAAGATATCTGTAAATACCTCTGTCAGCTGGTCACCGCAATTCTTTAGTACGCGGCCTGCCACACCATCTGGTCCTGCCGCTGCCGCTGAGTCTGACCTCGTGGGGGATCAGAGTGGGTGCAGAATCGTCAGAGGGTAGGGGCAGAGGCAGCTGACCACTGTTTTCCCTGTCGAACCGTGCATAGAACTGATTCAGCTCTTCAGTCAGGGTAGCACAGCTGGTCTGGGGGGATGACGCAGTCACTTTGTAGTCCAAGATTGCTCTTATTCCCTCCCATACTCGTCTCGGATTGGTGTGAGTGTGGAAAAGTTGCTCAACACGTTGCCGTATTTGACTTTTGCAGATGTTATGCCTCTCGTCAGTGCTGCCCTAGCTACGCTGTACGCTGCTGTATCACCTGATCTGTAGGCTGCGTCTCGGCCCTTCAGTAGTGTACGCACCTCTCTGCACATCCATGGCTTTTGGTTGGGGAACACTCACTGTCCTCCTTCTTGTGACATTGTTCACACAGAAGTTGATGTAGTCCATTACTGAAGATGTATATTCCTCCAGTGCAATTTTTGGGTCGTCAGAAGCCTCCAGGCTGTTTAAATATTGTCCAGTCCGTGCTGTCAAAGCAGTCCTGTAGCTGAAGGATGGCATCCTCATTCCACACTGTTATGGACTTGGTGGCAGGTCTTGTCGCTCTGATTCTTTGTTGGTATGAGGGGTACAGGAACAGCGAGAGGTGGTCAGACAGGCCTAGGTGGGAGTAAGACTGTACTTTGTAAGCCTTAACAACATTAGTATACACCTGGTCTAGTGTCACACTGCCTCTGGTTGCACAGGTCAGGATTGGATTGAATGTGGGGAGCACAGATCTGAGATTGGCACGGTTAAAATCTCCGGCTAGAATAAAGGCGCTGTCTGGGTGTTTGGCCAGTCTTTTACTGATGTAGCCATGTAGCTGTGCTAATGCTAGTTTAGCATTAGCATCCGGAGGGATGTAAACAGCACAGATGTAAACAATGCCAAACTCCCTCGGTAAGTAGAAGGGCCTGCACTTCAGAAGCATAAGTTCTAGTTCGGGGCAGCAGAGATTTTCGACAATGCTTGTGTTTGTGCACCAGCAGTTATTTAAGAAGACACACAGACCGCCACCAGTCTTCTTACCCGAGTCAGCTGTTCTGTCGGCCCGGTAGACGGTGCAGCCTGCTAGATGGATAGCTGCGTCTGGTGTGGTGCTGTCTAACCACGTCTCTGTGAAGATCATGCAGCAGCAGCTTGTCAAAGTCCTCTGTGCTGTGAGTCGAAGTCTAATCTCGTCCAGTTCATTCCGTATTGAGCGAACATTGGCTAGGAAGATTGAAGGAAGCAGTGGTTTGGATGGGTTAGTGGTTTGGATGGGTTAGACTTTAGCTTCTGCTTCCGCTCACAGCGTCTCCTCTGCCGGCCCCTGTGGACTGTGGATCTCGGGAGGGATAGATATCTCGCTTGACAGTCAATGTACATCACGATTTATGACCAGGAGCTCAGCACGGCTATACTGTTTTGCCAGTGGAGGGCACATTAGGGCTAAAAAAAACGAACTATTAATAAACAAAAATAAATGAAGATTAGTAAAGGTAACAACCTTTTGCCAGATAATTAGAAACTATTTCAGTGATAAGAACTTTGTTTGAAGCTTCCTTGCAGTAGGCCTAACCTCTGTGATTGGCTGATAAGTGACTGGTCTCTGTGATCTCTTTTAAGGCACAACCTGAGCGCCACAACCGACTATTTGAAAACGAATGTTGATATAATATAAAACGAAAACGTTCGTGTTCAACGAGGCTGCATCTAAAGCCTACAGGGAAGATGATTGCGCGGCTTTTAAACCAAGGTTCCCGGAGCCACCCAGCCAGAGATAGCATTATCTCATATGGTTTGTGATGAATGTTAGTCAGCACTCCTCGGCTTTCAAGTGGTTTCATTTAATGTCAAGTTGCCAACTACCTCTAAGTAGTAACCCACTAGTGAAACTGAAATATCATAGTACTGTAGCTAGTATCACTGCTAATGTTAAAAAGTTAACAAAGTTAGTTAGCAAGTCTACAGATGTGGCTGACACCTGACCGCCACATAGCTGCTGCTTAACACACACATTGTTGCAAATTGCAGATCATAGGTTAAATAATATGATTATTGTAGATCATAGGTTAAATATGTAAGTCATGAGTTAAATAATATGACATAGATGATAAACAATGACACTTACAACAAACACTGTTCGCTAATCGCCTATCCCAATGCTATCCTATCTTGTACTTGAATTGTCAGAGCCAGCTGGCTGAATGAATGAGTGGATGCGATCTAAAAAAAGAAAGAAGCTAATGGCAAAGATTCTACCACGCTGCATATTCCACCAATCAAAATGCTAAAAAGACGGGCATTCTAGATCTTTGAGCTCCGAGCTAGAGCTTGCTGCCCTGGCTGCTGGCTGGCTTGCTTGAGCCCGTGGCGTATAGGCTGGCTTGCTTGAGCCTGTGGCGTGAAGGCTACTCAACTAAACGTTTGGTCATTATTTTCTTTCTTTCTTTTTTTAATTTGTATCCCGGGTCTGTCTGTGAAAACCGGGGACATTTCCGGGGACAGCTCCAGGCGGGGACAAGCCACCAAAAACGGGGACGTCTGGTCACCTTCACAAAAACGTTTAGCCTGGAGAGTTGTGTATCTGTCGCCATGGCAACCTAGCTAAACAATTACACTAAAACTATAACTAAACAATAACTGACAAAAATCTATGGTCAGGAGACCCCCAAGATGCTGCGTGGCAAGTACTACACAATTACACTTAAATTAAACTAAGACTACAACTAAACAACTAGAAAATGCATTTCCTGAAGGAAATACCAGTGCATGAAATGCAAAAGTTAAGAAAGAACAAATAAAAGAAAAGAAAAGTGAAAGAAGGAAGGAAGAAAGGAAAGAACAGTAAAAGAAGGAAAGAAGAGTGGAAGAAGGAAAGAAGAAAGGAAAGAAGAGTGGAAGAAAGAAAGAAGAATGGAAGAAGGAAAGAAGAAAGGAAAGAAGAGTGAAGAAAGAGAAGAAGAGTGGAAGAAGGGAAGAAGAGCCAAAGAAGATAAGAAGAAAAGAAAGAAGAGTGAAAGAAGGAAAGAAGAAAAGAAAAAGGTAAGAAGAGTGGAAGAAGGGAAGAAGAAAGGAAAGAAGAGTGGAAGAAGGAAAGAAGAAAGTAAAGAAGAGTAGAAAGAAGGAAAGAAGAAAGGAAAGAAGAGAGGAAGAAACAAAGTAAGGAAAGAAGAGTGAACAAGAGTGGCTCTGGATAAAGACAGTAAAGAGAGAGTGAAAATATTGAAAGAAGGAGAAAAAAAGAGTGAAACAGAGAGATGGAGTGTGAGAGAAAGTAGAGTGAGAGTGATGGAGAGAAAGAAGGAGAGAGAGAAAAAAAAGTACAGTATGGAAGGTGTCTATTAATATTCCTAGTTATACAGTTGAATGGAGAGGTACAGAGAGAAGAGGACCCTTGGAGGCTTGCCGCAGGTGTCAGTGAAGCACAGGTGCAAGCCAGTTTAATTACCCTATTATGATGTCATAATGGCCCAATGTAAGTCAATGGGAAAATTTAGATTCGTTTTTCTTTAATAACTTAAAAAGTATAAAGTTTAGAAAAGTGAAAAATACATAGCATAAGTGTCCTTTACAAGACCTACGCGCCAAGTTTGAATGAAGTTTCTACGTTAAGCGGTTCGGGCTGAATTAATCGCAGAAAAAGGTAACAAGAATAAGAAGAAGAAGAAGAAGCCTAGGAACTAGAAAATGCATTTCCTGAAGGAAATACCAGTGCATGAAATGCAAAGGTTAAGAAAGGAAGAAGAAAAGAAAGAAGAGTGAAAGAAGGAAAGAAGAAAGGAAAGAAGAGTGGAAGAAGGAAAGACAAAAGGAAAGAAGAGTGAAGAAAGGAGAGAAGAGTGGAAGAAGGAAAGAAGAAAGGAAAGAAGAGTGAAAGAAGGAAGAAGAAAAGAAAGAAGAGTGAAGAAAGGAAAGAAGAGTGGAAGAAGGAAAGAAGAAAAGAAAGAAGAGTGAAATAATGAAAGAAGAAAGTAAAGAAGAGTGAAGGAAGGAAAGAAGAGTGGAAGAAGGAAATAAGAAAAGAAAGAATAGTGAAAGAAGGAAAGAAGAAAGGAAAGAAAAGTGGAAGAAGGAAAGAAGAGTGGATGAAGGAAAAAAGAAAGGCAAGAAGAGTGGAAGAAGGAAAGAAAAATGGAAGAAGAAAATAAGAAAGGAAAGAAGAGTGGAAGAAGGAAAGAAGAGTGGATGAAGGAAAAAAGAAAGGCAAGAAGAGTGGAAGAAGGAAAGAAAAATGGAAGAAGAAAATAAGAAAGGAAAGAAGAGTGGAAGAAGGTAGAGAGTGAAAATATTGAAGAGTGGAAGAGATAAAGAGAGAGTGAAAATATTGAAAAAAGGAGATAAAAATGGAGTGAAGAAGAGAGATTGAGTGTGAGAGAAAGTTGACTGAGAGAGAAAGATGGAGAGATGGAGAGAAAAAAAAAATAGAGAATGGATGGTGTCTTAATGTTCCTAGTTAAAGTTAAATTGAGAGGGACAGAGAGAGAAGCGGTTCCTTTGATTTGGCACAGGTGTCAGTAAAGCACAGGTGCAAGCCAGTTTAAAGACCCTATTATGATGTCATAATGGCCCAATGTAAGTCAATGGGAGAAATTTATATTCGTTTTTCTTTAACATCTTAAAAAGTATAAAGTTTAGAAAAGTGAAAAATACATAGCATAAGTGTCGTTTACAAGACCTACGCGACAAAGTTTGAATGAAGTTTCTACGTTAAGCGGTTCGGGCTGAATTAATCGCAGAAAAAGGTAACAAGAATAAGAAGAAGAAGAAGAAGAAGCCTAGGAATAACAATACAGGACATTTCATGCACTGTAATAACAATACAGGGCATTTCATGCACTGTAATTACTAACAAAAACCTATAAGTCTGGAGAGCCCGGAGCCGCTGCGTGTGTACGCGCCGCCATGGTCACCAACACTAAGTATTAACATTGCAGATTGCATACACTACCAGAGGAAAAAGCAGCCATTTGCAAACTCAATATCACAACTGTTATACTAAGAAGTATAAGAGTATCTCTACTAGGGGTGGGGGGAAAAATCGATTATTCGATTTTTCTCGATTCTCTCTAAAACGATTCTCTCTCGATTCAGAAAGTTCATAATCGATTTTGTAATAAAAAAAAAAAGCTTTTTCTCTAATAAAAAATAGAGAAGGTAATTCATCTGTTGATTATCTTAGTAGGAAGTGTAGCAAAGACTCTGAGTAGCAAACTCGAATGTTTTAAAAGTCAAAATGGATTGATGATCGTTTTATCGGTTTAGAATTGATAATCGTTTTTTTTTACACCTCCATTTTATGTTGAAATGCAATTATCGATTAATTATCGATTATCAATTTGAAACCGATGAAGCGATTATTGATGCATTTCGACTATTGAATCATTTGAGTTTGCAACTCAGAGTCTAAAATCACTTCCTTCTTTGTGTTTGATAATTAAAGAAAATCAACAGATGAATAACCTTCTCTATTTGCTTCATTAGAGAAAAAGCTTTTTCTTGTCACAATTTTGACTTTCTATGAGCAATGCAATAATCGATGCAGCTTGCATTTCAACATAAAATGGATGTGTTAAAAAAAAAAAAAAAAAAAATCAATAATCGATTTACAATCGAATAGTTGTCCTCTGAATCGGAATCGAATCGAATCGTGAGGTGCCAAGAGATTCCACCCCTAATCTCTACTAAGGAGTACTAAAATAGTATCTGTGGTAGGCTAAGTCCACTGTGCACATTGATAGAGATTTAATTGGTTTATTTTTGTATTTTTTTTTGCAACTAACTTTATAATATGCTGTTTCATATCTTATAGTGTAGTGTTTATCTTTTTGTTACAAAGCCGGAAGAGATCCCCCATGTCTCTAATACTGTTTTTTGATGGGCCTGACTGGCATTATTTACTTGATTTCAACCCTGTTGTCAGCTAATGTCATACAGTATGTCTTTTTACACAACTGTACTGATTCAATACAGAAATTTCAGTCAGATGCCAGAGCAGGATTTCTGAAGCACATATTAAATATTTACCTCCTTCCCTCCGCTAATGGGGGAGGGAGATGGGCAGAGGGGCAGGCTTCAATACCCAGATTTAACAAATTCATATTTTGGGACTGGTGAATAGAAGGTGAATGATTTAGCATCCGATTCATAATACTTGAATTACGTTTTCAATTGAAAGCACGAAAAAATGTCTTATGCAACAATGATGAGTAGCTGCGCTGAAAAATATTCAATTTTAAAAAATCACAGTGCTTTTAATTCACACAATTCAACATGCCTGTTTTGATATACTTTCAAAGTTCTTCACAAGTTTGGGAGGCCTGATTCTATATTCTCTTGTGACTCGGTGATGCAATCTCTGTATGTTTTTTCTGACATCATTCAGCAACATAATCTGGTTGCCATTTTCATGCCCTTCTTGCATGCTGTTCTCTTTTTGAAGGTGAGCGAGGCTGGTGTGCACAGGCCACATGTGGGAGGTATCCATGGACGCAGTAATGATGGCTCCTATTCGCTGGTTCTTGCTGGAGGCTTTGAAGACGAAGTGGTGAGTGATTTGTGTGTGTTCTGTGAGTGATTTTTCTCTGTCTGAGGTTCTGACACACAGGTTCTGTTTTTCTGGAAGAGTATATCTCTAATGATCACTGCATCTGGAACCTTTCTGATTTTGTATGCACACTTAGGGCCTGATTTACTAACATTGCGACCGCAGCTTAACCCTCTATACCCCAATATAATTTTACAACAATGCTCCTGATTCCTGGGAATTCCGAAAGAAAAAGGCAATTTGAGAAACATTTCAAATAACCAAGAATAACTTAAAAACTAATGAAAAGTGTCCATTGTAAGTTTCTTTCTATTTAAAGATTGGAAATAACTCTTTCAAATGATATGTGATCCATTAAGAATTCTACCATCATGTTTTCCATAGATGACCATTGAATTGTATCAAAAAGGATATTTTGTGACAAAACAAGTATTCACTCTGCTTTTTAACCTGATAAAAATAGTTAAAGTAGTAAGTTACAATACAAAATGTACTTTAGGCATATAGAGGTATTGTTTTGGATAACATATCAACATCTCAGGTGATTGAGGTGTTTGTTTTAACTTCTAATTTTGTTCAGTTCGCATAGCACGGCAAAGCATGGCATATGGCACAAAGGTTTGACACTTTCACTTGCGCCATCAGTCAGTTTAAATTACCATGTCATTAAATACAACACTGAGATAGGAGAACAATAATAATATTTAATTGTCTTATTGTAGAATAATATAAGATTTGAATTGTTAGTGAATTATATCACATTCACACTGAATCAGAGTATAAAATAAATACTGTGCAACAACTAAAAAGTAACAACAACTATAACTGGAATTGAAATAATAATAACAATCATTTATTTATATATTATATTTAAGCAATATAGCACGATGGGAGTGGGGTTGGTAAGGGATAATAAATAGGTAAGGGTGGTGTTTGGCCGTAGCCACCGATTTCACTACAACATGCCAAGGAACTCTTGGAAACATGGTCCCATTTTGCACCAGGGCACTAAACACGTGGAGCAGCCAAAAGATGTTTCTATGCATCTCCCACTCTTAGTGCGCCGTCCCGCTCTGATGCAGCTTGAACACCCTTTCTTCCTCCCCTCAAAATGAGCCAATGAGTGCCCCTCTTTTAAATTCCGTGACACAACAAAGTCTACCCCTCCTGTGTGCATTCCCTGGACACCCCGCTTCCTCCCAGAGAATTCGTCACACATTGCATGGACAAGTTGTAATTTAAAGGCCTTTAGGGACCATGACCTTCTGTTTTTGGGCAGTGGCTTCTGCTGCAGCATCCAGATTATATTCTGAACTGGTCCAAGTGGTCAACCCCTCCCATTTTCCTGTTGTAGTCTGAGACTACATCAGGTACAGTTATTAGATCGGTGCTATATCTACTGCGAGGCTTCAATGTATCTTGCCCGGAACTGTTAGTACTGATGAGATAGACATCCCTCTTGTCCATCCAGCGACAAACCATCATACCTTCTTTCATTGCTTTTATACTATCCCTATCGCCAGTTTGGCTTCCAAGATGTGCTTTGGAAAGCCCTTTGATGTTTTTCGGATAGTGCCACAGTAATATGTTTTATTATCAAGAAGCTCTGTCACCAAGGGAAGTGAAGAAAAAAAATTGTCTGCATAGACATGATAATTTGCCCCCAGGTAACCCTGCAACAAATCCATAACAACCCTGCGGACCAACCCTTTCCCGCTTGTGCCATCCTTGCCTGTGTAAATATTGAATGAAAGACAGTACCCTGTCAGGGAGTTGCACAGGCACCATATTTTAATTCCCCACTTCACTGTTTTTTTGGGCATATACTGCTTCCAGCCAAGCCTGCCATTAAATTTGATCATAGCCTCCACTACAGATAAGGATGGCCAGGGACTGAACATTTTTGGGAAGTTTCTCTGTAGGATCGTAATAAATGGCCGGACCTTTGTCAATTAGTCTGACACACCACTGCACTAAAAATACTGGCAGATGGCCTCAAAACGGTTGCGGGACATTCTGTCAGCAACAAAAGGCACACGGACAGCAAGATCCGTGCTCCAATAATCCGCCAGACATGGCACGCGGTGGATGCCCATTAAAATATTTAGGCCAATAAACGCTCTCATCTCGTCCTCCGTCACATCGTACCATGTGGCGGAGGGATTGAGAGATGCACACATGTTGGTACATATACACAATTTTTGTAAGGAAACACATTCCCACAAGCTGCAGCAAAATGTCCAGGACATTAGTCACAGCAGATTTTGGGCTAGGTTGGACATCACATGGCTCGATGGAGGGAGATGTCAGAGTTTGCAACCAAAGTTCTTCATCCAGTTCTCCTTGCACTGCTCTTGGTCCTCTTCCTCTCCTCCCCCTGCCCACCCCACCTCTTGCCCATGCACCCCCTCTTGCTCTTGCCCCTCTTCTCCCTCTCCTCCCTTGCCATTGTCCTCTTCCCCTCCTAACTCTCCCTGTCATTTCCACCTTTTCCTCTTCAACCTCCTCCACCTCTCCTACCACTTCCAACATCTCTACTTCCTCTTCCTCCTCATTCATTTCCGCTCCTTCCACTTCGCTCTCATCTCCTGAGCTATCTGACACTTCAGATAGATTAATCTAAGAACAAAAAAATGTAGAAATATGAGGAAATGATAGCCTCAAAAAAAAAAGTATAAATATTATGGCAATACATGATAAAAAGGAGGGTACTATTGCTAATGAGGCAGATGTGAGAGAAGTGAAAGTGGCCTATTGTTAAATCTAGGGGCAGATGTCAGTGATGATTGCTTAGATTTTCTTAATGATAATTTACTACACTTAGTAAACAAAACAAAAAAAAGGTGTGACATCCAACATGGGCTTGTAGTCTTGTAAATCACATAATGTGTAGGCCTACAATAACAGGGAGCATGAATCTATCTATATACTTATAGATTTATTCACATCTATTCATCCATCCACGCATCCAATATAATGTGCCCGTGGGATCACGTGACATTAGCTACAAAATGTCAGGTCCCTCCCTCACCCCTCATTAGTTCACTCGCAGTGATTCAGGCAGACGGATGGAGGATATCACGTAACCTGTTGATAATCTAGCCAAGGCCTGTATGACTGTCAGGTTGTTGACCAAAAATGTAAAGTTTATCTTTCTGTACCCATCGGTTGACCAATAAAAGTTTAAACAAATCCGAGTTATCGTCAGACCGTGGCATTTTTTTCTGAGCTAGTCGCCCCAACTGGATAACCCAACTGACGAAGTTGGCTATACACCTGGACAAATGCCCCTACACTCATTCCAATATCGTATATGGATAACAGAGGATGTGATTACAGTATAAAGACAGTAAACAAGTTATCTTTGAGTCATCAATTGCGAGCAGGTACGATACACCGCTAGCTAGCCCACCCCATCGTACTGCTTGAAACTTATAAGCTGTGCTCGAAAGTTAGCACAAATAGCTAAACCTATCAACTTTCGTTGGTGACAGCCACTGATGAGACTAGCGATGTATTTGTTCAGTGTGTATTTATTGAAAATGATTAGTTTACCAGGCACTTACATCTATGTCATCCAACATGGGAAATCCATGTCCTAACTCATGTGAGTTGTCGTTGGTACACATCATTATGGTTTCTTCAAGGCTGAAAATTTGCGATCTTTTTGGTGCTGACATATTGACGAAATGACTTATTATGTGATGAAGTCTTGAGCTGAGGTAATGATATCAGAGGCTACAAAGTTACATTCTTTGCAGCGGGAAAGTGAGTCATATGTAACAAATAATATAGCTTGTGTTTCAAAGAATTAGCTGGAACAAATTACTTTTATTGGGTAGGTAGATATAAGATAGCCAGTGACTTCAGGCGAACTACGGCTCCCTCCGTGGTGGACACTGACATAACTCATAAGAAAACGAAATTATCCCAAAATCGCTCAATACAAACATATGGTTATAATCATGAATATATGTTGTCAAGAGTCAAACGTGTGTATTAGGCTTGAAGGTAACATTCAGAAATAACTTGTTCGCTTGTGTTTGGTCATTATAACATGCCGGCCGGCGACGGCCGTTACAGGAGAATAGAGACGGGGTACGGGGTAGAGAGGGTTAATCTGCGGTCGCACATTAACGCACAGTGTTTTTGCGCATTTTCCTCGCTGGGCAATCATTATTTAGCGCACCGTTAAAAGACGGGAGAAATCGCCTGCAAGTTACTGCCACCATGGAGATTCGAGGAAGAAAAAACTAAGGTTCAGCGAAGAGGAGATGGATATGGGCCATTCTAACGAATTGATGTAAAGTCATGTCGGATATATTTTGAATTTTTTTATGGTTTATTCCCAAAACTTTGTCCGTATGTATATTGTACCATATCTAAAGTACTCATATCTAGTAAAAGAACAGTCAAGTTTTATATTGTATTTTCAGAATGTGTTGGAATGTTTTTCCTCTTCCAAAAATTGTCACTACCGAAACATCACATTTACTATAGTAAAAAAGTATTATTATTGACCTGTTCAGATTGTGTTTCCTTCCCTTCTCTGAAGAGTATTTTTACAAATATTTCTTGAAGTTTTCACAATGAAATCCATAGAAATGATTTTTATACCAAATTTTCAAGTTCAATTCATCTGTTTCGGTAGTGACTGCACTGTTTCGGTAGTGACTGCACTGTTGGATGGATGTTCATTTCTCTCCCAAAATCATCCAAAAGGTGTTCTGGGCCGCCCTTTAGCCCACACAACACATTTATTTAATAATTATGGGATTGAACTACTTACCATTTCATTTTGTCACTACCAAAATCATCTGGTCACTACCATATG